>NC_141554.1:120013333-120321666 GCF_021556685.1 Rattus norvegicus
TTGGAGATAGTATGTGAATAAGTTCCCTAGGTAAGCTTTGAACTTGTGATCCTCCTACCTCATTCAGCCTCCCCAAGTGTTCAATTGACAGGCATGCACTACCAGGCCAGATGGAACTTTGAACTTTTTAAATCTTGCTTTACCCATATTGTTGGAACTTTGAACTTTTTAAACCTTGCTTTACCCATATTGATATTAATCTATCGCTAAATAGTAGATCATCCTCTGATCCTCAAGGCAGATTAATATAGGTCAAAGAATGAGCTGCTTAGTCTTTCCTAGAATTTCTAGAATCTTGTATTAGATAGTATTCCTTTCATTATTTCTGATGGTTAGTATACAATGTAATGTTTTTTAGAGTAATGGGTTTTATTGTGGCATTTTTGTACATACTTCTGATGAATCATGTTTCCAAAAGTATCAATAGATAGTCATATCATCAATACAAATTAACAAAACAATGATACTTAATGAACTAGGAAGTGTAACTGACTGCAAGTTTGGAAAGGAGGGATAAAAACAATCACAAGTATTCACTTCCTTCTAGTATCTGAAGTTAAGAGAACAGTAGCCATGCATTTCCTGTATTTATCTTTATAACTATGAAACCTCTTCACCAAATGAAAAGGTGGAAGGCAAACTCTTAAGTAATTTAGTTTACACAATTAGAAAAAGAAAGATTTTTTAAGCAGATCTGGCTTCCATATACCATTTAGGGAATTCAGCTGCTGGGCCTGGAAAAGAAAGGAAGAATCACTACAGAGCTATTTACTTTGCTATGTCTACACATACAAATCAACATGTTAGAAACTCTATGGGGGGAGGTGGCTCAGCAGAGAAAGAACTTGCTGTGCAAATAAGAGGATTGGGGTTGTGATCCACAGAACCCACAAAAATGCCTAGTAGCAGTGTAATTTTAGTTTTTTTTTAAGTCTACTTTTAATGATGATTCTTTAACACTTTAAACTCCCTTTTAACCCACAACCCACCAGAAGTAATGGAAAAGAAGGGATACAGGGAAAATGGACCTGTTTAAAAAGGATTCTTTGGAACAGTTCCCATCTGTGTTGTCTGGTCAGTTCACAGGTCAGCAGCAAATATGTTGGCAGCTCTTTATAACTCCGGCTATGGAAGGCAGAGATAGGAATCCCTATAGCAAGCTAGCTCAAGAAATTAGTCATATGTATATTTCTCAGTTTCATTAACAGACCCTCTTTCAAAAGAATACAGTCAAAAAGCAAATGAGGAGTATTCCAACATCAGTCTCATGGTTCCACATGACCACACATGCATGTACTTGGACCCATGCACACCCATTCATGTACAAACATTTATAAAAGTGACCTTCATTCACCTGATGTATTTGTTGTATTGGAGGCTTACTGCTGAAGAAGCTCACCCTTTCTAATTCTTTCTATACTCTAGCTTGCTAGTTCAATTTAGCTGTTCTGGTTCAAACTCTTCTCCAAGCTGACTGATTCAGTCTGTCTTTTCTCTGCTTCTCACTGAATTGTTCTGCTTGAGATCAAACAATTTGTTCTAATCTTCTGCCTCCTTCTTAGTCTCTGGCTTCGCCTGTCTCCGCTGACCTGCACTGAATTACATAAACTCATGAAGGAAGTCAACTCCACTGCGTAGCACTCACTGCACCAACTCCCAAATGACTTGCTCAACTCCACTGCACTGAACTAAACTGACTGCACAGAACTGACTGCATGAACTGAACTGTCCTACAATTAGATGTCACTCTCAAATATCGCTGCTTCCTTCTATACAAGAATTTACTTTCATTGTTTGGGATTAAAGGTGTGTTCTAAGAGTATGTCTGTTTTCCAGACAGATGGATTAAAGGTATGTGGTCCCTTTGACAGAGCAGTCTTGTTGCTGGACTAAAATTCCTCTACAAACATTCATATACAACATGCACTCATACCACATATAAAAACACACGAAAAAACAGTCGATTTCCCCCAAATGCAAGGAGGGGTAAGATTTTTCTTTTCCTCAAATTTTTTGAGACGGAGACACTCCCTTTGTGTAGCTCTAGCTGGCCTCTTGCCATGTAGACCAGGCTGGCATCAAACTCACAGAGATCTTTCTACCTCTCAGAGTGTCAGGAGTAAAGGCATGTGCCACAATGCCTGGTCTTCTTTTATTCTTGAGGTTACTACATAGGTTGTGTAGTCAGTCCATGTCACTATAAGAAGTCAGAAGTCATTAAATCAGGGAAGCTAAGAAAAAAATCTGTGCTTTGGAGTACAATATCACTTATTGTCTATAGATTTCACAATGTTGAGCAGAGGTATATACAATCATTTCCCTTTTATTTCCCTCTTCTTCCCTCTCCCTCACCCACATTTGTATTTATTGACACACAAGCTATGTTGTGAAAACATCTACAAGGTGGGAAGCCTGAGGACCAGAGTCATTGAAAGATGATCTCAAAACAAAAAGTAAGTGAAGGGCCGCAGAGGAGATATTTATCATCAACCTCTGACTTACACACACACACACACACACACACAGAGAGAGAGAGAGAGAGAGAGAGAGAGAGAGAGAGAGAGAGAGAGAGAGAGAGACAGAGACAGAGACAGAGAGAGAGAGAGAGAGAGAGAGAGAGAGAAAGCGAGAGAGACTATGGATGTATGCACCCTCCAATGCATGCTCAAACATAAGATACTTAATAAAAACCATTTCGATGAAGTGTAGACAGAGAGACAGCTCTGACCTGGGATCACAGGTCTAGCTCAGTGCCACATACTTCACCTCCCTTTGCCTTAGTTTACGAAGTCTTAGCTATGCTTAATTTTTAAAATCGTACTAGCAGGGCTGCTGGTGGCATCTATGGACATCAAGCTGCTAAGCTCCTAGCTCCACATATAACATTTGTAGTAAGTTAAAGTGCATCATGGCCCTTTGATGTTCTTTGGAGATGCCTTCTTTAAACTTAGTCTCCATGTTTAAGGAATTTTAAGGTTAGAAACCCCAATCCTTCTATATATTTATCATGATTAGTAATCTCATATTATCTTACCATTTATATTGTTTTTTATTTATTTCCATTTCAAATATTATCCCCCTTCCCAGTTTCTCCTACACAAGCCCCCTACTCCCTCCCTCTCCCCCTGCTTCTATGAGGGTGCTCTTCCCACCCACTCCCACCTCAACACCATAGCATTCCCCTACACTGGGACATCAAGCCTTCACAGGACCAAGAGCCTCTCCTCCTATTGATGCCAGACAATGCCATCCTCTGCTACATATGCAGCTGGAACCATGAGTCCTTCCATGTGTACTCTTTGGATGGTGGTTTAATCCCTGGAAGCTCTGGGTGGGTGGGTCTGGTTGGTTGGCATTGTTGCTCTTCCTATGGAGTTGCAAACCTCTTCAGCTCCCTCAGTCCTTCCCCTCACTCCTCCATTGGGGTCCCCGTGCTTACAATTTCTAATTGTGTATGTAATCACAGTTGCCTTGGATCCTCTGCTTCCCTATAGTATTATTTCAACAAACTCATTCACACAAAATAAAATCACTTTATACCTGATATAATTTAAGCAAAATTATTGTTGCATTTAATTGGTTTGCTCTGCTTTCCCTTTCTTGCTGCTTAAGAGAATGACCTGGCATGAAGAATGCCAGAAAGACGTGGGAAAGAAAGTCCTCTAAGCTGACATGCAGAATTGCTTGGTCTATGATATAACAGCTGGCAGATTAAGCTTCACATGCTCCGATAACACTGAAGAATTAAAGGAGCAACTGTGTGGGCCTCCGGGCAGCTGTCTGGTCTGCTAGGGCATGTTCCTAAAATAAAAGTTTAAAAAAAAATCCCACACACTCCTACACTGTCACACACACAAACACATACACTGATTGTCTCTTTCCTTCCAACAGTCTAGCAACTTAGGCCTTCTTGAGGTCATTTTCATAAACACTGTGCGGACGAAGAAGTGTCTGGAGACGTGGGGATGGAGAAAGCTCATATTGTTTATTGAATATCAGAGGACGCTTCCTTCAGGCATCCTAAGGCATGTGTGAATGCTATCCTAAGAGCCACATTTTCCAGGGGTGAAGTCATTGCAATCGCTGCCTCAGAAGAGCATGCTAATGCCAAAGCTTATCCTCAACAGCATTTCCAGATCTGCTCTTTAAATGAGCCAGAGACTTGTTTGAAACATATAAATCAAGAGCAAATAAGGCACCGGTTCAGCAGTTCAATCCCAAGCTTGGCTCCCCTTCTTCTCAGAAGGCAATTTCTTAGTCAGGTTTCATTTGGTGAGCTAAAAGAAGGAAAAACAGAGATAGAAGCTGGGAATGATAATTCAACAGATACCCTATGCAACATTCTGTCAGTAGACTTGAGCAAGCAGGGGAAGGTGAGAAAAGGCAGAGAAAACAAATGGAAGAAATATTTCTAAACATTGGTTTACAGCAATAACTAAAGAAATTAAAGTCTCTAATGTACTGCCTCAATGGCCTTTAGTATATAATTAGTGTTCCATAAATTCTAAACAAGGAGCCACTTTAATTCTGTGGAATCCCCAATTTTAACTTGGCTTGCAAAATTTCACAAGTCATGAGCAAATTGAAACACCAGAGGACATAACAAGTTAAAGAAGTCGAAAGCTCTTTTGAAGTGAGCAAGAAGGCCTCATGCAAGAGAAAAGGAAAATCTTTTCATGTCAATTGCCGTCTCCTTGAATACTCTGATAATCCTGACCTTTATTGTTTCATAAAATCTCAGATGCAGATGAGGTAAAAATGAAGTCATAGGGCACTAGACTTTTGAGGAAGGACAGGGGTAATCAGGAGCGTGTTTCATTGGCAAGGCCAGCTCAGGTGAATAAGTTCTTGAAATTTTTTCAGACCAAAAAAAAAATGGATACTAAGAGGATTTTGCTCTTTCCGTGAGGCTATGTGAACATTTTGCCCTTTGACAGAAATTTCCATACATTGAAGGAAGGCAATGTACCCACACTGGACATCAGTGTTAGCTTGACTCAAGAGGTCTCCTGCTGTCTGGAAAAGAGACCAAATCTCAGAGGGAGAAATCAAAAACCACATATGTGAACCCACAGAGGCATAGTGCCCTTCTGTCCTTGCCTGCACATTGTGTCACCAAACCAACAGACCACACACTACGACCCTTTTCATAGGCTCTTGTTGGACATTTTTGGCAGTTTTCAATTTATCCTGGCCAAGACGGTATTTCATATTCTACATTAATATCAGAGACTCTTAGAACTGGAAGGTACTTTATAAATACTTTAACTCAGCCAGTCAGCATTTGGAACATTGACACAATATAAATTATTTAATTTGGAAATTAAATTTCCTTTTTTTCCAGAAAAATATCTTATTGTAATGGTCTGTTGCTCCAACAAAGTGCATGTTTTAGCTGTCAACTTGACATTTATTTTAGCAATAATTTATGAAAATATAAGTCTAAGAAAACTTAAGTATTTAGAAGTAAGTTGAAAATAATTATCTATTTCTCTTCCATTTTTTTTAAGTGACAGAATCTTTCTATATAGTCCAGACTGGTCTTGGAATTACAGTCCTCTTGCCTCAGTCTCCAGAGTAAGGAGATCACAAGCATGTGTCACCACACCTGGTCACTCCTCTATTTCTCATGTCTTCTGCATAGACGTGTACCTGGGGAAGGCACTGAAGAATTTACAAAATTAAGTGAGTATGAGGAACACTTTGACAATAGGCACTGGAAGGTGTCTTCAGGCATGAAAGGGATTCTCAGCAAGCCCAACACAGAATAAATGCTATGGACTTGAAAATGGATAAGCATTGAGTGTCCCATTATCTGTCTCTTCCGAGGCATCTCCAGATTGACTTGTATAGCAACTTCAAGACATCCAGTTGTGATGTGGTTACAATACGTTTCCCTTCATGCCCAGCTTCCTAGCACCTGGATTCCCCTCACATTAAGAATGGAAGCTGAAGGGTTGGGGATTTTGGTTCAGTGGTAGAGCGCTTGCCTAGCAAGCGAGAGGCCCTGGGTTCGGTCCCCAGCTCCGGAAAAAGAAAAGAAAAACAAAAGAATAGAAGCTGAAGAGTCTGAATACCGTGCTCTGCAATCACAAGCCGAATAAAAGGCGAACTAGGAAATGTCTGGCTTTACCTGTCCTTGCTTATATAGTTTTAAACTTTAATTTTGACATTCATGATTACTGTTTTGCATTATTTCTTTCCTGCCAACTCCTCCCATGTCACCCCCACACTCCCTTTCAAATTCATGGCCTCTTTTATTGTTACACACACACACACACACACACACACACACACACTTATGTACTTGCCTTGTGTTTAGGACTAACTACTTAGGATGTGATAACCTGTCAGTTAGCTCCTTCCTGGAGAAAACAGATTCTCCCTCAGCAGTCTGTAGTTCTTAATCCAGGAGTGAGTGGGGCCTTGTAAATTTTCTCCAATTCCCCTAGTCATGCCCACTGATATAGTCATTACACAGGTGAAGTGGAAACTTCTGGGTTTTTTTGGAAACTCAATTATGTCAAATGATGTTTGAGCACACAGGTGAAAGGATGTTTTGCTAAAGCAAACATGTGGAAGAACGTGTGATGTTAAGAAAAATTAAATATAACTATAACCCAACAAATGGTAGATGACACTGGATGGTATTAGTAAGTCTTGGCATTCCTTACAGGTCACGGTTTGCTGTGATTTCATAGAAAAAAAAGGAACACCCCCCCACACACACACTTCTGGAAGTATTCTAGTAGTTTCTTACTGCTTCCATGGACTTGGACCAATTGACAAAATAAAAATAAAATAAAAGTTTCTGGATATGTGCTGATACAGACTCACATGAAGTTTTGCTAAGACAGACTGACATGGTATTTGGCTGAGACAAGATCCACAGGAGGAAACCTGATGTTTGTAGGGAGTAAAAATAGAACTCAAAAGACAGTCATGGGGAAGGGGGCTTGCATAGCTGGCTTTGCAAAGCTTAGTTGGTCTCACATCTTCCTCTTTGCTGATCTACACTTGCTTGAAAAAGGAACAGCAGACAACTTCTCCTGAAGTCCCTACTAGTCCTGGTCATGACTACTGATTTGTGACAATTTGGCGGAGGCCTGGCTGTTTCTGCTGGGTCATGCTACCACTACTAATTCATGGTTGCTATCCTTACCCTACTAAATTTGACTATTGGTATCTTGACAATTAAACCAAACCAAAAAAAAAAAAAAAAAAAAAAAAACTACGTTGAAACAAATACAACAGAGCTTTGGGACTTCTAGATCAACCTACCACTGATGATATGTAAATGAGATTTGTGAATAGATAGAGCTGCTGATGCTGGCTCGTATGAGCTAAACTGCTGATATTCTGACAATACAGATTAGATTTACTCCAAAAAAGCTATTTCTAAACAAGTCCACTCCCCCCATAGCCTAGTGACCTTTCTTTCCCACGACCTCTGGTGGGTGGTGGGCTAGAAGGAAGGAAAAGGTATTTTAAAAACCCTTATTAAAAATAGGTTTTAAGGGTTGGGGATTTAGCTCAGTGGTAGAGTGCTTGCCTAGCAAGCTCAAGGCCCTGGGTCCTCAGCTCCAGAAAAAAAAAAAAAAGAAAAGAAAAAAGAAAAAAATAGGTTTGAAAAGTCTAAGCCTACACACAGGTCTTGTTTATTTACAGAAACCATACTGTTGAGACTTCATGGATGTTCCTTCCCTTTCCAGTCTAGTGAGGGGGGCCATGAAGGTGTCAGACAGAGAAGCAAAATACATGAAAAGATGAGAATGAAAACCATGTGAAGATTGACTTAGTCAACCTGGCTCAGACTTCAGGGAGGGTAACTAATGTCAGGCAGTTAGTTGTCAGCATATTTAAAAGACAGCACAGCTTGGGGAAAGTTTCCAGGCAACAATCAGTCCAATCAAGGTGCAAAATAAAGCTGAAGACGTAATTACATAGAAACTCTTACTAAATACATGCAACCATGAGTGTGGGCTCTTCAGCTGAAAGACCTGGAATCTAATGTGGATTCTGACCAGTTGCATAGAAGTTAGCAGGCCATAAAGCCCATGTGACATCTCACATAAAGATGGGAATGGTCTCAGGACAAGAGTCTAAAATATTCATTCTGGGGAATTAAACGGTGGTCTGTCACTACAGATAGCAAAGAGGACACCAGGTCATTAATAGCCTCCACTCTCAACTTTCCAGATGGTATGCAGTTATTTGATTTTTATCTCCTTCATTGATGGCGCCCCATGTGATTAATATTCCTGGTTCTCTTAGTCCTTCTCTGTGAGTACAAGGCCCTTTGTGCCCTCTATAGTCTAGAAAAATAGAATTCCTAGCAAATAGGAAACAGAAGTCCCTCTTCAAGTTATGGCTCAGGGGCATCTAAGAGACTCCTCCCACAACATAGCCTATTACCATTGCTTTCCAGTGTGTCCTGGAACTGGAGAAACAAGATCATTACAGAAATTATACACCAAGTATCCTTTTTTATATATATTAGATATTTTTTATTTACATTTCAAATGTTGTCCCTTTTCCTGGTTTCCCATTCATAAACCCCCTATCCCACCCCACCTCCCTCTTCTTCTATGAGGGTGTTACCCCACCTAATCAATCACCCCTTCCTGCCTCCCCACCCTGACATTCCCCTATACTGGGGGGTCCAGCCTTGGCAGGACCAAAGGCTTCTCCTCCCATAGGTACCCAACAAGGCCATCCTCTGTTACATATGCAGCTGAAGCCATAGGGCCATCTCTAGGTAGTGTTGGGATGGTGGTTTAGTCGCTAGGGCTCTGATTGGTTGATATTGTTGTTCTTATGGGGTTAAAAACCCCTTCAACTCCTTCAATCTTTCCTCTAACTCCTGTTGAAGGAATCAGAGAAAGGACTGAAAGAGGTGAAGGGGCTCGAGACCTCATATGAACAACAATGCCAACCAACCAGAGCTTCCAGGGACTAAGCCACTACCCAAAGACTATACATGGACTGACCCTGGGCTCCAACCTCATAGGTAGCAATGAATAGCCTAGTAAGAGCACCAGTGGAAGGGGAAGCCCTTGGTCCTGCCAAGACTGAACCCCCACTGAACGTGATTGTTAGGGGGAGGACAGTAATGGAGGAGGGTGGGGAGGGGAAGCCCATATAGAAGGGGAGGGGGAGAGGTTAGGGGGATGTTGGCATGGAAACCAGGAAAGGGAATAACATTTGAAATGTTAATAAGAAATACCCAATTTAATAAAGATGAAGGAAAAAAAGATTGGCGGTGGTAAACTACCAAAAAAAAAAAGTAAAAAAAAATGAGCCTAGATGTAGCAAAAAGTAGTATTAACTTAAAGTTAAGGGATCCATCTGCCAGGCACTGAATTTTCTAGTACCGTGATCCTATCTTCGTACGCTTCTAGAACTGTAAAATCTTTTGATCCATTGAAGTTCTCCAGCTCATGGTCCTTTTTAATGGGAGGCTGGACACAATAAATACAACCTATAAAACTAAAAAAAAATTCCTTATCCTCACCAAAATATGGTGTTGCAAATCTTCCATTTTAACTGAGAATGATGCCTTTCCAAATAAACACTGCTTTTTGGATAAGTCCTGAAATGTCTTTGTTTTTCCTTAATTTAATAATAAAATACCTGCATTTTTTTGCAATTTACAATAAGTATTATGAGCAAAAAATATTCAACATAAAATGTCTGAAAAATGAAGAATGTGTTTTTATAGTAAACTTAGAGATGATTGAGAGATAGAATTACTACCCAGTAGACAAGTGCTTAATGCTCTTCCAGAGAATCTGAGTTCAGTTTCCAATACCCATGTCATTCAGTTCACAGCCACTTCCAACTCCAGACCCAAGTTCTCTGACTCCATTTTCTGACCTCTGCTGGCACTCAAGCACACACACACACACACACACACACACACACACACACACACACACACGAATAAAAATAAAAACAAATCCCATTTTTTGGCGACAGTTTCTCACTGTGTAGCTCTGGCAGGCCTGGAAGTCACAATGTAGACTTGGCTGGTCTCAGAATAATAGATTTTTTTAAGAGAGGAGGGACAGGGGGTGGGGCTTGCTTGTTTGGAGGTAGGGTCTCGCTATGTAGCCTTGGATGGCTTTGAACAAGATCTCCTTGGGTCTGTCTCCTGAGTGATGGGATTAAAAGTGTATACCACATGGACAGAGATTTGTTTGTTTGTTTGTTTGTTTGTTTGTTTGTTTGTTGTAAATTACTGAGGATCACATCATTTCAGTAAGTTGCAAATGTTGACTGAAAACTTAAGAATTTTAATATGTTCCCAACTTGTTAGCTCACACCTTAAAGCCTAAAAATCAATGTGGGTTATGTGTCATCGAGGCAGAGATGTTTCCATGAGTTTGAGACCTAGCAGTACAGCAACCACTAAGAAGTTATGGCTATTAAACTAAAACTTGATATCTACAGAATCAATTTCATTTTAACATTTATGAGAAAATAGATTTTTTTATAAAATTAATTTAGGCCAGTTAAGACTAAAAAAATGGTAAAATTCTAGACATTTTAACAGAAGAAAAATTGATATCAGAAATAAATGGCATGTGTGTATTCTCTCAGGAAAATAACTAAAAGAAGAAAAGTTAATCAATATCATCATAATTAAATATCATAAAGCAAAATGGATGAAAAAGTTGTGCTCTGGACCATTTGCTTCATAGCAACCTTCATCTTGTAGCTTAACCTCCCTATATTTGCTATAGTCTCATCTATAAAATCAGGATACAAATCATATTATGTCCCTCGTGCTCCCTCGCCAGCAAGAAAACACGCGTGGACATAGGAATCCTCGCTGTGACCAAACTTTATTAAAATCTTAAGGAGAGGCCCCCGCGTGCCCGCATGGCGCACTTATATACACCCTAGCGCGGCGCATCCACACCTTATTGGTTGCTTACTCATGATCTCATAAGGCACGCCCCGGAGTGGGCAAAGACCTGGCACGAAGGCACTCTTGCACATGCGCACACAGTTAACTTCCTGAAAGGAAGTCGGCTGGCACGGTGAAGGCCGGAGCCATCTTGTCTAGCTCGGCCTTCCACGTGGGGCGCAGTGGAAGCCAGCGCCATCTAGTGGTAGCGAATGTTATAGCGGTCCTCTACAATATTCTGTTTCCATAAAAAGTAAGTCAGCTAGTATATTCAAGGCACTTAAAAAAGCTGTAGAGGAATTTTAACTGCATTCACATCCTTTCTTTTCCAATCAATTTCTTCAGTACCTACCTTCATCATTCATTGTTGCCAAATACCAAGATACTATGTTGGGTTATTCTGATATTCGGTCTATTTAAAGAACTATTGTATGTTCTCCTTAGCCAAATGTATTGTGTCTGATATGCCAGTTTTAGATCACTTCAATGGCCAGAGAAGGAATGTTTCACAATGATAATAAAAAAGTACATTGGTTGTACAATGTACTTTTACAAAACAGTTGTGGCATTGTTACTTTAGGGACTTGTATGATTTGCTTAGCTTCAGCTCTTTGCTCCTAGGTGGAAATATGATATTCATATGGATGTACCTGGAGGATATTTTGCTAAGTGTCATCAGCCAAGCACAGAGACAAGCACTCTTTGAGTGAACTCACATGCAAAAGTAAATAATCAGATATGCAGGAGGTGGCCATGAAGACTGGGGACTTTTTGTCAAAGGATAAGAATTTTGTTGGACAGAAAGAATGTGTTCAAGTGTTCTATTGAGTATCATTTTGAAGAAACTTAAAACAATACATTTTAAAGTGCTCAGAGTAGCTTTTAATTTCCCTCAATATTAAGTAAAATAAAAGGGTGATGCATATCTTAATCATTTATATTTAGTCTTCCCATAATGAAAATATTCTTCAAAATATGTGACATACACCAGTAAAATATAGTTTTATCTCCCAGACTTATAAATGAATTATGTCTCTGTCAGTAGTAGATTTTGATGAATTTTCTACACTATATATAATGGGGAGGCCTGTATGTGGTAGGTGAATGTAAAAAAAACAGAAAATGAATTTGTTGGAGAATATTTCCCTTCACCATCACTTTTGGTTTTTCTTATACAGCCTTAATGAATTCATATATGTAATTTTTCATTTTCAATACCCCATAACAATTTTATCACGTTTATAAATGCAAATCCACCTTGCATCCTAGCTGCCCAGTTTTCAGGGCCCACATTCTTTTCCATTTCCTCACTCCATTACTAATCAAGGCACTCTATACATTGTACACTCTTCACCGTCCACGGAGCCTTATGCTTCTTTATTCATATTGTTTGTTGTATCCTGTGTTTGCTGGATGTAATGCTCTTTATCACGCTTGCCCAGTGAACTTGCTGGGGAAACTTCAAGGATACAGACACAGGAATCCTACCCTAGCAATTCTCAAGGTCTTTCATGTCATCCAGACTCATTCGAATTTGCTAAGTTGTAAAAGAAGGTAAAGGAAGTACCTTGACCTTCTAAGCCTTTTGCCTCTAGCTTTTATATGCTAGGACTACAAGTCATGGGAAACCATTCCCTACACATGCTGTGCTGGAAATCAAACCCAGAGTCTGGGATATTTCAAAGTTCTTCAAGTAGTATGTATTAATGGGCAGTTTTTCTTGGAAACCAACATTTTATTCCACCATGAATGTCTTCCATTAGCAACTTTTGAACTTATTGAGATGGTGGCATACCTGGAAAATATGGTATTCTTTAAAGACCATAAACACAATAAAATATTGATGGATATGATTTCTTATTAAAAAAAGGAAGGTTAGTAACAAAAAGTCGACCTGATTTAAGTATAAAATATGTAAACACAGCCACAAGCTCGAGCATCCTGGTGACAGTAAAGCGAGATTCACATCAATGATTTGGCTTATGCTAAATGTTCTGAAAAAATAACTCACTTTATCCTGAAGCAAGCCTCAGCGTGGACTAGTCATTTATAATTAAAAAGGGGGGAGTTCATATGGTGTAATGAAACAGGTGTTCCCTTGGAAAGAATTATGGGGGCTGGGCTGGGGAGTCAAGCTTTCTTTTTGAAAAAGCTTGGGTAATCTGAAAATGACTGGTCCATTAAGGCTCAGTTTAACAGCTACTGTAGATAGTTAATAAAAACAAAACTGTCCCTGGGAGACCCAAGGTACCTCATTCACTCTATGACTTGCAAAACAAAAATAATATTCCAAATTTTTCATCTGTAAAATTCTTTGGGGAAAAAAACCAATAATATGCACCCTTGAAATTAATCCCCAGTCTTGCCCTTCTTAGTCACAAGTCACCTCTAAACTTTGTCTTTGTGTTGATAGCCATTTTGTGGTGTTTCTATTTTTCCTTTAGCTATGAGCCAAAATACTAGACTAAAATGTGTAGCTACTAGAGCAGCGGTAAGAATTTAAAGTCGTTTGCCACATATGCTGCCAATGTTTGAGTCACTTCAGCCCATTAAAGCTTATAAAAGCAAATTATGTGCCCTCTCTAGGTCTAGTAGAATTGGCTTTCAGCAGAGTGGTTTTAGCGGAGCCTAGTTACTGAATTAGATACTGCTGAATTGGTAAGTTTATACTCCCCCAAAGAGCATTTAGTAACTCAGCACATCTGTAATTTCTAAATTACGGCTCTTATAAACAATGACAGAGGTAACTGGAGGCTACAGATTTAATAGCTCCCTAGACGGTTATCTATTCCAGTCCATCACTGGGTGATATCTTTATAGGGTTTCCTTACACCATGTGACTCAATAGAGCCATAAAAAGGTGACAGAAACACAAGTTGGTAGCAAGGTCTCTGGTTGGGCAACTGAAAACGTGGGCCCTATCTTGTAAGTGGGAAGCCCTGAAACTCATAGATGTGGTTAATAATAAGGGTCTTCAGAAATATGAGTCACACTGATGAGCTTCAGTGATCATAGGCTATGGGACAGAGAGAATAAGAATAATGATGGCCTGGAAGGCAGCTCAGCAACCACAATTCAGAGCACTGCTCTTCAAAAGTACCCAGGTCTAAGTGCAAGGGATCATACGGCACCTCACTACTGTCTGAACCATAATTTGAGGGGTTCTGACAACCCCACATGGACATACATTGGCACACTAAATAGATAGATAGATAGATAGATAGATAAATAAATAAATAAATAAATAAATAAATAACCCCACCTGGAAAAAAAAAGCTCTAAAACAAAAAGAAGCAAATACACCCAGGAGGAGTAGAAGGCAGGAAATAATCAAACCCAGAGCTGAAATCAACCAAGTAGAAACAAAAAGGACCATAGAAAGAATTAACAGAACCAAAAGTTGGTTCTTTGAGAAAATCAACAAGATAGATAAACCCTTAGCCAGACTAACGAGAGGACACAGAGAGTGTGTCCAAATTAACAAAATCAGAAATGAAAAGGGAGACAAAACTACAGATTCAGAGGAAATTCAAAAAATCATCAGATCTTACTATAAAAGCCTATATTCAACAAAACTTGAAAATCTGCAGGAAATGGACAATTTCCTAGACAGATACCAGGTACCGAAGTTATATCAGGAACAGATAAACCAGTTAAACAACCCCATAACTCCTAAGGAAATAGAAGCAGTCATTAAAGGTCTCCCAACCAAAAAGAGCCCAGGTCCAGACGGGTTTAGTGCAGAATTCTATCAGACCTTCATAGAAGACCTCATACCAATATTATCCAAACTATTCCACAAAATTGAAACAGATGGAGCATTACCGAATTCCTTCTATGAAGCCACAATTACTCTTATACCTAAACCACATAAAGACCCAACAAAGAAAGAGAACTTCAGACCAATTTCCCTTATGAATATCGACGCAAAAATACTCAATAAAATTCTGGCAAACCGAATCCAAGAGCACATCAAAACAATCATCCACCATGATCAAGTAGGCTTCATCCCAGGCATGTAGGGATGGTTTAATATATGGAAAACCATCAACGTGATCCATTATATAAACAAACTGAAAGAACAAAACCACATGATCATTTCATTAGATGCTGAGAAAGCATTTGACAAAATTCAACACCCCTTCATGATAAAAGTCCTGGAATGAATAGAAATTCAAGGCCCATACCTAAACATAGTAAAAGCCATATACAGCAAACCAGTTGCTAACATTAAACTAAATGGAGAGAAACTTGACGCAATCCCACTAAAATCAGGGACTAGACAAGGCTGCCCACTCTCTCCCTACTTATTCAATATACTTCTTGAAGTTCTAGCCAGAGCAATCAGACAACAAAAGGAGGTCAAGGGGATATAGATCGGAAAAGAAGAAGTCAAAATATCACTATTTGCAGATGATATGACAGTACATTTAAGTGATCCCAAAAGTTCCACCAGAGAACTACTAAAGCTGATAAACAACTTCAGCAAAGTGGCTGGGTATAAAATTAACTCAAATAAATCAGTTGCCTTCCTCTATACAAAAGAGAAACAAGCCGAGAAAGAAATTAGGGAAACGACACCCTTCATAATAGACCCAAATAATATAAAGTACCTCGGTGTGACTTTAACCAAGCAAGTAAAAGATCTGTACAATAAGAAATTCAAGACACTGAGGAAAGAAATTGAAGAAGACCTCAGAAGATGGAAAGATCTCCCATGCTCATGGATTGGCAGGATTAATATAGTAAAAATGGCCATTTTACCAAAAGCAATCTACAGATTCAATGCAATCCCCATCAAAATACCAATCCAATTCTTCAAAGAGTTAGACAGAACAATTTGCAAATTCATCTGGAATAACAAAAAACCCAGGATAGCTAAAACTATCCTCAACAATAAAAGGACTTCAGGGGGAATCACTATCCCTGAACTCAAGCAGTATTACAGAGCAATAGTGATAAATACTGCATGGTATTGGTACAGAGACAGACAGATAGACCAATGGAACAGAACTGAAAACCCAGAAATGAACCCACACAACTATGGGCACTTGATTTTTGACAAAGGAGCCAAAACCGTCAAATGGAAAAAAGATAGCATTTTCACCAAATGGTGCTGGTTCAACTGGAGGTCAACATGTAGAAGAATGCAGATCGATCCATGCTTATCACCCTGTACAAAGCTTAAGTCCAAGTGGATCAAGGACCTCCACATCAAACCAGATACACTCAAACTAATAGAAGAAAAACTAGGGAAGCATCTGGAACACATGGGCACTGGAAAAAATTTCCTGAACAAAACACCAATGGCTTATGCTCTAAGATCAAGAATCGACAAATGGGATCTCATAAAACTGCAAAGCTTCTGTAAGGCAAAGGACACTGTGGTTAGGACAAAACGACAACCAACAGATTGGGAAAAGATCTTTACCAATCCTACAACAGATAGAGGCCTTATATCCAAAATATACAAAGAACTCAAGAAGTTAGACCGCAGGGAGACAAATAACCCTATTAAAAAATGGGGTTCAGAGCTAGACAAAGAATTCACAGCTGAGGAATGCCGAATGGCTGAGAAACACCTAAAGAAATGTTCATCATCTTTAGTCATAAGGGAAATGCAAATCAAAACAACCCTGAGATTTCACCTCACACCAGTGAGAATGGCTAAGATCAAAAACTCAGGTGACAGCAGATGCTGGCGAGGATGTGGAGAAAGAGGAACAGTCCTCCATTGTTGGTGGGATTGCAGACTGGTAAAACCATTCTGGAAATCAGTCTGGAGGTTCCTCAGAAAATTGGACATTGAAATGCCTGAGGATCCAGCTATACCTCTCTTGGGCATATACCCAAAAGATGCCTCAACATATAAAAGAGACACGTGCTCCACTATGTTCATCGCAGCCTTATTTATAATAGCCAGAAAATGGAAAGAACCCAGATGCCCTTCAACAGAGGAATGGATACAGAAAATGTGGTACATCTACACAATGGAATATTACTCAGCTATCAAAAACAATGACTTTATGAAATTCGTAGGCAAATTTTTGGAACTGGAAAATATCATCCTGAGTGAGGTAACCCAATCACAGGAAAACACACTTGGTATGCACTCATTGATAAGTGGCTATTAGCCCAAATGCTTGAATTACCCTAGATGCCTAGAACAAATGAAACTCAAGATGGATGATCAAATGTGAATGCTTCACTCCTTCTTTAAAAGGGGAACAAGAATACACTTGGCAGGGAATAGAGAGGCAAAGATTAAAACAGAGACAGAAGGAACACCCATTCAGAGCCTGCCCCACATGTGGCCCATACATATACAGCCATCCAATTAGACAAGATGGATGAAGCAAAGAAGTGCAGGCCGACAGGAGCCAGATGTAGATCGCTCCTGAGAGACACAGCCAGAATACAGCAAACACAGAGGCGAATGCCAGCAGCAAACCACTGAACTGAGAATAGGACCCCCGTTGAAGGAATCAGAGAAAGAACTGGAAGAGCTTGAAGGGGCTCGAGACCCCATATGTACAACAATGCCAAGCAACCAGAGCTTCCAGGGACTAAGCCACTACCTAAAGTCTATACATGGACTGACCCTGGACTCTGACCTCATAGGTAGCAATGAATATCCTAGTAAGAGCACCAGTGGAAGGGGAAGCCCTGGGTCCTGCTAAGACTGAACCCCCAGTGAACTAGACTGTTGGGGGGAGGGCAGCAATGGGGGGAGGATGGGGAGGGGAACACCGATAAGAAAGGGGAGGGGGAGGGGGATGTTTGCCCGGAAACCGGGAAAGGGAATAACACTCGAAATGTATATAAGAAATACTCAAGTTAATAAAAAAAAACATATGATAATAACACCATGTGCCAAGTACCTACTAGTAGATGATTCGCTAGAATAATCCCCCATTTGAAATATCCTACATCTCTATGAGTTTTTTTGTCCAATTAATTCTTTTCCCATTCCACACATTTTTACCATATCTATAACACATTATATGTATGCCACGCAGGGTTAGGTAGTTCCATTTCTTGTTATGAAAGAGTATCTACCACAAACAACAGAAGAGGGGATCCTGTTCTATGGTTCAGGGGATGTAGATTCATGGCAAGGAAGCAAACTATGACAGCAGGAGCAGCTTGACCTGTGACGCTAAAGCATGGTCTGGTCATCAACATGCAGGAAGCAGAGAGCTTTTTATAGAAGTGCATCCAAGTCTGGAGCCTGAAAGCCACACCATTAGTGCTATATGTCTTTGAGCTATGCCCATATACCAAAGGTTCCACAAGCTCCTGGATCAGCACCTCTAGCTGGAGATTCAGGATAAAAAGTCCTGAGCATGTGTGGGTACATTGTACATCCAAACCTTAACAACATTGTGCTATACTTGTAAATACTGTTTCCTGTAGCTCTTCCTGTCAGGCTATTCATATTCACAATTAATTCAAACTTGGCAACATATTCAACAGGAACTAAATAGTATAGACAATGTCTGCCATTTCATCAAGAATCAAAGTAAATTAGTCATAATTGTTTACTTGGGTTTTTTTAAATTGATACTTGGTTATGTTCCCATTGTCCTCAATTCAAGTCATTGACACATTGTTCCCACTGCTTGACTAATAATTTTAAGAAAGTTTATATACTCTAGATACATGTCTTTACCCATTACAAACAGTCATGATTTAATTAATCCACCAGCAGAATACAGATTTCCTTGTACTGCCAATAAGGAAGCCACTAGAAAACTACTTTAGTGATGACCTCTTTTTCTTGCATTCCCGAGGAAATTTTACAATGATGAAATATTCCATTTTAAATTTTCTGATCATTGCTTTCCTATGAGTTACTATTAAATGCGAAGGGTCTCTAGTTTGATAATATTAACATATATTACTGTGGCAGCCTACACCTATAGTATCAATGCATAATAAATATGTGAAGACATTGCCTACAGTTTAAGTATGAAGTGTTCCCTGCAAGTGCACTTGGTTCCCAGCTGCTGAATCTAGTTGAGTAACTAGAGAAAACATTGGGAAATGAGGCCAAGCAGGACAGAGGTCATTGGGATGATAATTGTGAAGGTTGCCCAATTCATTCTTTCTCTATCTCTATCTCCCTCCCTCTCCCTCTTCCTGTTTTTTGTTCAAGAAACTCTTCTGCAAGATACTCCTGTTGCTAGGATATTCTGCCCAAGTGTATGTGACCAAGCAGCCAAGAAGGGAACTATCTTTGTTAAGGTTTTACTGTTATGAACAGACACTATAACCAGTGCAAGTTTTATAAAGGACAACATTTAATTGGGACTGACTTACAGGTTCAGAGGTTCAATCCATTATCATCAAGGTGGGAGCATGGCAGCATCCAGGCAGGTATATCACAGGAGGAGCTGAGAGTTCTACATCTTCATCCAACGGAAGCCAAGAACAGACTGAGAATCCTCAGGCAGCTAAGAGGAGGGTCACCAAGCCCACCCCCACAGTGACACACTTTCTGCAACAAGGCCAAACCTTCTAAGAGTGCCACTCCCTGGGCCAAGCATATGCAAACCAAGACAGAAACCTACTGAAATCATTGTCTGAAGTAAAGCTATCGTTGGTTTTTGTTGCTGTGAAGAGACATCATGGCCACGGAAATCTTAAGGAAAACATTTCATTGGAGCTGGCTTATAGTTTCAGAGGTTTTCAGATAGTCATCATGGCAGGAAGCATGGCAGTGTGCAGGCAGACATGGTGCTGGGAAAGGACCTGAAAGTTCTACATCTTGGTCATCAGGCAACAGAGGGAGGCTGGGCTCCACACTTAGCACAGCCTGGCATATAAAAGGCCTTACAGCCAGCCCCCACAGTGACATACTTTCTCCAACAAGACCACAACTCCCCCCACCAAGCCACACCTCTTAATAATGCCACTACCTATTGGCCAAGCATTCACACGCATGACTATGGGTGCCGTACCTTTTTAAAACAATGCAAGAGCTTTCTCTTTTTAATGCACTGTTCCATGAATTTGGTGACACAGCTGTGTAAAACTCATCCCATGGGCAAGTGTCAAGCCCTGACACTATTAATGATACTCTGTAATACTTGTAAAGAGGAGATTAGCATGACTGTTCTCTGAGAAGCTCCACATAGCAGCTGAATGATACAAATACAGGCACCCACACCCAAACAGTAGATGGAGCTTGCGGACTCTTATGGAAAAATATGGGGAAGAACTGCAGGTCCAGAAGGGGATAGGAACTCCACAGGAAGATCAACAAAGTCAACTAACCTGGGCCCTTGGGAGGATCTCAGAGACTGAACCACCAATGAAAGAGCATACATGGGCAGGACCTAGGCTTCCCCACACATATGTAGCAGATGTGCAGCTTGATCTCCATGTGGGTCCTGAACAACTGGAGCTAGACTGTCCCAAAAACTGTTGACTGTACATGGGATATGTTCTTCTTCCTGTTCCACCTTGTCTCTTCTCAGTGGGAGAAGATTGCTGGCCTCAAAGAAACTTGAAGTGCCAGGGTCAGGAGATACCCAGAGGAACCTCACGTGCTCAGAGGAGAAGGGAATGGGGGGGTGGGAGAAGGGGGAGATGTAAGAAGGGGTGAATAGGAGGGGGCAGTGAGAGGAATGTAAAATGATTAAATTAAAAAAGTGATAAAATGACTAGTGTACCCCTATTTACATAACTAAATAATCTGTACTATAGTTTGCCTTAAATATAGCAATTGAGTTCAATTTCAGTTGCAAGATATGATAGGCATGCACGGGTAATTATTTGAACAGGAGTTTATAGCCTGGAAATACTCACAGACTTATAAATGCATCTCTCTCTGTAATTTATTGCTCACAGTACAGCAGCATGAGGGGTGAAAGACCTAATTTAGTCTGTTGCAATTACTACTTTACTTCACTGTTTAAATGAAAATAACCATCCTTAATTGTATTTCAATAAAACGTTACCTCTGGGAGACACGAAATTTGAATCTCCCACTTTACAGGTCCGGAACTATTCTTCATTTAGGGTCTGGTAGCACACTCCTGTAATCCTACCATTTCTGGGAGAGGCTGAACCAAAAGGTTCAGAAGCACAAGGGATGTAAACAAGACAGTAGAAAATGCAGTCTAGTAAGCTGGAGAGACAGTGTTTGAGTGGTGACAGGGGCTTGTTGGTCTTGAAGAGCAACAGAGTTTCAGTTCTAGGATCAGTGCAAGGTGTTCACAACCATCTGTAGTTCCAACTCCAAGATATCTGACACCTGCTGTTATCTTTATAGGCAGTCACATGCATGCAAATCCGCACACAGAGATACAAATACATAAAAATGAAGCAGTTACTATAGAAACATTATGGTAGATCCTCAAAACAGTTTTTTTTTTTAAAAATTGAACTTCTGTGTGATGTATGAAAATCCCATCTAGCTGTATTCTCTCCCAGAGAACTGCAATCAGATTCTGTAACACAGATTTGCGCTATGACGTTCATATAAGCATTATATACAATAACCAAGAGGTAAGGGAGAAATCAAATATCCTTGGAAACATCAATAAATAAAATATTATATATGTACATAATGAAATATTCTGAAGTTTAGAAGAAAAATATTCTGTCACATAGGACAACAGGATGAACCCTGAACGCGTTATACCTTGCAAAATAAACAAGTCACAAAAAACAAGTATTATATGATTTTGCTTTCATGAGGAATCTAAAGCAGAAAAATTCATAGAATCAGAATGGAGAGAAAGAAGAAAGAAAATGAAAGAAAAAGGGGCTATTCCAAGATTAAAATTTCTAGAGACCTGTTGGAGTACAATGAAACTTTACTTAATACTACTAAACTATATATTTAAAGTTGATGGAGTTAATATTTTTTCCACAATAAAAAATTTAAAATCAAGTCAGTCTCATGGTGATGTACAACTGAATGGCAACACTTAGGGTTTAAATGCCCTTTGAGGGTATATGGTAAGCGCATGGCTAGCCCAGGCTATGAATCTTTGTCTCAAAAAATGAAAGAAAATTAAAAAGAAATGCTAAATAGCCACCTTGCAGACTGCATGCCTACAAAAACAAAACAAACATATAAACATATTCAGAAAGCCGGGCCTTGTAAGATGTCTCAGTAGAGTCTTTGCTGTGCAACGATGAGGTGCTTAGTTTAAAGCGATAACTCAATAAAAAGCCTGCAATCTCAGCAATGGAGAGGCAGAATCAGGAAAATCCCTATAGCTCTATAACAATCTAGACTACTACAATTGGTGGGCTCCCAGTTATGCAAAAATCCCTATTCAAAAAATAAAGTGGACAGACATTGAGGAAGACACTCAACAGTGATCTGCAGTGTACACCCGTGCCCACACAACTGCAAAAACACATAAAAAAACATAAAGTGATAATATATATAAAAAAAAGAATGCACTTGTCCTGCATGTTTCATCTTACCAACTTTTAACCAGCATCAGTCAACTTTAAACTCTTTAAACCAGCACCAGTAAACTTCTGGAGGATTCCGCATGATATTAGAAGCATCATGCCCACTTTTGGAAAAGGCTGATGAAATACAGCCAACGCAAATGGGCTAACTGCTCTTTCTTCTCAAAGCCTGACATGGCACAGTGATGGAAAGGCCAGAAAAGTGGCTCTAAGAGCTACTAGGAAGTGACTAGGTGATAAATGACAGCAGTGTCAGGTAAACACAGGAGAGCAGAATGTGGGAATGACAGGAAACCCAAAGTCTATTTCAGGACAAGGGAAAATAGACAGTGGCAAGTATTTTGTCTACTGTTTCCTTCTAGAACAGTGCCTTGAAAATCAGGGCTTCTTATTTGGTGGTCAAACGGAAGATGAGAAAAGGTACCCAGTGCCCCTCTCTCACAAAACTTGAAAAATGTCAATGACGTTACGCTTTCATTTGTTTACTAAGTATGAATGAAACAACCAAATTTTAGTCTATAGGGGCCTGTGTATGTTGTTTTCAACACTCCATTCTCCAGGGAATCTGAGGAAACAATATAAAGAGGAGGAGGAATTGGAAGCCACTGTTAACTCCAAGTTCTCTGCTCCCCAAAACAGTGCTGTCCTGTTAAAATATTCCAAAGTGCCTTCCAGATCTTTAAAAGCAAGGACATGGGTAATGGGTATTATTTAATTAGGAGAGTAAGTGTCAGTGGCATTTTGAAAAATCATTACTATGTGTAATAGTTTTATTTCAAGCAGCAGCAGTGTTCATTTCGCTTCATAAAACCCTCCTTTTCTTTAATAATGAGCACTCAGGGAAAAAAATTCCAACAGACCTTTCTCCTTCCAGGTGCTAACATAGTTAAACAGACATCTACCTGTTGTTCAGTCTCCCTTATTTCTTTCTAAAAGGAAGAAGTGGCCTTTTCGCTCTTGGTCTCTGGTGTATGGGGTATGGGGCAAGGAGAGATTTTATTAATGAGGCCACTCCAGTAGCCATTTGATTTCTACTTTGCAGCTGTCGAGCTATGTATTTATTTGAAATGACTTGCTTTTGTTTCCCGTCTAAAGCAATGCTAACGAGGATAGAAAAATTGAACCACACTGTTCAAGTTTAGTGTATTGCAACAGAGAAACCACAGACTTCAAGCTTGCTCTGCCCCATTGAGAAGTTTCAAACACAACATCAATTGTAACATTCACGCTGTGTTCTTTGTTTTATGTTTTTGCTTCATTTTGTTTCTGGAGAATCAGTTAAATTTGAAGATGGTTATGTAAAAGTTACAATAAAAATATATAAAATTCTGTGTGCTCCAAAGGGTGGCTACACATCCCGGAGTACATGGGTAGCACGAACTGGAGTTCGTGGGGTTTTTTATTTTATTTTATTTTATTTTATTTTATTTTATTTTATTTTATTTTAATAAAGGAAGAAGTTGATTAGAGTGAACAGAGTGGGACCTGGGAGGAGTTGAGAAGATTATGAACATGACCAAGTCACAGTGCATACAATTCTCAAAGAACTTCCTAAAATACACAAATTATAGTGACACCTTATTTTTGTTTTCTTAACAAACATGCAATAGGTGCATATATGTCCCAGCAATCTAGTAGACACTAAGCATGTGCTCCCTCGATAACGCCTGAAGCTGCATTTTTTTAGAAAGACTGAAGTTTAAAGAGATGAATTGGTTTGCCTGAGGTCATACACATAGAACATAGCAGTGTTGTTATTCTGAATTGAGATACTCAATAGAAACCATGCCCTGATTGTCTCTTTTTGCAGTAACTTCATAGCAACTAATAGAATGTGAAATGAATGAAAAAAAGAAAAAGAAATTTTAAAAAGTGTAGATAAAAGGGGGAAAACAGCCAAAGGCAGGGATATCTGGGAGAGTCCAGAGTGGTCTTGACATTAAGCCATGCAAGAAGAGGGGGTAAGGGAAAAGGGAGAGCAGCTGCCCACCAAGAAGGGCAGCCTGGCCCAAAACAATAGACAAAAAGGACCAGGTAGCCAAAAAAAATCTCAATTATATAGTGAATGTCAGCTGTGAGAAAAGCATCCCAGGCCACAGGCTGGAGAAGTTCAGGGTAGGGGACAAGGTTTGCCAGCCATGAGGACTCTGTAACAGGTAGAGACTGAGGGATGCTGAAAGAACCTGGCGGCCAACATCTGCTTTGATATGTTAAAAGAATCCTCAGCTGCTTGTCTTGAGTTAGAAATCTAATAGGACGGAGGATCAAAGGAGTTCTACTTAGCATTTTCTCTTTCTCTAGCTCTCTACTCTCAAAGGTTCCTGCTCAGATTTACATATTCATGTAATTTCAATAGCAGTGTGTTAAGTACAGACACGGCTTTTTAAAATGCAGGTTGTTCATTGCTTTCGGTAATGTTTTTAGAATCTCGAGAGATGACAGAAGCAAAATGGTTTTGTTGTCAAGGAGTCATCCAAGCTATACGTACTGAAGGCCACAAGGCCTGAGAAGAGGATAAATTTGCAGAACAAAGGAGCTCTTCATGTGTAGGTCTATTATCAAACAAGCATTTCACATAAGGATCCAGAGTAAGGGCAGGATAAGAAGTACAAATTCTATGTGGAAGTGACTGTGAGACAGGACCTTGGCCCCTTCTGAGCTATTACAGGCTTCCTGAGCACAGGCAAATTACCTGCTTTTCAATAAGATCTTTATCTGCCTTTCTATTCTTGTCCAAAGTGCTGTCATTTCCTTTCTGCTGAAGACATTGTGGACTGCCTCCAGGCAGTATGACGGCACTGGCCATTACTGTAACCTTCCCCTCCACCTCCACCCCCACCCCCACCAGCCTCTCCCAGATGAACTACATCTTGGAATTCACATTGTTTGATGTTTTGTTCCTTATAGAACACAAAAGTAACCTCCACTTCCCAGCTGCCGCCTACATCCCTCCACCACACAAACCATCTCTGCTTTGAGACGTCTTCCATGAGTGACTGCAGTTGTTTGTCCTAGGTACTCCTTCCACCCACCCTGGGCATGCATTTCATTGCTGGGCAGAAGAAAATGGGAATCTCTATGTGTTTTTTCTTTCTGAATTGGTTAATATTTAAGACAAGGTATACCTGTCCTTTTAAAGTTTATTTATTCTATAGCAATTTCCTACATGTATATAATGCATTGTAATCTATGCAATAAAACAAGCTTCGCTGCAGAGGGTGCTGCCCATCCAGTGTCTGTTCTCCAGGGCCTCATTATAGGCCAACCTAAGCTTAACTATGCTGCCCAGTCTTCTGTGCAGACAGGTAGACAAAGAATTCAAGCAGACGTCATGACGTAGGGTTTCTGGGAAAGCCACTACCCACCGCATGGTATTTGAAAGTGATGTTTCAAGTTCCAGCAGACATCTTGGGACCATGAGGGAAAGGTCAAGAGAATTACAAATAGCCCTGGCATTCTTGAACTGCTAAACCAACACCAGCAACCGCCTACCTTTGGACTTCTCAGTACATGAGACAAATAAACACTCATGTGTTTCAGCCACTCTAATCAAATTTCTTTCACTCGCAGACTAAAATGGTTCTGAATAGTTCCATTCCAACAACTTTTTTTTTTAATATCCTCCTTGGCTTTCTATTCATTCCTAGAATTTCCCTACCTCCCCACCATCGTTTCTCTGCATCTCTGCCTACTGAAGGGCATCTATCGTAGAATACCTATTTAAAATGATGAGCCCTGCACAGAATCAGGTTTTATTTTATTAACTCCCAATCAGAGAGAATATTTGCTTTTAACTGGTTCCTTGGGTTTGGTTTCTAGGGTTTGTTTTGTTTGTTTTGAGATAAGGTCAGCCTTGTATCATCTGAAACTAGATATGTAGATGAGGCTGGCCCTGAACTCACAGAAATCTGTCTGGCTCGGCATCTAGATGGCTGGGATTAAAGTCAGGCACCACTAGAGTCAGGTAGACAGGCATTTTACATTTACGACTATCTCATACACCTTCATGTATGTTGTGATATGTGTGTGTCTGCCTTGTGTGACAAGTGTTATTACTCTCTCTTATGGTATTATTTGGACTTTCTGCAGTCAAGAGCACAGATACATATACCAAACATTTAACAAATCATTGCTGAATTAAATATAAATACAAAGTTACAATATGAAATATGGTCTCTTTACACAAAGGCAGGCACAGTAAGAAAGTTAATGACTGAATAGTAGTTTTAAAAATGGAGATTAGTGCAACGTAAGCAAAAAGTGGATAAAAGATACTTTTGAATGATTTCATACAGAGGTGATAGAGAAAATAGTAGCCTCCATTTGACAATGGGAGATTCATTTGTTTCATTTAACATTGTGCATTCATTGTAGCATTTACTTATGAATGTCCTTGCTATGAAGCACTTACTGCAGTAAACAAGGTTAAATCAACATTGATAAAGATTTGAGTTGGAAACGCTATGATCAGATCTAAACAAGAGAGGCTACGGTAAGGCCTGGTCAAGAAAATGAGAACCTCAACAAAATTTATTGGAAAGGAGAAAAAAAAATCCACTCAACCCACACGCAGAATAGGTACATAATTTTTATACGGAAGTGTCTGTCCCTCACACCACGCTGAGATTTTATTTGCTGATGCATCCCCATGAAATAATGCAGAGTTAGAAATAGCTGTCAGTTGGTATATAAAGAGAAAACTAGGAATGAGGACAAAGAATTATAAATCAACATGGAGTAAACAGCAGAGGCGAGATTGTTAGGAAGAAACCCTCATTCTCGATGCTCACAGACCACTTGGTTCCTATCTGTTGTAGCTGTAACCAAGTTGGACCACAGTTCCTCATAAACATCCCCGTCGGAATTCTGAGCACAAGGCTCAAATATCGTCCATCATTCCATCTACCTAGTACTCTGCCTGGCACATAGCAGACTCTCTGTGAATGGTTCCTGATTCACTGCCATTTTTCTTTACTTGTCTACAACATTTAAACCTTGTGATCATGGTGCACAGGGTTGTGGTTCCATGACTGGGCTCTTGCTCAGGATGTGCAAAACCCTGGGTTCCTTCCTTAACACTGTAAAAAGCATTTCATTTTTAAAAACATTAAGTGACAAGGACCTATTGAAACAGACCCCTCCTTTGCTTTCTTACCATTAGATTTTCTTAGATCTCTTTCATCACCCTAATAAGTGACATTCAGCTGTATTTGTCCCAAAGACCCTTCCCTGAAACTACCTTTCAGATTTGGATTCCTTGAAGGATTGTTCTATATTTCTCCTGACATTCATATTAAGTCTTGAGAAATTGTCCTTTGGAAATTCTCATTTGTACATTAGTTTTACTCTTGCCTTCAAAAATCTCAATTCAATATTTTCTAGACCCCTTTATTTCCTCCTCAGAATCCCTTAATGTCTATGAGTATTTTTGGGGGGTTTTGTTGTTGTTGTTGTTGTTTTGTTTTTTGGTGGTTTTTTTTTATCTCATTGTGCTTCTTACTGGTTGATATAATCTGACATGAATTCCTATTCACAAACTCGATCCTCGTTACACCACTGCTGATCTGTCTAATTATCAAAATCCCATATGGTTCTTTTTGATGTTCATTATTTTTCAATCTACCTGTTCAGTCTGTTTCTTACTTCTTTGTATCCCAGGCTGAACTCAAAGGAGCTAACCGAGCCAGGTGGGACAAGGAACTTCTAATTCCCTGACCCTCCTCCGAGTTCGCCCAGTGGAGGTTTTGTGGTGATGGGGATCAAATCTACTTGAGATTCTTCATGAAAGGAATTCAGGCAAACAATCCACCAACTAATTCCATGCAGTGTCCTTCTCAACTCGTTGTTAAATGTCTGTGTTTGACTTTTTCAGCACATCAAACATAATCATTTCCTACCTGCTATCTGATTTTTCTTAATTGTGAAGCTCTTTCTGTAGACATCCACTCATAAGGGCTTTTTTGCTCTTTGTACACTTAAGGATCTCTGAAGTGGAAACTTAAGGGTTCTTTGGGTTCAGAAAAAAAAAGAAAAAATTAAACTTAGTCAGTGGGCAATATTGCAAGCCCTAAACTAAAATTGAACAAATGATTATTTATTTAGTGTTCAATGATCAGCGGAAACCATTTTCCTTCACACTCTCCTTACTTGTAGTTGTAGGCAAGGGAGTATTTCTACATGATATTTTCAGGAACTGCAGAGATGGCACAGTTGGTCAAATGTCTGTTATACAAACATGAGTTCCTGAATTCAGTTCCTAGAAACCTTGTTTTTAAAAAGAACTGTGCATGCGTTAATCCCAGTGCCAGAAGGAGAAAACAATTAGCTGACCTAAGTGAAGAGATGACCTCCAGGTTAATGAAAAACTCTGTCACAAAAAGAAAAAACATGAAGAAAAATGGGGAGACATTCAAACTCATCACTTACACACGGGAGGGGGGAAAGAGGGAGGGAGGGAGGAATGGAGGGAGGGGAAGGGGAGAGAAGGTATTTTTTTCTGGGTTACTCACTGGGTAAGTCACCACTAGAGGATTTAGGGATTATTAACAGGTCTCTAATCACCATGGATGCTTTGTCTGCATCCTGAGAGGATATGTTTCTATCCTATCTCTCAGTACTTCAATATTGACGAGTTAGTCAAGAAGCAAATATTTCCAAGACAATGTCTGGGTTGATTATCTCCAGAAAATCAGGCATTTATATTGCCTGGCTTAAGTTCAGCTTGGCTACTTGTAAAACAGCATTTAAAATATGGTATCCAGCTTTAGGGGCTTTCTGTACCGAAAGAGGTTCTTCCTCAACCTCTCTTACTGACCAAAGAAGAAAGTGTTTTCTACTTCCTCCATATCAGATGGTTTCTTCCTGTTCAGATCTCTCCTTCTCAGATTACTTTCAACCTTATACCCATTGCTTTTGCCTAAATTTCAGGAATGGCAGACAACCATCCAGTGCTCCATATGAGGCACTTAGTTCAGGGGCTACCCCTTTACTCTTGCTTTTTGTTATACCCATTGTTCCGATTCGACAACACAGCAACTTAACTATTCAATGATGCTATAAACAGCCACAGCTCTTTCTGCATTGCTCTTGTTCTCTTGCTATCTCTCTCTTTCTCTCTCACTTGCCCTTGCTCTTTAGTTCTCTCTCGCTCTTCACTTTTCATGATCTCTCTCTTCACACACACACACACACACACACACACACACACACACACACACACACACACCAATTCTTGTCATTAACAATTATGAAATTGTATCTGACTAGCATTTTCTATAGCCCCCAGGGAGATGTTCCAGTCCCATTTCTAAGCCATCTTCATCTAGACAAATGGTTAACCTGTGGCCCCTTTGAGAGTTGAATGAAACGTTCACAGGGTTCACATAAGTCCATGGGAAAACACAAAGGCTTACATTACAATCCATAAGAGGAGCAAAATTACAATTGTGAAGTAGTAACAAAAATGGTTTACAGCTGGGGGGGGTCACAACAACAGGAGGAACTGTATTAAGGTATTCCAGCTTTAGGAAGGTTAAGAACTACTGATCTAAAGAGTATCCCCTGTCACAACTCTGGCCTTTGCCTTTAATCTACTTGGTATGTATTTAAATATCAAAACTATGACCAAAATTCCAAATTACAGATGCGACCACATTTCCTGTGTGCATAGAATCTATTATTTATTTTCCATCACATATTGGATTTAAAAAGATCCTGACTTCTTGACAGTGCTCAAAGCATATGGCAATGGGACACAGATAATGCAATTTTTTATTGTGTTCCCATCCTTTATGATGCATAACGCCCTGGTTATATGGACTCTCCATCCCATAGCTTAACACATTTACTTGAAATATACTTTTCTTTCCTCTCCAGCTACCCAATTATGTATTGGCATTTAAAACCAGCTCAAATTTTACTCTTTTCATAAATGTTTCTCTATAATAGATCACTAGGTGATCTGTATTCCCATCTGTTTATTTTTTTAATCCCCTGCAGAACTTACATTGCACCATTTATCAGAGGCCACTGAGTGTCCCCCGATCATAGTCTAATTCCATGAAAATGCTTTAGGCTATAGGCAGAATATGTTCTGAGTTCAGAGTAAAATCACATTTGAGTCACAATACCATCACTAGAAGTGTGACTTTGTGTTTCAATTCTCTGAGCTTGTTCATCCATTTACATACAATTCCTCAACTCAAACAGCCACTAGCACCAGGCCTGTCAAAACTGCTCAGTAACTATTTGCTGCCCCTTTAATGGTTTATGGCTATCTCTTTAATGTGTCCCCTTTCTGATGCTGCACTGACACTTCTGCATGCCTATTCCAAGGCTTAGCCTTGTACAGAGCCCCAAGTCACAAAATTCTCCTTGAATGAATACTCAAACATCACACAGTTTTTCTATGAAACATTTAATTCAGTTGGGGTTAAAAACAGCTCTTGTTTTGTATGAAACACCAACAGATGGATGCTCCTGGGCTGGCCCAACAAGATGTATCAATGGAATGTCCTGTCTGAGCACCAAAGAGCAAGGCTTTTCAGTATTGTCTGCACATGCTGCCATTACTAGAAATGGTGAAAGAGAAAGAGGAGGCTTCATATCCTAAGGAAGTGTTTGGAGCTAAATGAGAAGTGTAGGCTGAGAAAATGACCCTTCTCTTAGAAAACCAAAGGCTTCCAGTGAATGTGAGGCTTGTGCAGAGCCAGGGCCATATGTGTGCAGTGGAGGCCAGAGTTTTGGGAAATCCTTTTGCTGGACTGTGGTGAATTTAAATCAAACCCTCTCAGCATTTTACTCTCCATAGACACAGCACATTTCTTTTTGTTGAAATCCTTCTCCTCAGCATGCTCAGAACCCTACATTCCTGATAAAAACCAATGAAACCAAGTGGATTTTTGGGGGCATTAGATATGAATTTGGTCAGCCTCCCATTTCATGGGATAGCACAAAAATGCTGATTTTCACTCTGTACATACTGCTTTATGATCCTTTAAACTGCCTGTATTGCAGTTATCGCTGCTGCAAGAAGAGCATAAATTCTTTGGTGCTGTTTGGAAAAGAAACACTATATTTCGTAGCATTCCTGTTCTGATATTATCACCAAGGACCGTGTTGAACAGTTTTCTTGAATTATGCAAATCTGTTACAAAGCTCAAGCAAATATATATATATATATATATATATATGTATTTCACACACATACATACACACATACACACACACTCACACACATACTCACACACACACTCACACACACATACACACACATACACACACACACACACACACACACACACACACACACACACACCTGGATTATTGCTTCTGTGAATTTGAAGAAAAATCAGAAGGTTGGACTTTACCAAAAGTGATGATAAAATGAAGAACTGCTTTAGTCTCACACCACAAGCTACCCAGTGCTCTTCTCAGTGCTCACTTGTGTCTGAGTTGAGATACAAAACCATTCTATTACATGATACATAGCATACAATCTTCTCCAGTTCCCACTACTTATATAAGAAATTCAATTAAAAGACTTTCTTCCTGCAATCAAAGGTTCTTCATGATTACCTGACTGATCTTTATTTCCATGTGTAACCTATGATCTTTTAAGCTGTCCTTTCAATTAGACAAATCAATAGACCAAGATATAGTCAACATTGCTAACATATCTCTTCATTGACAGATTTTCTACCATGGTGTCTGGTATCCTTCTCCAAAATCCATCTTGCTCTTGACTAGCTGTCAAGTAAAAAAGAAAATTCAGAAAATAATAGATTGTGACAAAAATAACCACTGCAAAGTAAAACATGTTTTCTATACAGTTTTCTATGTGTAAGAATTCCTTGATTGTGATATTGCCTGTCTATGTTAAATTAAAAGAAAAATTTCTGTAAAAACTAGTTTTTAGTATTCAAAGAGATGTTTGTAGGTTTTTGTTTCTGGGGCTTTTGTTTATGTTTTGTTTGTTTATTTTGTGGCAGAACTTCAGGGAAATAGTTTTCGAATGGCTCTGTGAGTTGGAAGGGTCATCTCATTTGGTGTCATGTACAGGGGCACAGGCAGAACCTCTGGCTCCTGTCCCTGCCTAGACCTTGCAGAATTTGCCAGGCTAAGAGTGGAGAGTGTGTCTTGCCATATGTTATTGAAGAGGCTGCCAAAGACTGTCTCCTATCTTCTACTGTGTTATTGTTCACCAGCAGTGCTATGGGCAGACGGAGAGAAATGTTCAAATGGGAAGTGTTTTATTATTAACTTCAGTTAATAACCTGAAATGGGTTACATGACTTTAAATATGTTGCCACACAGGATTGGACAATTCACATAGATAGATTTGGTAGTACCTAGATGCTAGAAAAGAACCTAGAGGTGTTACAGCTCTGGGCAAGTATGTAAGTCACTAAATAAAAGCAGCAAAAGTAGTAGCTCTCCTATCATTAGCATGGTTAGAAGAAGCTGGAATAACAAAATGCCCATCTGCAACTATGGGTAAAACCTTAGAGGCTGAGGCAGGAATGGTTGCCACTGCTTTCTCCCATTCCCAGTCCTGGAGGATGGCTTGAGGAAACTCCCTACCCTGGGGTAGAAACCTCTGGAAAAAGGACTGAAGCCCTAGGGAGCTTCCCTAGATTTCCACCTCCAGCTGTCTTCCTTCTCCCTCCTCTGTGGAGCTGGCTCTGTGTTTGCTGAAGCCCAGTAGCATATGGATTTATGAAGTGCCAACTGGGACCCGAATGCTGAATATGATTAAGCAAATAAGTGAAGGATGAGGACCAATCAGGGAAGATCTGTCAAAAGCTTGCCTGTTGCAATCACTATGGCAGGCTTGGAGGTCTGGCTTGTTGCTTTCTCCCCTTGATCAAGCTCAGAGCTCTTCCTGGCAAAAGCCAAAGTTTTCATGCAGCTAGGGGTTGTTGTTCCTTTTGTAATTCCTCTGTCTTCAGTACTTGAGTTCTGTGCCCAATAAAAAGTCCCTCAGGGACAGAACGCTCTGTAGGAAGAGAGTGGGAAAGAATAGAGGCTTCTATCTCTACCAGTATGATCTGAACAAAGCAATATGTTCTTTCTCTCTTTTCTCTTTTCTTCCTTCCTTCCTTTCTTCTTTCTCTTCCATCCATCAATCCATCCTTCCTCTCTCTCTCTCTCTCTCTCTCTCTCTCTCTCTCTCTCTCTCCTTTTCTTTCAAGGATGGAATTTTTGGAGCCTTCCTTTTCTTGGACCAGTTCCACTTGACTGTCACTGAAGAGGTAGAAAGTGAGGTCTATACAAAACTAACCTCCTACTCTCAAGTAGGCTACTTAGGAATAATGGGTCATAAAAGTTTGTCTTGAAAAAGGCTGCAAATTTGTGCAGCTAAACAGAAGACCTAATTTCTAATTTGACCTGAAATACCTTGTTGTTGTAAAATTAAAATATAAGTACTAATATTCCGCACCAGGTCTTGCACTGTAGTGCCCTATGACATCTGTTGGATATTTTCATCTCAGCAAAGCGTCTCACCCACTTTGCTCTATCCCATATCACACTGCCAATGGCTACTCTCTGAGCCCAGCAACAATCTCTCTACCCATCTAGTTCCCAAAGCAGGTGACCACCATGCCAGACACACACATACCAATTCCACAGTGGTGCAGTGTCCTCAGACACTACACTCTCTTGAATTCAATTAAATTGCCACATGAAAGAACACACAACACAATAGCCTCTGATTCAATTGATAATTACCCACCTAGACATACAAAGCCCTGTACATATCCATCCCTTAAGGATATTCATTACAACCTGTAAATATGCAGAGAGGAATCTTAACCTCTGCCTCCATGTTCTCTCCGCTGCTTTTCCCCTCATTCCAGTCTCCCGACTATCCTTCCTTCTCGTCCAATGACAGGTCTCATTTTATCTTGTACCTGTCTTCACCTGCATAATGACATCATCCTACAATAATCCTTTTGAAGTTGGTAAAAATTCTGTGTGCATGTACATATATATGTACATACCATACACACATACACATATATACACACATACATGCACGCAAGCACACACTTCTCATGCAGTCCCTATCCATTTCTTGGTACTCCCAATTCCAACAATGTAACTTGCTTGAAACCTTGATTTGAAACTGCTAATCCTAAGAACACTTTACTCTAGGCATAGTAATGATCTACTATGAAAATGTTCCTAGTGGTAGGCGTGGTGTTGCAAGACTATAAACTTAGCACTCAAAGACAGGAAGATCAAAAGTTTGAGGGCAGCCTGTGCTACATCCTGAAGCCTGTCTCAGAAAAAAAAATGCAGGCAAGATAATGTTCTCCCATAGGTAGCCTTTCATTCTTTGGAGCAGACACAAATGTAGAGAGAAGTGAATGTTTCCAAACATCTGAAATAGGGCAGCTTGACAGCAGAAAAATCCTTCCAAAATGTCAGAGTTGCTGTTTTCTCCTCCTTCATTCTTTTACTCTTTCTCTTAAGGAATAGTGTCAGTCTTCAACGGTGCCTTTTGGATAGTATAACGCGATAGGGTGATACAGAACAGACTTTGTAAGGAGTGGAGGAAGTTCTAAGTATGTGAGGTCCTGAGTGAACGTGTGTTGTACTTGGGGTGGGGGAGGGGGGTAGGAAATGGTTATGTCATGAACCCTAGAATCTGACCCTGAGGAAAGCATCAAAGCCTTCCTTCCCTTCTGGTCCATTTGAGATATAGATGTCATGTACATAAAATATCCACCATAGATTTCTTTCTCATCCCCCAAATATATTTATACCCTAAAGGTTGATCCCCTATAGAGACTGTTCCTGTCTACATTAGCTAAACCTGTCTCCTTGATCCAGCTGAATAACATCAAACACTGCCTCCTTGGTTATCACTCTTTTATGTATATGTGTGATGTATCTGTTCATACACCTTTATGTCAGAAGAGGGCATCAGATCCCATTATAGGTGGTTGTGAGCCACCAGGTACTTGCTGGGGATTGAACTCAAAACCTCTGTAATAGCAGTCAGTGCTCTTAACCACTGAACCATCTTTCCAGCCCCAGTTATCCTATAATGACCCCACCTCTTTATTCGTCTATACGCAGTAACTGCCTCTCTGTTCAATTCTATATAATAAGTACTCTGAGTTTCTGGGGCGCTTCAGTTTCTCCAGCAGACAATTCAGACTACTCCATCCCCTCTTTCTATTCATATCCATCTGTCTGTCATTTGCTCCACGCTGGCCATCCAAATCAATCAGGTCTGTCTCTGGAGCCATGCAGGGCATGCAAGATCCCCCATCTCCTTAGACGTCCACCTGTATTTGCAATGGGCTTTTGGATAAGTGCTAAGTGACAACTCAGGAAAGCCATGAATTCCTGTACCAGGCAGTTCTGATGAGGGACAATTTCCCCTTGCCAGCAGTGGTTGAATATTTTTACAGTTTAACATTCAGGGTTTGAAAGTCTCCTTTCCGTCTCAAGCCTTCGAAGTTTCATTAACTCCCTGAGACTTATGGGCCTCCTCCCTGCCTCCAGGAGGGAATGTTTCAATTAGGAGGAAATAGCTACACAATAGCATGTCTGATGTTGCCTGCGTCATGTCTGCTTCTTACTATACAGTACTGCTCTGTTCCTTTCAGGTGGTAAAGCATGCTGTGATGAGCTCTCTGTATACTTGCGTAGGAGAAATGCATGCTGTAATGTGGTACCAAGTTCATTTTTAGAAAAATGAATCATTAAGAAATATACAAGTTTTGAAGTGACATATTGCTTTTGATTTTAAGAGCTATAAGGTACTTGGTGTCTTTCATACAAAGTAATACTATTTAGAGAGCAGGTAAAAATAAATTTGGGATCAGACAGATGATGATCTGCCTTGCTTCTGAGAACTGGGTGATGGGGACTTAGGGATTGCTTCGGTGTTCTTAATGATACGTGATAGTGAACTGCAACCCTGTTGCTGAACTATTGGGATGATTACAAGAACACAAAGCAAGAATGTCACCTTCATTGGTGCTGACATTTCCAAGCATACTGTTTTGGGTGGGGACCTGTTCTGTGTGTTGCTGTTGTTGTTGTTGTTGTTGCTGTTGTTGTTGTTGATGATGATGATGATGATGATGATGATGATGATGATGATAAAATAAACATCCCTATATTGAAATCAAATTTACTTCTTCAAGATGTAACAAAAACTGAGGCTCAGGTAATTAATATGTAGGAGGTCCTAGGTTCATTTTTCACCAAAAAAGAAGCTAGGAAGTAGAAAGGCGAGATGGAGAGATGGCTTGGTAGATAATAAGCTTCTGTTTAAGCATGGAGCTCTGACTTCATTTTGTAGCATTCGTATAAAACAGCTAAGCTCAGTGACACTTCTCCTCAAGCCCACTGCTAAAGAACAGAGAAAAAGGTCCCAGATTCTTGCTGGCCAATCTAGCTCATCAACCTAAAATGTATAAACAGTAGGAGACCCTGTGTCAAAAAAATAAGTTGGAGAGCAAGAGAGAAAGATGTATGCAGTCAAACTCTGATGTCCACATCTTGAAGCACAAGACATGTCTGTCACACACACACACACACACACACACACACACACACACATACACACACACAAATATATATATATATGAATATGACTTTTAGAAAATATGACAACCAAAAATGTCTCCAGACATTGGTGAGAATGGGCCTTATTAGGAACCAGTAAATAAAAGTAGCTGGTATGGTAATTGAATGCAGCAGGTAGCTATTAAGTGCTAACTATTATGGTGATTAATATATTAGCAATCCTGAAACTGTTTTACAGATGCTGAACATTAAGATGTATGTTTAATTTTAATTATAATTTAATTCTGAATTTTTAGCATATCCTTTGAGACATCTTTCAAGCTTCTCATGCTGAGGAAAACACCAGAAATTAACATTTTTCTGCTTGTCTGCTACATTAGTGTGTCCAGCATTAAAATTAACATATGCTGACTGATCTCATTATTTATATACTCAAAAATAGAAACAAAACTTCTTTGCTGGGCACTGCGGCTTGTACCTATAATCTCAGAATTCAAAATGCTCAGGCAGGAAGGTTCCCACAAGTTTGAGGTCAGCCTGAAATACACAGTGAAACTCAGCCTCACCTCCAACCCCCAAAGTCCAGTATATCGTTGTACAAGGTTTCCTAGATTCACATCTATTTAGTTGTCCAACCCAAACTACCTCCCACTTCAACTAATTAGCAAGAACTGTTCCTTCTCCCTCCTACACATTTACAAAGGGCACCCAAACCCATCTGTCTCTGGGGACACCATCGTCTCGCTCCAAAACTACTACAAAGGCTTCCTAACTCATCAACCCAAAACTTGCTTTGATCAAATCCACATGCAGTCAGAAGGAGCGTTCTAAGGAACAGACATAATTAGATCATTCTCCCACTTAAAGGTCTGTAGCTTCGAGGGGCTGCTTTGGATTGAATTCAAAGTTCTTGGTACAGCTTCGTTGAGTTCGTCACAAGCCAACCCCTACTAATCTCTTTATAATAGCTGTAAAGAGTGTTTCAGTGAAATGGCGGATTAAGTCAATCCCTCTTCTGTGATGTTTCCCGAGTGTGAGGTGTAGGGGTTGTGTTATAGGTGTATCTATTGGGGATGGGCACCCCCAGCCAGTTCTATGTATTTGGACTTTGACTAGTGTGGCTTTCTCTAATTGTCTCTGTCAGCTGCAAAAAGAAGTTGTGCTGATGAGGTATGAGGTACAATTATCTGTGGGCATAAGGCAAGTATTTTGAAGGCAATTAGAGTTTATACTTGTTTCGAAAATGTCATCAGTAGGTTCTTTCCTAGGGTCCATGATTTCATCAGCTTGGAATAATACCAATAGAATATTTTAAATAACAGATTTAAATGTCACTTCTTTTACTGAAATGCCACATCTATTCTTTCTACGTACATTGTTATTTTAAAAATTACCTTCTTGTTGGTATCCTAGCAATGTATATATCAAGCTGAGAGAAGTCAAGGACCCCAAATTGCTCATCCTTACAATCCTGAATCATCTGATCCAATGTCTTCCAAACACATGGTAGACACTTGGCAATTATTCCTGAGATGACAGGACAGCATCTGCAAGTTCCTTAGCCAACTGCTCCTTCTTAGTCCCACTTGTGGTCTGTACAGTTTTATTACTGAGTCAGGCATCTGTCTTTGAACACAATCCAGCTAGACACACCCAGGTCTGGTAAGACACTCCCAGTTTCAATAGAAACAACTCCTGGATGTCTGCCCAACTTCCTAAAGCCACCAGAACTTTCTCGGTTCAACATACACAGTCTTGCTTTTCATTTGTTTCAAAGAATGTATCCTTCACAACACATTATGTGAAATCTTCAGCTCAGGATTTGTTTTCACTATTTTCCACGCCAAAAATATTCGTGCTTTACTGTGATCAAATCCACTCCTCTTCCAATTCTCATCTCAATTCTTACTTTATCCATGATGTCATCTTTCTTGAGCCTACGTTTATCTCTTCTATGTCTGAGTTCTTTTGCCAAGGATAATGTAATACGCTATGGCATTTCAAATTCTTCCAAGGGTATGTCTTCCTTTCCTTAGCAAGATCATTGACTGTTTTGGTCAAGGATTATTTCTTAATCTTCTGTTGTACAGTGCTGCTCATTGTTAGATTGTGAAATCAACAAAGCTTCTGTTTTCCTTATAAGTAGTTTCTTTCAGCTCAGGAAAAGATTCTCATAACTTACTCTCACCTATAAAGCAACTCTGTAGGGTTAACTGACAAGAGAAGAGTTGACCAATTCTATTAAAAGTGAGAACATTTTTATTTTTTATTGGTTATCTTATTTATTTACCTTTCAAATGTTATTCTTCTTCTCAGTTTCCCGACCATAAGCTCCCTAATCCCTCCCACTCCCCATGCCTCTATGAGGGTGATCCCCTACCTACCCACCCACTCTTGCCTCAGTGTCCTAGCATTACCCAATCCTGGGTCATCAAGCCTCAACAGGACCAAGGGGCTTCTTCACCAGAGATGCCAGATAAGGCCATCCTCTGCTACATATCCAGTGGAGCCATGGGTCTCTCTCCCATGCCCGTGCACTGTTTGGTTAGTGCTTTAGTCCCTGGGAACTTTGGGGGTTTTGAAAGGTTGATATTCTTGTTCTTCCTATGGGGTTGCTCCAACAGTCCTTGCCCTAACTTTTTCTGCACTCAGTGGAGTTCTTGCACTCAATCAGATGGTTGACTGCTAGCATCCTCATCTGTATTGGTTTGGCTCAGGAAGAGCCTTTCAGGTGAGAGCTATACCAGGCTCCTGTCAGCAAGCATTTCTTGGCATCAGCAATAGTGTCTGGTTTGGGGGTCTGCAGATGGGATGGATCCCTAGGTGGGGCAGTCTCTGGATGGGCTTTACTTCAGTCTCTGCTCCATTGTTCATCCCTGCATTTCCTTTTGACAGGAGGAATTCTGGAATAATATTTTTGAGATCGGTGGGTGGCCCCACCCCTCAACCCGGGGCTGTGCCTATCCACTGGATATGATCTCTACAGGTTCTATCCCCTGTCTGTTGGATATTTTGGCTAATGTCCTCCCTGTTGGATCCTGAGAACCTCTTGGGTCCCTGGCATCTGGGACTTTCTAGTGAATTTCTTAAAATCAAATTGTACAATAATTAAATCAGTTTGGTTACAAGTAATCTAGTAGGATATCTTGGGATTGGTTAAAGAAGTTGAAAGAAAATCAAATGAAGTGGTTGATTTTTAACAATAGTTAGAAACAACATTGGACTAAATCAAATTCATTATCATATTTAATTTGCCATGTGTTTCACATATAACTTGAGTTATTGATCTTGATTCTATCTCCCTAGTACTGGAGTTAGAGACATGAACCACAACCCCTTGTTTATATAGTGCTAGGAAACAAAGCCAGAGTTCCATTAATGGTAAGTAAGCAAATTACCAACTGAGCTATAACCTCAGGCTCTATCATAATATCTTTTTTTAATGGATAAAAATGTAAAGTCTATATTTCTAGATATTAAATCATTCTGGGGCTGAAATCAATGTGAATGATATTTGGTCTCCTATATCTTTCAATAGTCCACCAGTAATTTATAAGATTATCAAGTAACTAGGTGTGGTTTGGCCCAAAGAAGTATGCTTAAATTCCACATGTTATACAAGGCAGAGTTGAAGGGCAAAGTTGAACAAAGAACATAGTGTAGCTTAGGATTTTTGAGAATTGCATACTGTATTTTCAAGGTGTGCAGGGATGGAAAAAAATTAAACATTTTTTCCCAAAGAATCACTTTACACTAAAGCATATTGACAATTTTCTAGTACAATAAAACTCATTTGAATTTTTCAACCATTGTTTAGGCTCACTATAATAAACCATACTATTGGCCAAATTAGAAGGCAGATGTGATCCAGTGAAAGAAGATCTAGTTTACTTTTCTTTAGCAACTTGTCTCTCTATTTTGTATTAATGAAAAGTTGTGTTAGTTCTTAGCTCTTGGGTTTTGTCTTTTCCAGCTCCCTGCTCCCCAAACTGCTATCTTTCTATTAGCAGAAGTGCTCTGAAAGCCTTTAACCCTGACTGCTTATTAACCAGACTTGTGGACCATTCTACTCTTTGTATACTTACAATCCAGAAATAGCTGCTTATACAAGTAATTGCCTAGTGACATCCTTGTGACTTAAAAAATAAAACTCCAGTTTTAAAAAAAATAGGATACTTTGAAACAATGCCCACACAAATTTGAACACACATGTGCATAACATCGTTCACAATCGTTAATTTAAAAAGTCCAGGCCTAGACAGATATGAATAGGTGAGTCTAATTGTTTCAAGTTCAAACTTAGGGACCTAAGTTCAAATCCCCAGAACCCATGTTTAATAATTCATCATAGCCAAGTGTATACTGCCTGTGCTGGGGTGTAGAGAGAGAGATAGATCACTGGGACTTGATACTTGCCAGGCTATATCCATTTTCAGGAGAGACCCTGTTTCAAATAGATAAGGTAAAGAGTGACATCAGAGCAGGACACCCAATGTTCTTTTTTGGTTCTCAGGTATGTGCAAGCACACAAAAATTCACACCTGTCCATACATATATGCATACACTGCACACACACACACACACACACACACAAAATGAGAAAAAGAAGTATAAACAACACAGCTACCTATCAAATGCTGAGTGGATGATTACAATATGTTACATCCTTATGATGGAATATGATTTCTCACAGAAAGGAATGAAATACCAATCTTCCCAAAACATAAATGATACTTGAATGAATGATAAATTGAATGAAGGTTCCTAAAAGCCACATATTGCATTATCTGAATGAGATGAAATGTAAGGCTTTAAATAAAAATGGAGAATAGCATTTTTCAGGGTATGCGTGTGTACATTTATATGTGTATGTTTATGTGAATGTGAGTACATGTATGTGTGTATATGTGTATATGTTTGCTTGTGCTTGTATGTGTGTGCATGCATATACATATCTGTATATGCATATCTGTGTTTGTGTGTGTATATGTGTGTGTGTTGTGCGTGCGTGCACATAGGGTGTTAAAAAGTGATTCAAAATTTGTTAATTTTTTTCAGAATTAATATTGAAAATATGTGTAATCAGATTGTAGTAAACTTGGCCAGCTCTTCAAATTCACTAAAAATTTAAGAACATTTATTTATTTATTCATTTATTTTTGCAGTAGCAGAGATAGAAACTACTTCCTTGACAAGGCTAGACAAGTACTCTATCACTGAATCACACTCCCAGAGCCAAATTCAGTATAAATGTGTAAATTTAAATGACATATGAATTATATTGTAATAAATACACCTTTTCAAAATCACCTTTTGTAGAAAGACCAGGTTCCCAGCTTAAAATACTGTCTGCATCAGAATCTAAAAGGGTGGAGACCTGGAGTCTGCATCCAAGCACAGCTCTGTGTGCTTATTACTCATGACTGAAGTTTAAGAGTCACTGAATTAAAGGATACGGAGACTTCACTGTCTCCATGAGGTATATATAACTGCAAACTGCTTCACTTAGACAGAAGTAGTAATCATTCTAAATGGATAATATTCAAGCTCATTGTTGCTGTCACTTGGGGATGTAAGCTAACCACTATTTGCACATCTCTCAATTTCAGATCAAGCTTCTTCTCCTGTTCAGAGACAAACATTGAAAATTTAGAAGCTACTAGTAGTTTGTTCCCTAAAAATTTGTCAATGAATTGTTGGTACTGTCTCATCTGAAGGCATTAACAGACAAAAAAATCAGGAACAAAAGTAAGATCTAGCATCACATAGTAAGTAGGGAACGTGTGTAAAGTTAGAATGCAGAATTGTCTTGCAGCTCTGTCTGTTGGCTGCCATTGAGATTTTAAATTGTGCATCAGGTTCTAATGCTCATTTTCAAAGGACAAGGAATTACACATGGATAATGCATTCTGGCTTTATGAACAAATGTTTTTATTGTATAAAGCTTTATGAATTAAAGCTCTGCCTTTCCATATGTAAACAGGACAACAAAAAGAAGATTCTCTCCAATATACAAAGGAGCAGGCCAGGCAGTAGTCTTACAGATTTTTAGACACATAGTTTGAGTATCACTATGGAAATTAATTTTATACACAGCATTTCCAGTTAATCTTGATGATCTTACAATGAAAATAACAGAGCCAGGCTGGAGATGGGACTCAGCTGGATAAATGCTTGCCTAACATGCATGAAGCTCTGGATTCTCTCTCCAGCTGCAGAAATCGAGCAGGGACACGTGGCTATAACAATCTCAGACTGAAGAGGGAGAGATAGAGATTATCCTCACGGCCATCAAACATAGGCTTTGAGGCTAGCCTGAGCTACATGAGAGTCTGTTTTGCAAATTAAGTTAGATTAAACTTAGATAAACAAAAAAGAACAGAACAATCTAGACTGGAACATAATACTGACTTGGTAAAAATTTAGTCTTGATATTCATATTTTATGAATTTCAGAAGGTGTAGGATAAATATGAGTTTACAAAGCTCATATAAATTTTCCATTAATGGAGTCACTGTGTTGTAAACTATTTAGCTAGGTGAAATGTGAGGTTGCCCCATCATAGTTTTTTTGGAAATAAAAAGTAAACATGTACAAGCATGTACAATGAGAATGTTTTACTCCCATGTGCATGGAAAGTGTGTTTTTTCTTTTCTAAAATTCTAAATCCGTGGAATGAAAAATAGAATTTAATTTAGTATAATTACCTGAAAGTCAGTGTTTAGATGTGGTTAATTAGAACCACCTAATGTTCCTAAAGTCAATAAATGATAACACAGAACATTCATCAACATCTTTGTTGCCAGTAGACACACTTCACATTTGTGATATCAAATGACTCTTGAAAATTGACAGGTCTTAGAAATGAGGGATTTATCGCCCAAACTGTATAGCTTTCTTTATTCAAAACTACAACTGTAATAATCAATGTGGTTATAACCACATAAAAATGTCTGCAGATGAAATAATAGGCCAAGTATTTGAACTTCACAAAGGAAAAATACATTTTTTTCTTATTAAAATCTGAGTGTTATATAAAGGGTGACTATAGAATTATATTCTAAATATGGTATGAAAAGCAGAGATGATCCTTGATAAGCTATCTAATGGGTTGAACATACAGCATAGGCCATGTCATATTGATCTTAGTCCATATATGTCTTGCATATCATGAGTTTACATTTAAAATCTTGGCACTTTGTTGGTAAACTGCTGGATGTTTATTTACTGATAGTCAAATACAATAAGAAAAATACTTGAAAATGTAAAAAATCTTTAATAATGCTCATATTTAAGGAATTTAAGAATGTGTACTGAAAATCAGATTGGTTAAGGTATTTCATATTGTTGAGAAGAATTGAATAGATTATACTGTGTTTTGTTTAACTGATGGAATTTTGGTGAGGGAAATATTCTTTCTAGTAAATCCAGAGGCTGCAGACTGAAGGACCTTGGTACAGCACTCTTCTTCCCTTCCTACATCATAGAAAATTCTAGAATCTAATATTGTAGTTAAGCAAATTTATAATTGCACTTATTAGCATCCAAAAAAAACAGTCTATTTGAAGTTTTATTTTAGTTCCCTCTGGCTAATGGTGAAAGAGGAAATTTTAGAAGCAAAGCTTCCCAAATATACTTAGATATTCATTGTCAAACACGTCATGAGATCAGGCTATGGAGGGGAATAATACATTTGAGTGTACCACAAGTACAGTTTGATATTAATCTTAATTAAAGGAGTTATTTAATTATGGAAATTATCCCATTAAAACTCCATGGAGAGTGGTTCAACTCAAGAAAATATGCCATTTGACAATGTTTCCTAATTTGAAACACAAAGTAAATCTTACTGTATTTTCTTAGTTATGATTCTATTGCTGTGACAAAACACCCTGACCAAGGAAAATGATTTTTAAAATGTTTGTTAGAACAGCCAGAATACAGCAAATACATAGGCGAATGCCAGCCTTAAACTACTGAACTGAGAACGGGACCCCCGTTGAAGGAGTAAGAGAAAGGACTGAAAGAGCTTGAAGGGGCTCAAGACCCCATATGAACAACAATGCCAACCAACCAGAGCTTCCAGGGACTAAGCCACTACCTAAAGACTATACATGGACTGACCCTGGACTCTGACCTCATAGGTAGCAATGAATAGCCTAGTAAGAGCACCAGTGGAAGGGGAAGACCTTGGTCCTGCCAACACTGAACCCCCCCCCCCAGTGAACATGATTGTTGGGGGGAGGGCGGTAATGGGGGGAGGATGGGGAGGACAACTCCAATATAGAAGGGGAGGGGGAGGGAAAGGGAATAACAATCGAAATGTAAATAAGAAATACTCAAGCTAATAAAGATAAAAAAATTATGCCTGCAGAGCTTGATCACATTTAATGTTTAATGGGTTTCTTGTAACTCTGGCAGACATAAACACTACAGCAGAGAGAAGGGTGAAATGATCAAGCATGGTAATTTTTGCGCCTAAGTATTGATAATACATCTGGCAAGCTAAACTCTGTGGAAATCCAAGATAATAGTATTCTTTCTTTCCTCACACCAACTGATCACCATCTGAATTCTTCCGTCTGCTTTGTGCTCTGTACTGCCTCTTCTCTAACTTGTGGACTTTGTTTTGCTACCGGTTTTTTCTTTGGCTTCATGATTAGGGTTAGAATTCATACCCCGAGGCTAGGTCTTACTCTGCATTCCAGCCTGAGTGGAGAGGACCTTAATCCTCTGAGAAACTCTTTCTCTTCTGATGGCTGTGGAATCTGGACCTTGCTTTGTCTACTTTGGTAACTTAGCTGTCTCTTTGCTCTAATACAAGTGGAGTATTCAATACAAGGTCATGAGCAGAAATGTTTCCTCCTGCTGCTTTTCCTATCCACCCCAGGGATCCTAGAAGTGGATAATACATTTAGTCAAGCCAAATTTTCTCATCTTTTCCATCCCAATTTGAAATATGAAACATTATGTTGAGGGTACAATCCTATAGCAACATTAGTCTCCATAAACTCAGTCAATGCTTTTCTATGAGTTTCTCTAATCTCTTTCCCCGTCTTCTTTCTGCTTGGGTCTAAAAATGCACTGTGGCCCAGTACACATTAACCAAGATAGCAAATAGATTATAGACAGTGCTGGAAGGAATGTCGCATCCACATTACAGATAAGATTATTTCAAATGCCCACAAGGAAGAATAGTCATATCGATTCATTCTATCTGCTAAGGAAAAAGAAGATCCACAAACCTTTAAATGATTCCTTGGAAATAAAATTTGAACTAAATTAATGATTCAATGATGTATTTATTTCATTTAACCCATGATTACAAAGCCAATAAGACAAAGTGAGAGAAAATATCACCCTGTAAAAGAAAATGAAAAAAAAGAAGAAGAAGAAAGTAAATCCAATGTTTTTTAGTCATATACAAGCAGGAATCATCTTAGTAGCATGTCCCTGGGCCTGTCATCCCCTTTTCCAATTCTATAGATTCTGTGACTGTTTTAATGCCTGGCTCTTGAACATAAGAGCACATGATACTCCAGCATGAGGATATGAGTTAAAATATGTAGACTTCATGTAAAAATCCAGGTATATGTTCTACATCCAGATTTGATGATACATTGTATCTGAAGTGAGTAAAGTGGACAGTGATAGAAAAAGAACCTTGATTTTTCCTCTATCTTCTTCATTCTCATACAGGTATATGTACGTATACGTGCATGTGCACATACACCTCACCCCCACAGACAGAGGGAGGTTACAGACAGACAGACAGACAGACACACACACAGAGAGAGAGAGAGAGAGAGAGAGAGAGAGAGAGCGAGAGAGAGCAGTGACAGATTGTGGTATTATGGTACCGGAAATGGTATGGTAATTTTGGTCTCAATTGATTAGGGATACAGAGATAGAAGTACTGAGAGCTCTATGGATTGTGGAGAATATCAATTCACTCTATCTGCTAAGGAATAAGGAGGTCCACAAATCTTTAAATGAGTCCTTGAAAAGAAGTTTTAGAGCTGAACAGTATTCACAAGTGTGCTAGAGACCATTATGACATCTTGGCAAAGAATGTGTCTGCTTTTTGCCTTTGTTTCAAATATTTGCTTCAGCTCAATTAAAAAGGAATTGGTGCATTTCTCTGACAGAGGGGGTTTCAGGGCAGCCCAATATTGACTCAGTCTTTTGGTTATTAGTTATCACTCTTATTAAGCAAGTCTGTGTTGAAAATGAGCATGTTAGGCAAAACCAATTAGAAAATGTACAGTGTGTAGAGAAAAAGAGTATGTCGAAATGTACTGTTGGGGACGTGGCTTGTGCTCAAAGATATAGTCCAGTAGTCCTAATCTGAAATGGAATAAATAGAGGAATGTCCTAGGGCAGTGGCTCTCAACATGCGCATGTGAGTAATCTCACACCAGATATTTACTGTATGATTTATAATAGTAGCAAAATTAGAGTTATGAAGTTGCAACAAAAAATTTTATGGTTGGAGATCATCACAACATGAGTTGCAGCCTTAGGAAGGGTGATTATCACTGCCCTAGCAAGACCTCAACCATACATGCTTCAAACTTGTTAAAAGAAAATGCTTAAGGATTGTTCTATTCTTAAACGGCAACAATAAACAAAAGCTGCAGTAAATGTGGTCCAAAGAGGACAAGTTCCCTCTGAATGAGACAGCTAAACATTGGACTTGTGGTTTTGGCTTTAGAGAAGTGAAGGATGCAGAAACAAAGGGAACATGGACATTTCCTCCGTGTGAAGGAGAGCCGTTGAGACAAGGAGCATGTCGAGAGCTGTGTGCATGGAGCCCCAGAGAGGTCATACTGTAAAGCTATGAAAGTGAGGCTGGGATTCTGATTGAGATCTGAAGATGTTACAGGTACTAGAGTCATGGGGTATCTCCCCACAAGAGCTCTATTCAAGGAACAGGGACAGCATAAGAGCAAGAAATATGCTGCAAACTAGCAAGGCTGGAAGGACAGAACTTTGATATTTGATATTAGATATGAAGCTGCAGAACATGGAATTTGCTCTACTAGGTTTTGCTTTTGTACATTTTTTTTCATCATGTCCCAATTCCTCCTATTTGGACTGGTATTATACATTCTGTACCATTGTATTTTGGAAGAATATAGATTGTATATTAATTTTAAAGGGGTCTGCAATGGAAGATTGCTTAAAGTCTCAGATGTGATTTTGAATTTTCAAACAGTGTTAAGACTGTAAAAGATTTTTAAAGTTACACCAACTGCAATTGGCATTGTGATATGTCCACGAGCCTCTGAGGAAGATGGATTGAAATCTAGCTGTTTGACTGAGAAAGGCCCTTATATGGCCATATATTTATATATTTGCTCCCCACATAGTAGAACTCTTTGAGAAGGGCCAGGGGTGTGGCTTGTTGGTTGAGATGAGTCACTGAGTGTGGGCTATGAAATTTCAAAAGGCACCATTTCCAGTGTGCCCTTTCTGTTTTTTTGCATCAAAATGTGAACTCCCTGCCATCCTGTCATCACGATTTTGCTTCACTGTCATGGAATCTAAAGCTCTGAAACCATAAGTCTAACAAACATTTTTTTCATCTTTATTAACTTGGGAATTTCTTATTTACATTTTGATTGTTATTCCCTTTCCCGGTTTCCAGGCCAACATCCCCCTAACCCCTCTCCTGCCCCCTCTCTATGGGTGTTCCCCTCCCAACCCTCCCCCCATTACCGCCCTCCCCCCAACAATCATGTTCACTGTGGGGGTTCAGTCTTGGCAGGAACCAGGGCTTCCCCTTCCACTGGTGCTCTTACTAGGATATTCATTGCTACCTATGAGGTCAGAGTCCAGGGTCAGTCCATGTATAGTATTTAGGTAGTGGCTTAGTCCCTGGAAGCTCTGGTTGCTTGGCATTGTTGTACATATGGGGTCTCGAGCCCCTTCAAGATCTTCCAGTTCTTTCTCTGATTCCTTCAACGGTGGTCCTATTCTCAGTTCAGTGGTTTGCTGCTAGTATTCGCCTCTGTATTTGCTGTATTCTGGCTGTGTCTCTCAGGAGAGATCTACATCCGGCTCCTGTCGGCCTGCACTTCTTTGCTTCATCCATCTTATCTAATTGGGTGGCTGTATATGTATGGGCCACATGTGGGGCAGGCTCTGAATGGGTGTTCCTTCTGCCTCTGTTTTAAACTTTGCTTCCCTATTCCCTGCCAAGGGTATTCTTGTTCCCCTTTTATAGAAGGAGTAAAGTATTCTCATTTTGGTCATCCCTCTTGAGTTTCATGTGTTCTGTGGATCTAGGGTAATTCAAGCATTTGAACTAATAGCCACTTATCAATGAGTGCATACCATGTGTGTTTTTCTGTGATTGGGTTACCTCACTCAGGATGATACTTTCCAGTTCCAACCATTTGCCCACGAATTTCATAAAGTCATTGTTTTTGATAGCTGAGTAATATTCCATTGTGTAGATGTACCATATTTTCTGTATCCATTCCTCTGTTGAAGGGCATCTGGATGCTTTCCAGTTTCTGGCTATTATAAATAAGGCTGCGATGAACATAGTGGAGCACGTGTCTCTTTTATATGTTGGGGCATCTTTTGGGTATATGCCCAAGAGAGGTATAGCTGGATCATCAGGCAGTTCAATGTCCAATTTTCTGAGGAACCTCCAGACTGATTTCCAGAATGGTTGTACTAGTCTGCAATCCCACCAACAATGGAGGAGTGTTCCTCTTTCTCCACATCCTTGCCAGTATTTGCTGTCACCTGAGTTTTTGATCTTAGCCATTCTCACTGGTGTGAGGTGAAATCTCAGGGTTGTTTTGATTTGCATTTCCCTTATGAGTAAAGATGTTGAACATTTCTTTAGGTGTTTCTCAGCCATTCGGCATTCCTCAGCTGTGAATTCTTTGTTTAGCTCTGAACTCCATTTTTTAATAGGGTTATTTGTCTCCCTACAGTCTAACTTCTTGAGTTCTTTGTATATTTTGGATATAAGGCCTCTATCTGTTGTAGGATTGGTAAAGATCTTTTCCCAATCTGTTGGTTGTCGTTTTGTCCTAACCACAGTGTCCTTTGGCAGGCATAAATTTTTGCAACCTACTTTTAGTAAGCGTTCAAACTCTCCTCTAGCCCACCACCCAGCAGAGGTCGTGGAAGAGAAAAGTTATTAGGATATGGGGGATGTCGACCTGTTCAGCAATTTTTCTTTGGGGAAGAGCTTGAAATTCTTGGGCAGGAAGCAGTTCAATCTCATAGCAAACACTAAATACAATTCAGCACGTGCAGATCAGTTCTCTAGGCAAGCAGACACCAGGCAGTTGTAGTTAAATCCTGAAGAAAACACCAGGCTCACCAACCAGCCTGAGGCAAGGCTACTGCAAGCTGCCTCAGGAACCTCAGGAGCAGTTCTTGGGCGAGTTTCTCTCATTGACAGCATTATCATAAGTTGATCTCAACAACACTATTTAAGACAAACCAATACATGCCTGTCATTAGTGAAGTAGAGAGAGGTGGAACAAACCAAACGAAAGCTCAGTGATTGTCTCCCACTGTCTGTGGGGTCATATTTATACTCCTTCATCAAGCGTCCTTTCATACAACTGCAACATCCTTGTACCTGTGTCTGCTTCAAGACAACAGTCTTTGATGTGTTTGCTTTAGCAAGACATCCTTTCACCTGTGTGCTCCAGTAAACCAACATTTGAAGTTTGAACTTTAAGGCCCTGAATAGTGGTCTAAGATTAAGGTAGAGCAATAGATATTATACTTTAAAATAAGTCTGGCTAACTGCAACCAGTAGTCCTTGCAGTAAATATTTCAAAAGCCATATGGTTTCTATCACAGGTACTCAACTATATCATTGAAAGATGTACCAGACATAATCAATATGTAAATAAGTAAACATCCATCTGTTCCAATAATCCTTCATTTTATGAATGTTAAAATGTGCACTTAATACACTTTCCGTGCTTAATGAAATGTCCCCTTTCTTCTGTATCTTTTCCAATGCTTTCAACACATAGAAAGCATTTATATTGCCTGAGGGTCATAAAGAAAACAGCCAGTAGTCAATATTGCAAGCCCTACGCTAAAATTAAAGAAATGATGATTTATTTAGTATTTAATGATCTGTTTAATTCTGCTTACAAAGTTCCTGCTAGCACAACATAGCCCGACTAAGAGGATTAGACTATTCTAAACTCTGGTAAATATCAGACAACAGGCATGGATGAGAATGTGAAAAACACTACGTGTTATCTAGTCTCCATGAATGTTCACACAATTGGTGTCCCATCCCATTTATGGACATTATTCTGGCAAATTCCAAAACATGGCTGTTGCCGTTAAACACCACGTGGGCTGCACTCTACTCATATATGCTTTCTGATATGATCAAAGTTCAATTAACATGTAGTGTTTAAAGAACTAGCCTTCCCAGGACTCCCAATTCAAAATGTTCCTGGAAGCAAGACTGTAGTTTATGAAACGCATGCTTACAGCTGGAACCCACAGTTTTGTTGCTTAATTTTCACGAATTGATTCTACTTTCTAAGATTAATTCACTTTCCTAAGTAATCTGCCTGTGGTACCTTGAGTTTTAGGCCTTTGTTTACATTTCTCACTAAAATAGTGTCATTTGATCAAAAATGCATTTGAGAAAAGAAGTTGAATCTGTCTATCTATCTATCTATCTATCTATCTATCTACCTATCTATCTATCATCATCAATCTAAACATCCACTCATCCATCTAGTTATGCATCCATCCATCTTGGTGCTTTTGTTCAAACATGGAGTCACACATGCTAGAAAAATACTTTAACTGAAATCCTCCCCCTGCACACACAGTTCACGAATAGCTCTTAACTAGCAAACAAAATTATACATTTTCGTTGTCTCCTTCTACCTTTAAAGAAATATAAGTTTTGGAAGTAAATTTAACCTTGCCTGAAACTGAAGGGAAAATTACTCAGTAAGCCGTTTAGTAACTGCATCATGACTCAATCCCAATTATTTACTGCTAGTCTTGGCGGATGTTTCAAGAAGTGAAGTTCACTCTCCATTGCTATGAAACATTCTTAATTAGCCAACACTGTTCTAGTTTTTAAAGGAATATATGAAGTAATTTAGTCATGCACCTTTGACATTTTACTATATTTCAAATAAGATGTATCTTTTCCTATGATACATAGCTATCGCATTTAACAACATTCTCCAAGATGAAATTATATTTTATAATGCAGAGAGGCAACAGTTCAGCTTCCCATCAGCATATCATATAACGATTGCCAAGATAATTAGAAACGATGTAAGGGCACCATTTGGGACATGAAATGGGAAGCCCCTAATTCTGAGTTTATGAATTTTCTCAAATATAATCTGAGAGCAAGAGACAGAGACAGAGACAGAGACAGAGACAAAGAGAGGTTGGTTAGCTTGTTTCTTTGGTTGGTTGGTTTGGATTAAATTCTCTGATCCTGCGTATTCCGCCCATGAACTCACAAACACTTGCATTCTATCACTAACCAACATACTAAGACTTACCATTCATTATTCCAGACTAGTGCCATGTCAGATAAAGAAGAAAATAGATCACTTACTTTGTGCCAAATGGTTCAAGTGTGGGTAGTTATAAAAAAATCATTTTCTCTAGATATAGAGCTAAGAAGACTCAAGGAAATAGAACATTCATTAATAATGACCTAACTGGGACGTAATGGTAATGTGGTGATAAATACCTGTAATACCTAACCAGTCATGAAGATGGGGCATGAAGTTCACAAGATCAAGGTTGGCCTAGCTATACATTAAGGTCCTTTCTCAAAAAGCAAGAAAAAGAGGAGGAGGAGGAAGAAGAAAAACAGAAGAGGAGAGAAGAGAAAGGAAGGAAACACAAGAATAATAAAATTCTAAAATACAAGTATTTAGACATATTTTGGAGAATCTGAACATAATAACCTAAACACACACATATATATTACACATACACTTTTTATTTTTCAAGTCTGAGTATGAACACACAGTAGCCATAGCAGTTCATAACATTATAGCAGTTATTCTTCACAATCTGTCTCTATGTTCCTATTTGCATAAATTTTTATGACATGATTATATTTACTCAGCTATCTAACACATTAACACTTTAAAAAAACACATCAGGTTTGGGGTTGAACAAATATCACATCAGAACTAAACACATGACCTCCTGAGTGGCAGCATGTAGGGAAATGGGACTTACAATTCTATATTTTCAAGAATTACACCACATAGAAAAGGAAATGAACCTTAAATAACCATTGTAAAAATACCAAAGAAACCAAAGATCGCACTAATCTAAACAGATCCAACTCCCAACTTTGAAATTCCTTCCATTGGTTTAAAGACTCTTTGCTCTTTGCTTGATACTTGAAACTATAAGGGAAGAAAAGCATTTCTTCTGTTTGGAAAATGAGAATATCTGTTTTCATATTCAGATTTGGAACTATAAAGGTTTTTTGATAGCCCACTTTAACATAAATTCATCTTTTTATTGGGTATTTTTATTTACATTTATTTTCAAATGGTATAAATTCATCTTATTCAAACACTTGCTTTCTCTTACGCTCAGAAATCCACTGCCACGGAAGCGGTATATGGGAAACATGTAAGGGTTATTAAAGCAGAACTTGGGGTTGAGGAAAGAGTTTAGTGCCAAACATATGGAAGGCTCTGGGTTCCATCTGTAGTGCCAGAAAGAGAGAAGGGAAAGGTGAGGAGACGGGAAGAAAGAGGCAAAAGAGTCCCTTTAAACAGCAGTGAGCATTAGCCAGCAGACCTGAAGGAAAGGGTGGTAAAGGGTAACAAAGCTGGAGGTGCAGCTCAGTGACAGAGTATTTGCATATCACATCTCTAGAGACAGCTGGGAAGAGGGAATCACCTACATTAGACTGACGTGTCACCACATCTGTGGCCCATCCTCTTGATTGCCGATTGCTGGGTGGGTGCCCATCCCACTGTGGTTGGTAATACCCATTGCTAAGTGATGCAGCATTGTACGAGAAAGCTGGCTCAGCACAAGACAAGAAGACCTTTGGCTTCCTTTTTGGCTCCCCGTAATGAGCAAATGTAACCGGTAACATGTAATAAGCCCCTCCCTCCCCACATTGCATTTGGTCATTGTGGTCGTCACAACAGAAGCCAAACTAGGATAAAAACTAATGCTGAAACAGAGATACTTCGCACATAATTTTACAAGATAATCAGGATATGGGCTCAGGAGTAAGATAAAGACTATAATTTGAGCAGGGCCCATTTTGGGATTTGCGGAAATGTAGATTTTCTCCATTCCTATCTTGTGGTTATATAGGCGTATAAGGAGGAGCACATACTTCTCCGATGTCCATGGCAGCAGCCGACTTCAAAATAGAATTGGCTTGACTCTCCAAGTCAATGTTCTTCCCCTCCAGCATACAGCTGGTATTGAGCACAATGTTGATTCTAAAAATTCCTTCTATTATTTGTTGGCTGCTGATTTATCATTTTCTCTGTACTTCAGGACATTCTGTCCAACTGATTGGGAGCTGGTCTCTGCATATGAAATTCATCCATGAGACAGTATATTCTCTACCTAGATTGCTAAGGGAATTGGACCACCGGCTTTCATGGCTTTCTCGTGTGCTTTCAGCATTGCTAGTTGGTAGGAAACAACACAGAATAAACCAAGAATAAGATTCATATCAATGGCATCATCTTCCCCCACTGCCATAAGTTTCATTGACATCAATGGTATAATAATATCATTATGGTAATCTGAAGATTCAGTTCAGGAAATAGAGCACTTCCCTACCATGAACAAGGTCACACACTACAAAGCCTAACAGCACACAGAACATGATATTGTGACACATGCCTGTGCCCCACCACTTTGAATGGGAGTTGGATATTCAGGAGGTTTTCCTCCTCTACACACTGAGTTTGAAGTCATCATGGGCTAAATAAGATCATGTCTCAAAAGCCAAATCCATTCTGTGGTTTCTAGCTTACTGCATAAAATGATGAGAGCTTAATAAAGGCATTGATTGATTGATTGATTGATTGATTGATTGATTGATATAGTACTGATAGAGAGCAAGCCCAGGGCAGCAAGCGTGCTAAGCATACACTCTACAACTATGGTCTACTCCCAACCACATGAAACCGATTTATATTTAGAAATTTTCCTAAATGTAAACTCAACCTAAGTCTATAGGCTGTGTTTATAAACAGTGTGTTAAATCATCTGTCTGCATCCAGCTACCCCTTTACTACTTCATCTAATATTTTTCTAGCATGAAGCCAGCCTCCAAGAGCTAATCATTTTTTCATTAATTTATTTATTCATTCACTTTACATACAGATCACAACCCCCCTCCTTCTGGTACCCTTCACAGAGCTACTCCTCCCATCCCCCATTTCCTTCTCCCATGAGAAGTGGAAGCCCACCTCCCCCCAGATATCACCCCACCCTGGCACATGGGGTCACTGTAGGACTAAGCACATCATCTCCCACTGAGGCCAGACAAAGCAGCCCAGTTAGAAGAAAGTGGTCCATAGGCAGGCAACAGAGTCAAGGGCAGCCCCTGCTCCAGGTGTTTGGGGACCTGCCTGAAGACCAAGATGCACTTCTGCTACATATATGCAGAGGAGCTGGGTGCAGTCTGGTTGGTAGTCCAGGTGAGTTAACTTGTAGGTCATGTTGTGAAGTCCTATCCCCTTGGGATCACTTAATCCTTCCCCCAATTCTACCACAAGCGCTAATATTTTAGTATTCAAATTGTGAAATAGTTGACCTTTGACCCTGTTTTTGTACAACTTATACTATGTTTATAGCCATTGACCTCCTCTTTATTTTTTTCTTTATACTATTGGATGAAAATGCTCTTGTGTTGTGGTTTCCAAGACTGCCATGCCCCATAGACTAGTGGGCTCGAAACTAACATCATTATTTCCCTTCTACTTTCCTGCACTTAAACTTGCAGGCACCGAATTGTTCTTCATTGATCATACCCACCATTCCCTTCTCCTGTAACAAGCTGCCTTCTGAGCAATTCCTGAGAGTCATGCCATTGTTACCCTAGGCTAGCACAATAATGGAACCATGCATGGAAAGGAACATGGGGTTGACACACAAATGACCTCGCTCAGTCCTATAGCTTCCTAATGAATTGGGAGTCCAGAGCTCCCATAAATGATTCTTAGATTTTCTGATGCCTTTTATAACATTCTTTTCTCACTACTTTTCTCTGCAAATGACTGCCAGCAAATCTGACTAGTTCCTTCAGCTGTTCATTCTGGCACATTAGCATTTGATTTGTAACTTTTTATGTTGTTTCCCCAAATTTGTGTTCTGCAGCTTATATCTAGTCTTACTCTTGCTATATCATAACCAGTCTTTTTTAAAAACATTGTATTTTGGATTCTGTTTTATATTTGCATGTCTGTGTGGAGGTATTTGTAAATAAATGCAGGTGCCCACAGAGGCCAGGACTTCAAGCTGCCCCCTCCCCGAGCTATCATTACAGATAGTAGTGAGCCATTAGATAGACCGGCATCAGAAACCAAACTTAGATCCTCTCTTAAAGTTTGGGTCATCTCTACAGCTCCTCTTCAGTCAATCTTGCCACTAAGGGTCCCATAAGTTGTGACTACTGTGGTTAGTTGCACTGGGGAATCACTAGAGAAGGCCACACTGCATACAAAATAAGATGGCTTAGTCAGGAAAAACACCTGAATCCAACCTTGACAACCTCAGTGATCTCTTTGTGGGAAACAGAATACAAGAAAGGTTTTTCCAAGTTGTCCTCAAACCTCTATATGCATGCCATGCCTGAGGAGTGTGCATTTGCATGAACACACACACACACACACACACACACACACACACACACACACACACACACAAAATACCTTTAGCTCAGTAATGGAAAAGCAAAATTTCTTTTTTTCCCCACCTTTATTAAATTGGTTATTTCTTTTTTTTAATTTTTTTAAGATTTATTTATTTGTAAGTACATTGTAGCTGTCTTCAGACCAGAAGAGGGCATCAGATCTCACTACAGATGGTTGTGAGCCACCATGTGGTTGCTGGGATTTGAACTCAGGACCTCTGGAAGAGCAGTCAGTGCTCTTAACCACTGAGCCATCTCTCCAGCCCTGGTTATTTCTTATTTACATTTCAAATGTTATTCCCATTCCTGGTTTCCAGACCAACATCCCCCTAACCCCTCCCTCTCCCTTCTATATGGGTGTTCCCCTCCCCACCCTCCCCCCATTACCGCCCTCCCCCCAACAATCACATTCACTGGGGGTTCAGTCTTGGCAGGACCAAGGGCTTCCCCTTCCACTGGTGCTCTTACTAGGCTATTCATTGCTACCTATGAGGTTGGAGCCCAGGGTCAGTCCATGTACATATATTGTCTTTGGGTAGTGGCTTAGTCCCTGGAAGCTCTGGTTGCTTGGCATTGTTGTACATATGGGGTCTCAAGCCCCTTCAATGTCTTTCAGTCCTTTCTCTGATTCCTTCAACAGGGATCCCGTTCTCAGTTCAGTGGTTTGCTGCTGGCATTCGCCTATGTATTTGCCATTTTCTGGCTGTGTCTCTCAGGAGAGATCTACATCCAGTTCCTGTCAGCCTGCACTTCTTTGCTTCATCCATTTATCTAGTTCTGTGGCTGTATGTGGGGCAGGCTCTTAATGGGCATTCCTTCAGCCTCTGTTCTAAACTTTGCCTCCCTATCCTATCCTAAGGGTATTCTTGTTCCCCTTTTACAAAAGGAGTGAAGCATCCGCATTTTGGTCATCCTTCTTGAGTTTAATGTGTTCTGTGTATCTAGGGTAATTCGAGCTTTTGGGCTAATATCCACTTATCAATGAGTGCATACCATGTGTGTTTTCTGTGATTGGGTTGCCTCACTCAGGATGATATTTTCCAGTTCCATCCATTTGCCTATGAAATTCATAAAGTCATTGTTTTTGATGGCTGAGTAATATTCCATTGCGAACCACATATTCTGTATGCACCTGTTTCAGTAACACATCCTCTAAGTATATCTCTGAGGGTGTTTCTTCTAGAGAGAATTAACTATGTGTGTGCCTCCTCCTGAACATTAGCAGCACCATCCTAGGTTGGAGTCTCAAGTGGAATGAAAAGGGGGAAGGTGTCAATTAGTATAGTCATTCTCTCTGTGTGCCTCCTGGCTGTGTGATATAAGCTGCTGTGCTCTGCCTCATACTTGTCACCATGATGAGCTGAAGCCTCTGGGAACCAAATAAACCCTTCTCTGTTTAAAAGTTTCCTGTTAGGTATTCTGTACCAGATATGAAAAGCTAACACACAAACTAGAAATCATTAGCTTTGTGGGCAATCTTGCTCATAGTGTTAAGTCGCAGCTTTATGTTCGTAAGGCAGGTGAGAGAACAGTGATCTTGAAGGGTGGTGAAAATAATATGTACTATATGTGAATACCTGAAAGAGAATTAGTGTCAGTAAGCACTGGCATTCTCTCCCAGCCACATGGGGCATGCATAAAGGGTGGTCTGCATGTTGTGTTTCACATGAGGCCCTTTCAGTGTCCTCCAAGTCCCCTCCCCTTGTTTTCCATATCTATATTTTCTTGCTCTATCCCAGACATCTATGATCTCACATATTTAATGTGTTTGTTTTCATGTCAATATCTTAGTGATGTTGCTCTTGAGTAGCACATTGCAAAGAGCTGTTGGTACTCTTTATATCCTCTTGTCTGCGTGATTTTCCCTGTATTTCTTCCCTCTGTCTAGCACATTGTCTAAGATCTGCTGTTCAAGGGCAAGATTTTTTCCTTCCTTTTATATATATTTTTCCTTATATATCCAGATACCACTCACTCTGTTCCTCCCAGTTCCTCCCCATTCCCCTTTCTGTTTCTCAATAGAAAATACACAGACTTCTAAGAGATAATAATAAAATAAAACATACTATCGTAAGATGAAACAAGAACTAACATATCAGAGTTAGACAGGACAACAAAAGAAAAAAACCCAAGAGAAGGCACAAGAATATGAGATCCATTCATTCACACACTCAGAAATCCCTTAAAAACACTAAACTGGAAGCCATAATCAATACACTAAGGACCTGGTGCAGACCCGTGAAGGCCATGTGCATGCTGTCTCAGTCTCTGTGAGTCCATATGAACTTTTCTCATGTAAATTTAGAGGGACCTGTTCTCATGTTCTCTGTGCTCTCTGGCGCTTCTACCTTTCCTGCTGCTCTCCAAAACTGATCCCAAGGCCCTGTGATGAAAACAACATCTATGTAACTCATTGAACATGCAGAAGTTGAACTGGTATCTACATAAATCCTTCAGCTCTAGATACTACCATAGTTCATGCAGGAAACTAGTCTGCAAGCGATTAAAGAGAAACGTAATCACAAAACCAGCCATAAACACTTTCATCCACAATGGTGTCCTGCCTGCAAAATATGCTTGGGCAATGCACCAATGCACAAAGCTTGTGGAAACCAAGACCAGAGTCTAGACAACTCCTGGACCTGTTGTGGAAACAAATACTACTGTTCTAAGAAGAACAGTAGCAATAACATAACTCCTAATGACATATTGCTATACTCATAGATCAGTGCCTGGTTTAGCCATTGTCTTAGTTAGGGTTTCCATTTCTGTAAAGACACACAATGGCCAGGGCAACTCTTATGAGGACAACATTGTCCTCCTCTTGCCTCCCGTTCTCCTCTTGACATTCTCATTCCATTTCCCTCAATTCATCCATAACCATTTATTCTATTTCCCTTTCCTTATGATATCTACCCCCTCCTCCAACCTGGTCCTAATACTTTACCTAACCTCGGCATTTCTATAGGTTATAGTTTCATTGTCATTCACTGGAACAGCAAATATTTTTTAAAAGAATTTCTCAAGTATCCTAGAATAGCTTCAAAGTTGACATGTAGAACATGATGACCTTGAACTCCTGACCCTCCTGCTTCTACCCAATAAGAGCAAGGATTATAAAAACTCAACACAAGCTGTTTCTGTGGTGGTGGGGGATTGAACTCAGAGCTTAGTGTGTGCAAGGCCAGCACTCTCTCAATTTAGCTACACCCCCAGACTAGAAAGGGGTTTATTTGATAGGACTCCTCCCTGAACACAGACAAAATTACAACTTTTAAGTCATCTCAGAGCAGTGTTGACATCAGAGGTTTCCAAATTCCTTTTATAGTTCTTTTATGTCACACCCATCAGAATGTCTATAATCAAAAAGACATATGATAACACGTATTGGTAAAAATCTGCAGGAATGGAAAATATCATATTCTGGTGGTAGGATTATAAACTTGTGTAGGCGTTATGGAAAGTAATTTTGTGGTTCCTTAAAAAGCTAAACATATATTAACCATCTGACTCAGAAATTCCATTCCTAGCTATATACAAAAAAGTTTAATAGTTTCAAGCAAGAATTTGTACATGAATGTACAAAACAGCACTATTTTCCAAAGCAGAGAGGTAAAAGATACAAATAAGCACTGCAGATGAAGGAATGGTGACGAAATGTGCTTTACTATGTGACTCATCAGTATTTTGGGACATGATTCCGTGTTAAAAAATCAACTGCTAATAGTGTCTACAGTATGAATGAATATTAAAATCTTGCTAACAAAAAGCAGTCAGGCACAAACAAGTACATTTGATTCTAGAGTTATGAAATGCCCAGAATGAGCAAATCTATTGTGATGTAAAGTGGGTACCTGGTGATAGAGGGCAGCCAATGACAATGTTCTAAACCTGCATGTGGGCTGACGTTATACAACAATAGAAAGTTATTTAAATGTCATTGACAATGAGTGAATTTTACAGTAAATACATTAAGCCATGATGAAGGAAGGTAGGAAGGACAGGAGAGACAGAAGGATTGGAGAAAGGAGAAGCTTAATGAAATTATTTTCTCAAGGTTTATGTATATTGAAAGAACTAACGATATGACACTATCCATATGTCATGAAACATTTGTAGGGATAGAAAAGAGAAAAGGGTATAAGAGACCAAGAAGAAGGTAGAAAGGCTCTACATTTTACTGTGGCCATCCCCAACACATCCCACTGTCACATGGGTAGAAGCCAGGGAGATTTGCAATAAGTTTAGTGAGAAACATGAAGACAGAATAGAATTATGTCTAATTTGATATCTGGCCTTCTGGGGTACCATCTTTCTGAACTTCCTTTCACTAACAAGGGATGATTCCTGATCCAAGATACATCTACTGATAATGCAAATTCTTCATTAGCTGCCACCTGGTGTAGATAGCCCCAGATGCTTTCACATGTGCACAGTAGAGACAATGGAAGGAAGCTGGAAGTAAAGAGTCACATCGCCTGCTCTGTGTGAGTGTCCCACCGTGAGAAAATACCACCAGTGCAAAGGCTAAGGGTGGGCAATGTAATCAAGTGATGGTTGGAGAACATGGCTGAAATTGAGGGAACAATAATGGCAGATAGTGTGTGATAGGCTGTTCAAGTCTGGTGGGGATGGGGAGACAGGGAACAAACTTAGGGTATGATTAGGCTGAGAGGATAAATCCACTTTTCAAGCCATGGACTTCTTAATGGAAGCCATCATGGTGCATAATAATTGGGAATGTGGAAATATTTCAGGGGGATATCACTGTAGAAGTTAAGGAGGTCTCACACAATAGATACACTTGTCAATGGGCTGCCCCTCAAGTGTGGAGCAAAGAGTAAAGGAGAGGCCACCCAGAGACTGCCCCACCTGGGGATCCATCCCATATACAGTCACCAAATACAGACACTATTGCTCATGCCAAGGAGTGCATGCTGACAAGAGCTGCCTCCTAAGAGACTGTGCCAAAGCATGACAAATACAGAGGTGGATACACACACCTAACCATTGGACTAAGAATGGGGTCCCCAATAGAGGAGTTAGAGAAAGGACAGAAGTAGCTGAAGGGGTTTTCAACCCATAGGAAGAACAACAATCAACCAACCAGACTGCCCAGATATCCTGGGGACTAAACCACCAACCAAAGAATACACATGGAATGACCCATGGCTCCAGTGAATATGTAGTATAGGATGGCCTTGTTGGGAATCAATGGGAGGAGAAGACCTTGGTCCTGCCATGGCTTGACCCACCCCCATCCCCAGTGTAAGGGAATGTCAGGGCAGGGAGGCAGGAGGGAGTGGGTGTTAGGGTGGGAGAACATAGAAGCAGGGGAGGAGGGATGGGATAGGGGGTTTCCTGAGGGGAAAGCAGGAAAGGGAATAACATTTGATGTGTAAATTTAAAAATATCCAATAAAAGAAAAGAAAGAAAGAAAATTGGATGTGGGGTTAAGGGGTTAGAATTCTGAAACCACAGGAAATTATCCTCATGAAAGGATTGCATTAGCCCAGAAGAGATTGGAAAAATTGGTTTTAGTTAAGAGAATGAGTTTCCTTCTCTGTTAAATGCCATAATAGAAGAACTTGACATGGTCCCAAGTTGAGCACAGGGGAAGAAGGCCTTCACCTGGCTGCTCCTTCAATGTGCCCTAAAACAAGTAAGAGAGCCAGGAACGGTAGATTGCATACTGCAGAATGAGTAAACCACTAATATTTTCAGTACTGGGGAATGTGACCATGAGCTCCCTAACAACACTAGACGCCAGGGAAGTATGAGACTGGATTCCATAGCTCTTTAATGAAGCCCAAACCTTGATTCTCTTAAAATAAAACAAATTTAAGATCCAAAGAAAATACTGAGTGCCTGAATTCACTTACTATGTAGAGATGTAAATCTCTCTAAAGCAGAAATGCCTTAATATGCATCCTAGTGTGGGCTTCCAACAGACTCTCAGGGTGCATCACTGACCTTCCAAAATACGCACTTTGTATTCTGGCAATGACAGTAAGGTAAGTTCCTTCTTGTGCATAATTCCCAATTTTTTCACCTTTTCATAATCTTCTCACTGTCCTTCTTCCTTTCCCTCCTGCTTCTCCCAAATCTTCCTCCTCTCCTCTCCCCCGCCCCGTTAACAACGCTCTCCCAATTTGCTCATTCTTTCAGTCCAACTTCCCAGTCGAAAATGCTATTCAACATGATAGAGATCTAAGAGCTCAGTGGAGATATTCAGAAGACTTGACTAGCCCTTTTCAAAAATAATTAATGTTCTCTAGTGTTCTTTCATTGGAAATAGGTTTTAAAAACGTTATATTTTGATTATAGTCTTCCACCCTTCCCACCTACCCTCATCCTCCCCCACTTTCCCACCTACCCATTCTTTTGGAGACAGAGTCTTATATAGCCTTAGCTGGCTTTAAAGTATTTTGGAGCACAAGCTGGCATTGAACCCCTGATCCTCCTGCCTCTGTCCCTAGAGTGCTAAGATTACATTCAGGTGCTACCATAATCCACCTTAGGTAGTACTGTGTATCAAACCCAAGACCTCATGCAGATCGAGCTTGCATTCCAGTGAGCCATGTCCACAGCCCCTGAGTAATTACTGAAGTACAGTCTGGCAGGACTGAACAAGACTTGAGTCCTAAACTGGCATGCAGGAAAAAGACTGCTCCAGCAAAGAAGCCATAGACAAGGAGACTTGGGATTACTACTGTCATAGTTAGGTTTTACTGCTGTGAACAGCCACCATGATCAATGCCAAGTCTTATAAGGACAACATTTAATTGGGGCTGGCTTACAGGTTCACAGGTTCAGTCCATTATCATCAAAGTGTGAGCACGGCAGTGTCCAGGCAGGCATGGTGCAGGAGAAACTGAGAGTTCTACAGATTGTTCTAAAGGCAAACAGGAGAAGACTGGCTTGCAGGCAGCTAGAACGAGGGTCTTAAAACCCACACCCACAATGACAAACTTCCTCCAACAGGGCCACACCTACTTCATTCAACAAGGCCATACCTCCTAATAGTGTCACCTGCTTGGCCAAGCATATTCAAACCATTACAACCACATTATCAGTATTGCATTCATATGGACGATGAAGTACTTCCTGCCCAATTGCTTAATACTCTGTAATTGAGGAAATTCCTGGAGAAGACAAACTGTATAGGCTATTCTTATACAGCAGGCAGATGGACCTGGTGAGTAAGCAGAGTTCTAGGCAAGGACCTCGTTACATAGTAACTTACTAAACAAGACTTAGGCAGCATCTGGCTTCACTAGGAATAGAAATGTTTTTGTTTTGAAATGCTTTGAACTTCAGTAGGGAAGAAAGTTGACTCATTTTCTTCCCTTACTGACTGCAAGTGATTGACTGGTTCCTAATTACATAGAGGGCTGTCGGTATTTATCATTCGCAAAAAACAAACATTCCCATGTCATGAGTTAGCACAAGCTACTTCTCATCGTTGGTGAAGACAGCTGTCCTTAGCATGGGTGGGAAATATACAGGGACAGAAAGACACCCCAAAGGCTGCCTGCAAACAATCGGGTATCTAAATGATGCACACTTACCATTTGCTCCATTTCACAGTGTCTATGACGTAGGTGGCATCATCTAGTGCCCTATGTTACATACGTACATAGAAGGATAAATTTAAAAATTGAAGTTAAAAACTCACAAAACGAATAGAGTTCAATAATGTGACTGAACTCATTTATGAACACAATAGCCTTTCAAAGGGAACATCTTGCCTGACGTCATCACAGTATTATTATTTCGCAGTTTCTATGACTTCCCTTCAAAAATGTCCTCACAGTCTAGAAATCACACTTTTAAGTCTGTTTCATGATGGTAACATGTTATTCTTGAAGACATGGTTAATATTTTGGAACCTGTCAAAAGTCCTTCTCTTGATTTAAATGTGATTATACTGGGTAACATGATTAGGGGAAAATAAATTATATTTATACTGCAAGGCATTTATTTTCTTATAAGGTTCCTATACTAGTTTAGTATCTAAAGATTCCATAAGTTAATGAGCAGATGGGTATCTTAGACCATCTGGACTTTTATTTGAAACCTGGGTAACTTCAAATGACAGAAATTTTATTTTATTTTTTGACCCGGCAGGGAGTTGAGAAGGTCAAGATGAAGGAACCCAGGTGGTCTTTTCAAGAAAAAGTTTCATTTTTAAACCTCAAATCTCAGTCTCAGTCTGGAGTCCTCCAAAGAGATAAAAAATATTAAAAACGTACAAACCACCAACTTAAACATCTGTGAGAGCAATGTACAGAGGGAATACATAAGAATGAATAAAATTTAGGAGTTGCTCCTCATTTTATCACAAGAAGATAAGAACCTATGAATATTTGCCCATTTTATAGTCTAGATCCCCTTCTATAAATGAACTTTCAAATGCATACATTAGGCAATAAATTTATTTTATCACTTTTCTTTTGTAATGAATTATTTTATATTACATTTCAAATGTTGTCCCCCTTCCTGTTCTCTCCTCCACGAACCCAACCATACCATCCCCCTCCTCTTTACCTCTAAGATGGTGCTCCCACATACACCCACCCACACCTGCCTTGCCACTTTAGCATCCCCTTCTCTGTGGCATCAAGGCTCCACAGGACTAATGTAATATCAAGAAGTTGTATATGAATAGGCCAAGCATTTGGTTGAAATGTGATAAAATATGGCCAACACTGGGGAGATAGAACCTGAAGAGAGCACCTCCAATAGAGACATGGCCCCCAGTTGAAAGATGGGGCCCCCTACACATCTCAAAAGTTTTAATCCAGAATTGTTCCTGTCTAATGCAAATGTAGGAGCAAAAATGGAGCAGAGACTGAAGGAAAGGTCATCCAGAGACTGCTCCACCTAGGGATTCAGGCCATCTGAAGACACCAAACCCCAACACTATTGCTGATGCCAAGATGTGCTTGCAGACAGGAGCCTGGTATGGCTGTCCTCTGAAAGGCTCTGCCAGCGCCTAAGACAGATGCACATACTCTTAGCCAGCCATCAGACTGAGAGCGAGGACTCCAATAGAAGAGTTAGGGGAGGGACTGAAGGAGCTGAAGAGGATGGCAACCCCATAGGAAGAAAAAGAGTAACAACTAACAGAGCCCACCAGAGCTCCCAGGGACTAAACTACCTACCAAAGAGTACACATGGATAGACCCATGGCTCCAGCTGCATATGTAGCAGAGGATGGCATTGTTGGGCACCAATGGGAGGAGAAGCCCTTGGTCCTGTGAAGGCTAGATGCCCCAGCATAGGGGAATGTGAGGGCAGTGAGTGGGGAGGAGAGAGGGGAGTGGGTAGGGGAGCATCCTCTAGAAGCAGGGGGAAGTGGTGGTATGGGGTTTGTGAAGGAAAACTAGGAAGGGGGATAACATGTGAAATGTAAATAAATAAAATAACCAATAAAATTTTTTTAAAAGATTAGTCTAATTTTAGAGGCATGAAGAATCTAAAATGAAGCTATATTAAAGACTCACTACACCTACATTTTAGGCAACAATATGTAAAGGATAAAACATACAATAGACTGTTACATAAAAGCAAAGATGGACACAAGCTTCTATGAGGAAGAATCTACCAACAATTCTAATCAGAATTGATATCTGTGAACCACAAAAATGCCAGTAAGACACAATAACCCTAAGTCAGCAATAGTAGTTCCAATATCTCAGGAGTAACAACTCTCTGTACTTAAGTCACTCAACCAAAAGGATAATATGCCTGGTACTGGAAGTCTAGCTACTTATTTTTGTGCGGTTAAATCATTTTAATTGGAAGAGAATACAACTCCTACTTTACTGAACCAGCAACATGTCTCACTAAATTCTAAATATTTCCCCTTATACATTGTCCCTGTTAGAGTTTCTATTGCTTCAATGGAAGCCTGTGACCAAAGAGTTGGAAAGAAAGGTGTTTATTTGACTGTCACTTCCATATCTCTGTTCATCTTCAAAGGAAATCAGAGCAAAAACCCAAATAGGCCGGAGCTGATGTAGAGGTTACAGAGGGCTGATGCTTACTTGCTTGCTTCTGATAGATTGTTCAACCTGCTTTCTTGTAGAAACAGGACCACTTGCCCAGAGGTGGCCCCAACCACAATCAACCAGGCCATTCCATATCAATCACCTAGAAAATGCCCTTCAGCCCAATCTTTTGGAGGTATCTTTCTCAATTGAGACTCCCTCTTTTCCAGTGACTCTAGTTTGTCTCAATTTGACATAAAACTAGCCAGGACATACATATAAATATATGTAATACTGAACCCTCATTAAGAAAACTTGTTTTTAATATATAGAGACATTTACCAAAACAAAAAAAAAAAACAGACAAACAAAACAAAACAAAAACCCACCACAATCAAATTGCAAAATTGTGGAGCCAAGACACATCTGATCCATCCTACCACTTCTGCACCTAAGCCTCAGGGACCATTGAGGAACTAATAACCATTGACTGTTGGGGGAAGGGGGGTTAAAATATTGTAAGAGTGAGAGGACCAAGGGGTCTGCTGTAAGACTATCTCTTCTAGAAATATCAGAAACTATAATCAATAAAGTCTCAAAGAGGCTGCCTAATATGACCTGAATGAGGAAGACTCCAATAGACATGCTAATATGAACAGGGGAAAGAACACGAGGCCTCATTCATATACAAAGAATGTCAGGCAACTAAAGCATGCTGACAGTGTGAGAAATAAACAACCAATTAGGTATCCAATACTGAAAGGCCAGCGCTGAAAACACACATTCAAGTAACATTATGCAAGCGGAAAAAGGTTCTACTTATACACTTTGTAATACATATATATGTTATATATACATATATATTATATACACATATATAATTTTTGAAAAATGTCATGGATTTGAGAGAAAAGAAGTGAAATGACATTGGGTTGAGGGTGGAATAAGAAAAGGGGAAGAGAATATCATAATTATACTATACTCTCAAAATATGTTTTTAAAAAAGAATTTATTAAATAAAATACAGACATATTGAAAGAATCATACTTCTGTTTTGAGACAAGATGTTACTATATTCCACCGGCTGTTTCTAACCCCCAAGCTTAAGCATTCTTGTACCAAAGAGCAGAGAATGCACACATGTTCCTCCATACCCGACAGAATCATACATTTGATTCCAGCTAAGTATTTGATTCTCTTCACAGTATGTACCTCTTTCTCAAGATGCAGTCAGTACATGTTGTTCCCCTCTAGGTCCAAGTCAAATTAGCTCCAACTCAACACTTCCCAAAATGCTAAGTTCATATACAGCTGGCCTTCAGACCTTTCTATGGAGTTGTCTAAGTGAAGACTTGTGTGCTGCTGTGCAGATAATGTACACAATTCATGGTGTGTGGGATTGGCATTTACATAGAAATAGGGCCTTGCAAAATTTGACAACACAGATTTCTTGTCCAAAAACACAAACGCGTTCAAAATTAACAAGAGCATCCCCCAAAATCAGCTTCTCTTAGTGAGCACTCTTTCTGTTTTCATGATACCATTGACTCCTCCCTGCCATCGAGTTTGAGATGTTGAGGGTTTCTCTAACAATTCCTCTGAACTACAATGAATTCGTGGAGAAACAAGTGAAATTTCTACCAGATCCTTCTTGTGAATTCTTTTCCTACTGGGAAAAAAAGTCGGAGATGTTTTCTAATGGGGTAGAAACACAAAATTGTTTGTTTTCAAAGTGATAGTCAGTGTTTTAGATTCAAGCCAGAGCACTCATTTTATAAGTGGGGTCATTGAAGCCAAGAAGAGTTGAAGGGCTGGGCAAAGGTTGTGTGTGTAACAAGCTTAGTGACAGGCATAGAATTAGAACTGGGATCACCTAAGTCTTTTGGTCTGGAATTATTTCACTACAAAGCAATTGCCACTTAGTTCACCTAGCTTCACCATTGATACCTTATCTCTGCCTGCTTAAATCCATGTTACCTCTCTAGCCATATGAATCTATATAAATAGTTCTTTTCTCGTAAATGCTTAATGGTTTCATGTTGCTTTGTAAAGCAGAAATTCCTTATGTGTGGATAGTGTTTATTTTAATAGTCCTTTAAAAAACAAAAACCTGTGTCAACATGCTTTTCTACACTAACAGATTAAATGACATGGTTCTTTCAATCAACAATTACTTATTACTATCATACACTTATATAATGAATTTTATTCTCTTTAGATCCCATTGCATTCTCTCATGATCCTCTCTTCCACAGAAACCCAGCATGTAATCCACTATTTCGAGACTTGTTTTTTGGTGGGACCTGGTCTAGTGTGTATGAGTCCTTTGATTCAATACCCAGTACCACCAAAAGTATTAAAAAGGGTGCTATATCTAAATTACAGAAAGACAGTAATAAAAACAAAGGACCTATACCTGTTCTCTGAATGAGCTATATTACCCTCTAGGAAATTAGGATGAATGGAAAAGTCTATAAAATTTCCATGTGCTGTGATGGTATATTTGCATGAAAATGACATAGTGAAACCTATTTCTTTATATGCTTACAAAATAAATCAATAAAAATATTTTTAAATCCCCAAAGAAATCACATTGTATTATACTATCTTGACAACACTGAAATAAAAAAATTAGAACTAGACAACAGATTAGAGATTGGCACTGTTTAATAATAGAAGTAGAAGAGTAAATATGGATTTAAAGAAATATCATGAAGGGTCCATGCAAATAGATCTGAGGTACTGCTTCAGTCATCCTCAAAATGGACATGTAATTAAAAACTGTATAGGAAGATGAAAATGTACTTGCCCGCACACAGATGCCTGAAAAAGTGACCTGTGAATAGCTAATTATACTGATGCTAGCTTCTTAGCTTGAACCTATAATAATTTGAGATCTTCCCATCGTGGACTAGCTGGGATACATAGGACTTCCTTGAAATTTTTTTCAACCTACTGTTCGTGTATAATTATTTCAAAATCAAATGCTTTAAAAATACTGAAACTTTTGGATCTCTTGAACGTGTTGACTTCCATTAGGGCCTGGATGTGGTTTAAAGGTTAATGAATTGCAGGTTTGCTCCTCAGTGTGGCAGTGTTGAGGTGACAAAACTTCTAAGAGACAAGGCCCTTTGGGAAGTATTAGTTGGTGGGAACTCTACCCTCAGAAGCTTTAACAAAGTTGTTATGGCCTCTTGCTTAGTTCCCGTGAGAAAGAATTGTTATCCTATTCTGGATGCTCAAGCCTAAAATCATATTTTCAAAGGGGTAAGGGCAGGATGGTTGTCAAAAATTTTCAGGCCACACTGAGACAGAACGGAGAAATGGAGGGGAAGGAGAGAAAATTGTTTATTTGTTTGTGTTAAATGAGCTTACATCCCATCTTCTCTTTTGGATGTTATTATTGAATATCTCCAAGGCATTTTCTAGTCACTAATTTCATAATCCCCTCATCCTCCCTTATTTTCTCATCATTATGAGTTTGTCCATCATGAAACTGTCAGCAGAGGCCAAAGACATGAGGCCAACAAAAATCCAAAAGTGTGAGCAAAAAAACCTTTCTTTATAAGTACCGAGCTTCATGATCTGGTTAGACCAATAAAGAAATGGACATAGTTTTCTTTAGGTTTAGCCATGTTAAGTTATATTCTGCCTAGTGTGAGAAATTTTAACTAAGAAAGAGATTTAATTCCTATATTCAAAGCAATGTGAAGCAGTTAGGGATTCTTCCATGGCAAGAACAGTAGAGGTTGACAGGAAATTTTGGTCCACATGTGAATCAAAGATGATCAAATAAAACAGAATTCATGGCTATTCTGAAGAGGATGCTGACTCATACATAAAAGAAGTAGAAGCCAGGAATAACAAGAGAGAAAGTGCAAATATTAAAGCTTTGTACAGAAATATTCAATAATGCTTTGATGTTTGCAATTGTCTGAAATTCCCTTTAAAGTCAAACTGAAGAAGGTTTGAGTACCAATTTTCCATTGGTCATAGAATAAGATACATCAAAGTTTGTTTCTGTATTGGGTTATTAGGGGTAATAGTAGCATTTTTAGTGGTGGGTGGGATAAGTAAATGAATGGAAAATACATAAAACAGATCATGGTACATATATATATATAAATGATAGGTACTAACCATTTTGTCTCCTAATTAAAGACAGCAAGAAATAAAAAAAGGATACATCTAAGCCAACTAAATATATGAAACAACTACTATTATCTGAAGTGCTAAGAATAGAACCCTGGCCTATCCTTGCACGAGGTAGATAAGTACCTTACTGCTGGAGAACAACACAGTCCCTTATTTAATGAAGGTTATGTTTTTCAAAACTTTAACAAACATTGTAATGGAAAAAAATTAAAACATATTCTCTCCATCATAAAAAAACAAAACACAAATTTTCATCTATTATTGCTACCCATAAAAAATGTTATGAAGTTACAGTTTCAGAAACAGACATAAAATGTAATTGTTTGCAAAACAAAATCATAGCCTAACTAAAATGAAAGCAAAAATATCAAGAAATAAAATGAGAGTTCAGTATGGTTTCCACTCAAAATACCAAACAGTAGAATTTATTTCCAAGACCAACTGTAAGACTCATCCAGTAAGAAAAGAAGGTTATAAATAATATAAAGATAAAAGGATTGAAAGCCTTTATGAGAGTAAAACCTTCGATAAAAAACGAACATTGCCGGGCATGGTGGCACATGCCTTTATTGTCAGCAGTTGGGAGGCAGAGGCAGGTGGATCTCGATGAATTAAAGGTAAGCCTGGCCTACAAATTGAGTGTAGAACAGAAAGGAGTGGTTATAATGAGAAACCCTGTCTCTAAAAACTAAGAAACAAAAAAGATAAACAAACAAAGGAGGAACGTGATTTTTTTTTTTTTGAGAAACAGTCCATATTCTTATAAAGATGCCAGGTGTCATAAATTTGGTCTATGTGATGTAATACTAATCAAACCTTAGTCAATTTATACGTAAACATCAACAAGTAAATGTCTACAAGTAATATGTCAAGAGTGCAAACAAAATTAATGGGTGACCTCAAAAACAATAAAATAGATTTGGAAGGTAAGAGAAATCAAAGTGCTCACCCAAAATGACCGACAAGAAGCAGAAAGCCAGAAGAAACTGATAATCATTTATTCATTTAAATGAAATACATGAACAGGCTCCTCTTTTAGCTAAAGGGAAAACGAAGGGCCAACAGTAGACTAAATATTTATGCACAAGTGTTACTGGGACTACTGAGAGGTGGCAATTATTGTTTACATAAACTGTTGGAGAAATCGGAATGTACTAGGATCATGATGCCCTTAGACTTTCCATGCCTTGAAAACACAGGCAAACAGCTTGAGTAATAAGAAGTATAGACAGGAGGAGCAAAGCAAAATATTCTATGTAGGACACAAGAAGAATCGAGAAATCTAATTTTATAAATTAGTGTATTAACAAAGGAAAACTGCACAGCATTATGTATGGATTCATATAGATTCAACGCTGTAAAAACTGTAAGGAACTAAATCTGCAATGGAAATTAACATCTGAATTTTACTCTTAAAATCTTTTGAAATATTGTAGGGATGTCCAGAAATACCGGCAAGTCTGATGACAGAAACAACTAAATGTCCAACAAAATCTCTTTTCATTTCCTTGAGGCATATACCTACACTGGATTTGCAAACTCAAGAGAGAATTGGCTAGAGCTGTATGACTGGGTAAAGGCCAGTGGAGTGGGAAGGGATGTTTATTTGCCACATCTAAGTCTCTCGTAGCGTGATATTCCATGCTCGATTCTCCAGCTGGGAGTACATATCTTCAAAGAGACTTTGACACACACATGTAAAGAAACCATAAAATTTACTTCCTCCAGGTTTCTAGAGTAATTCTGTAAAGCACAGATTCCTACTACTTCATAAACACAGAAATCTCATTGAAGAATGAGGATATATATATATATATATATATATATATATATATATATCCTATCTTGAACATTTCACAAATGAATGAACTTTCACATAGTTATATTTGTTATACCATTATCATAATCCTATGGAAATCAAAAGAAAACTTGTTCTCGTTTTCTCTCAAAGTAAGGAAAATGACAACTCTGATTGTTCACAGAAAACTTACGGTAAATAGGGACAATACTAAAGTAATGAGGGGGCCAGTGAGAGAGCTCAATGGGTAAAAACACCAAGAAACGCCAAAGCTGACAACCTAAGCTTATCTCTAGGACCCATGGGCTTGTCCATGACATTCACACATACAGACATCATGGTGCAGACAAAATATAAAAATATGTTAAAGTATATTTTTACTTTTAGATTATGCTTGCATAATTTCCCCTTTCCCTTTCTTCTTTCCAAACCCTCCTATTCACCCATGTTTACTCTTTCAAATTCATGGCCTTTATTCCTTAGTTGTTATTACATGCATATATAATAACTATATATATATATTACTAAATATAATCTGTTTGGTCTGTGTAATATTCCTTGTATACATGCTTTCAGAGCTGACTGGTGGTATTAGATAACCAATTGGCCTGTTCTTCACGGAAGTAGACTATTTCTTCCCACTCTTCTTCCCAGCAAGCCAATAGCCACTTGCATTCCTTAGTTAAAAATAGAACAAAGTAATGGGAATGAGTACTATTACAGTCTTAGAAAAGAAAGAATTTAGTAGGGTGGATGGATTGTGCCTTTGATCCCAGCAATTGGGATGATAAGGCAAAGGAACTATGAGTTTAAAGACTTTCTAAGATTGATCACAAGTGAGAGGCAAACTTAGATTATGTGACACTACCACAAAAAAGGCAGAGGGAATAGTGTCATGATGAAGCATATCTTATTTGTCATAATGGTTGCATAATTGTGTACACTGATCAAAACTCTCTAAGCACTATACCAAAAATTGAATTTTATTGTAAATAAGATTTAAAGTCGATGATATTTTGTAAACGAAAACTAAGGAATTTAGAAAAGAGACCTGATTAGATTTTCAACCTTACAACAATCAGGAAAAGCAAACCAAAAAATAACAGTGGCAGGAGTTATAAATAGGAAGGTACAAGACTTGACATCATTACTGACACTATGGGGCATTCACAAAAAGGGACCTACCATGAGTCCTCTCCAAAAGACCCAGCAAGTGCTGAAAGAGTCAGATGCAGATATGTGCACCCAACCAATGAACAGAAGCTGCTGACCCTTCTGGTTAAATTAGGGGAAAGCTGGAGGAAGCTGAGGAGGAGGGAATCCCTGTAGGAGGACCAGCAGTCTCAATTAACTTGGACCCCTGAGATCTCTCAGACACTGGGTCACCAACTCGGCAGCCTACACCAGCTGAGATGAGACCCCCAACACATATGCAGCAGAGGACTCCCGGGTCTGGGCTCAGAGAAGATGCACCTAACCCTCAAGAGACTGGAGGGCCCAGAAAGTTTAGAGGTCTAGTGGGGTGGGTGGGATGAGGACATCCTTGTGGAGATGGGGGGGGGCAGGGTCAGTGAGGAGGTATTGAATGTGGAACCCTCAGGGAATGGACTGGGAGGGGAATCAAATCAAATCAAACACATTAAAAAATAGGAAGGTACTATGAGAGAGGAGGAAGAAGTCCAGAGATCAGAGGAACAAAAAAGAGTAATAAAACCTATGTGACATAAAAGGTAGGAAGCTTACTTACAAGGAGAAAAAGTTACAAGTGACAGAGAACATGGGACAATGAATGGGGTCAAATAACAATAAGATATCTACATGTGAAAATTTTATAGAAGAGGCCGCAGAATTGGCTCAATGTTCAAGAGCACTTATTACAACTGCCCGAGAGCCAAGGTCAATTCTCAGTACCTACATCATATCTTCATAACTCCAGGATCAGGGTATGTGAAATCAGCATCACCTCCCCTGACACCAGGGGCACATACAGTGCACATACGTAGTATGTACATACATACATACATACATACATACATACATACATACATGTAGACAAAACTCATGCATAAATTAAACCTTGACAAAGTTAAAGATCACAATAAAACTGTTGCCTTGCATTCTAAAAAACACCTGAAAGCTCAAGAACAAAAAAAAAAATTATACCCAAGAGGAGTAGATTGTAAGAAATAATCACACTAAGGGCTGAAATAAATGAATTCAAAACAAAGAGAACAACACAAAGAATCAAGAAAATAAAGAGTTGGTTCTTTGAGAAAATCAAGATAGAAAAAACTTTATCCAACCTATCTAGATGGCAGAGAGAGAATATCCAAATTAACAAAATCAGACCAAAAAAAAATCAATGGATCATACTTTTAAAACTGTTCTCCACTAAATTGGGAAACTGAGGGGGGGGAGAGAGAGAGAGAGAGAGAGAGAGAGAGAGAGAGAGAGAGAGAGAGAGAGAGAGAGAGAGAGAGCCATAATTATCTGGATATGTACCACTTACAAAAGTTATCAAGATCAAATAAACAACTTAAAAAGACCCACAGCACCCATAACCCCTAGTGGAAAAGGCTCAGTCAATAAAAGTCTCCCTCCCCCCAAAAAAGCACTCAGGGCCAAATGGTTTTGGCACAGAATACTACCAGACTTTCAAAGAAGAGTTAACTCCAAACTTCTCTAATTATTTCATAAAATAGAAAGAGAAGAAGGAACAAGGCCAACTTTTATTTTATAATGCTACTGTTATCCTGAATCGTATAAAGACTTTCAACAAAGAATTTCAACCAATTTTCTTTATGAACTAAGATGCAAAAATAGTCAATAAAATACTTGCAAACTGAATTGGATAACAGATTGAAAAGATCATCCAGGATTCATCAAGAAGGATTCATCTCAGAGATGCAGGGATAGTTAAATATACAAAAACCAGTCAGTGAAATGCACTATAAAAAACGAAAGCAAAAGCCTGTATGATCATCTCATTAGATGCAAAATGGCCTTTGATAAGAATCCAATACCTCTTCGTGATAAAAGTCCTTTGGAGACTGGGGATACAAGGGACATACCTAAAGACAATAAAGACAATACACAGCAAGCCAATAGCCAACAACAAACTGAAGAGAGAGAAATTCAAATCCATTAATATCAGGAATGATACACGTTTGTCCAATCTCCCCTTATCTACTCAATATAGTACTTGAAGTTTTATCTAGTGCAATAGGACAACTGAGGGAAATCAAGGGGAAGGAAAGAAGATAAAGTATTGTTATCTGTAGAAGATATTATAGTAAACAAAAGTTACCTTCAAAATTCCACCAGCAAGCTCCTATAGTTGACAAACACTTTAAGAGGCTGGATACAAAATTAACTTTAAAAAGTCAATAACCCTCTTAGATACAAATGATAAACAGACTAAGAAAGAAATCAGAGAAACAAACACCTTTCACAAGAGCCTCAAATAATATAAAATATCCTGAGGTAACTCTAATCAACCAAGTGAAAACTTGCATGATAAAAACTTAAAGACATGGAATAAAGAAAATGATGAACATATTTTAAAATGGAAAGATTTTCCATGCTCATGAATTAGAAGGGTTAAGATAGTAAACACGGCCACCCTATCAAAATCAATCTACAGATTCAGTGGAATCCCTATCGAAATTCCAACACAATTCTTTACAGACATTGAAAGAACAAATCTCAACTTCATATGGAAAAACAAAATCCCAGGATAGATTTTTTTTTTAAAGTCAAAATCAAGAACTTCTGTATGAGGGGTTGGGGATTTAGCGCAGTGGTAAAGCGCTTGCCTAGCAAGTGCAAGGCCTTGGTTTCGGGCCCCAGCTCCAGAAAGAAAAAAGAAAAAAAAAAAAAAAGAACTTCTGTATGGTAAAGGTCAAAGTTAATAAGACAAAGCAGCAGTCTTTGTAATGGGAAACCACATCTTTTTTTTAACAACTCCACATTTGATAAAAGACTAATATCTAAAATGCATAAAGAACTCAAGAATTCATATATTAAAAAACAAATAACCCAATTTAAAAATCATGTGCAGATCTAAACTGAGAATTCTCAATAAAGGAATCTCAAATAGCTTTAAAAAACACCCAGTGATCCAATGATATGTACAACATGCTAAACCATCAGGAAATTATAAATGAAAACTCCTTTGAGAAAGTCTATCTTACACCTGTGAGAATGTCTAAGAATGGTAACAGAAGTGTCAGGTCCTGCTGATGAGGATGTGAGGCAAGGGGAATACTTGTCCCTAGCTGTTTGGAGAATAAACTTGTACAGCCACTTTGGAAATCAATATGGTGGTTCCTCAAAAAAATTGGAAATTGATCTACCTGGGACTAAGCTATAGCACTCTTGGGTATCCATCTAAAGCATGCCCCATCATACCATTAGGACACATACCCAACTACGTTAATTGAAGCTTTATTCATAATACCCAGAAACCAGAAACAACCTAGTTATTCATTAGTCGAAGAGGGGATAAAAAATAAATGTGGTACATTTTGACCATGGTATTATGGAGCTGTTTAAAAAATGACATTATGGAATTTGCATGCAAATGAATAGAGCTAGAAAAAGTCATCCTGAGTGAACTAATCCAGAATCAGAAAGAAAACTATGGTATCTATGTACTTATAAGTGGATCAGCCATTAAGTAAATAATAACCAAATTGCACTCCTTAGACCCAGATAGAGATGTCTAGGGAGGATGCACAGTGACTTCCAGTGGTGGGAAGGGTTGCACTACATTGAGTTGTTAGCCAAGAAGGTCCCTTGGAAATCCCCCCTCCTCCCAAACAAACAAAAACAAAATAAAACAACAACAACAAAAACGAGGTTATTCCTAAGACAAAGGAGTGCTCTTTGCAAACTGATAGAGCAGCCCGTTGAAGTATTCTGTCTTATATTCTTGTCTCTTAAGTGTTGGGAGGTGTTGTGGTTTGCCCTGGAGTTATCAGCATTTTGATGCTAATTCCACTGCCCTGAGGACAGCTGCCTAGTCACTACTCAGAACTCAGGTGACTTCACCAGAACCACCTCCCCATTGAATTTGTAAAGTACAGGTGAGGGGCAGGTACACTATAGAAGGAGGCCTGTCATTGGAGGAGAAGGAAGGATGGGTGGGAGAGAAGTTTGAAGGAAGAGGAGGAGACTAGAGGCGAAGGAGAGACAGAGGAGCGGGTGAGAAGCCATGGCAGGTGATGTTAAGATTCTACTCTGTGTATTTACAGGTTGTTATTAATGTTCCTAAGGGATGGATGGTACCGGGCTTTGTGTGTTTAAGTGGGCAATTATATCTTATTAATTGGGTCTAAGATTATTGTGTGTTCTTTCATGTGACGGTTTGAGTGTAGGAAAGTGTGCGGCGGCAAGAGACACTGGGCCGCCACGGAGCTGGGATGTGTTTCTGCCAAGATACCCAGCAGACATCTTGGGGCACCGCGGTGCGGACCTAGCGGGGTAAAAGACAACAATACTTTTTTATTTTTATATTTTTATAACAACAGGGAGGCGGGCTACTGAAAAAGAAATGTGAATCCCAAACTAGCCAGAAAACCTTTGACATTACCATCTGTCTTGACTGCAAAATATGAAAGAACAAGGTTGACATGGAACTTATGGAAGTAACAAACCAGCGTCTGATTTGACTTTGACAGGAGATGAAATCAATACCCAACACTGCTTGGATAACTATGAACCAAATGTTAGATAGCCCAGAGATCTAGGATAAAATCAAACACTACTGGTATTTACGGTAAAAAAAAAAATGAAGATTCCTAAGGATACTTTCCTATACTCATAGACTGGTGCCTTGTCCAGATATCATCATAGGAAGCAGAGGTGGAAAGATTGTAAGAGTCAGAGGGGCTGGAGGACATCAAGAGAACAAGGGCCCCTGAATCAACTAAGCAAGGCACATCTGAGCTCGCAGAGACTGAAGCAACAACACAGCACCTACAGCTGTCTCCACCAGTCCTCTGTGGATATAATACTGCTTTTACCTTAGTATTTGGATGGATTTCCTAACTGAGAAGGAGTGCATCTCTGAATTTTTTAATTGGATATTTTTTATTTACATTTCAAATATTATTCCCTTTCCTGGTTTCCTGTCCATAAACCCCCATCCCCTCCCCCTCTCCTTCTTCTGAAAGCGTGTTCCCCCTCCTCAACCACCCCCTCTTCCAACTCCTCCCTGAAATTTCCCTACACTGGGGGTCCCAGCCTTGGCAGGACCAAGGGCTTCTCCTCCCATTGGTACCCATCAAGGCCATCCTCTGCTACATTTGAAGTGGAGCCATGGTTCTGTCCATGTGTAGTCTTTGGCTAGTGGTTTAGTCCCTGGGAGCTCTGGTTGGTTGGTATTATTGTTCTTATGGGGTTGCAAACCCATTCAGCTCTTTCAGTCCTTTCTCTAATTCCTCCATTGGGGACCCCATTCTCAGGTCAATGGTTTGCTGCTAGTAATCGCCTCTGTGTTTGTCATGCTTTGGCAGAGCCTCTCAGGAGACAGCTATAGAAGGCTCCTGTCATCATACACTTCTTGTCTTCATTAATATTGTCTAGTCTACATATATATGTATATGTAGTCTGGATCCCAGGTGGGGAAGGCTCTAAGTGGCCATTCCTTCAGTCTCTGCTCCAAACTTTGTCTCTATATCGCTTCCTATGAATATTTTTGTTCCCCCTTTTAAGAAGGGCTGAAGCATCTGCACTTTGATCATCCTTCTTCTTGAGCTTCATGTGGTCTCTGAATTTTAAGCCTGCTCTTGGGACTCTTTTTCTCCTGCTGGTTTGCCATGTCCAACTTCAGTATCATAGTTTTGCCTCATCTTATATTTTATTTTGTTATGATCAGTTGTTGTCTCTTAGACACACATTCTTTTCTAATGACAGAAAGGAGTGCATTAGAAGTAGATTGGAGTTGGACAGCACTGGGAGGGATACAGGGAGGAGAAATTATTATCAAGATATATTGTATGAGAACAAATCTATTTTCAATAAAAAATAAATAAAAACATGGATAGTTTCTACTTACAAAGATAGTGAAAATGTAGTAATCGTTTGAGAAATTCAAGGAAATATAATTCTCTCTGGATGAATAAGTAGGTGTCTTAGAGGTTAAAAGTTTGTACTATAATTCCAGAAGAACCAAGTTCAGTTCCCACGACCCATATCAGAGAGCAAACAACCACTTGTAACTTCAGTTCCAGGGAATCCAAGTATTTAAGGTATTAGTGAAAGAGAGAATGTATAAATAAATCTGTAACATACTGATATAATTGAGTGTAGACAAAATTTAGTATGCATGAACAAAGGCAAACTGAATCAAATATATAAATATTAATATAAAATCTTGGCTGAATGAAACAGGTAGCAAAATAACATGTGATATGACATCCATGTAAAGTATGAAAGCAAATAAAAATAATACTATTGTATATTGCTAAATATGTACTTAGAAATAACATAAAAAAGAGACATGACAAGAAAAATAGTTTAGCAGGTAAAGGCATTCTCTCAAGCCCAATATCTGGAGTTTGAGCTGCAGAACCCACACAGCAGAAAAAGGAATGAACTTTGCTGTTTTCTTGGTTTTGGTTTATTTCTGAAATGAATCACACACACAAAAATTTCATCTTACATAGCAACAGAAAAGTTTTCTTTGTCATTTGTTGTTCATTGGTGGGAACCAAACCCAAGTCCTTGCCCTTCTAACACGGAGCTCCAGAGCAGTGGTTTCTGGTTGCTCTTTGGGAAGCAGGACTTGAGAAACTAGACTGCAGAACACAGCCTCTGATCTGGCCAGTACCACATACCAGCTGCACAGTCTTAAGAAAGTTATTTCCTTTGTATAAGTTGCTGTTTCCGTTTTGGATAATTTGGACATCTACCTCATAGTGTAGCTGTGAAAACTGAGAAAGGTTTTAGGGAAAGGCAGGAAGAACAATGACTTCAAAACTGTGCACAGGAAGTATTGTGAAATGGGATTTGTTACTGAATCGTTTAATACTTCTGGGAGAAAGCTGAAAATAAAAGATAAATTATTCTGGAAGGGATGACACTATATCTGGATGTCTGAATGTAAAGGGGCATTAAATAATTCAATATTTTGGTGAATATGTTTTAGGCAAAGTGGAGAAAATTATGCATAAGAGAAACATGAAAGTATACAATCAGAGCATCTCTCAAACAGGCAAATACTTAATTGTCTAGTCCTCATCTCAGGCATACAGTTTACTTCCAGTCCTGAGTGTATCCTTCATGGAGCACAGCATAAATCAAAACATAATGTCAGCAGTGATGGATGGATTTGATATGAGTGGAAAGAATGGTGACCTGTGGGAAGCAATAATTTAGCTACACACACTTGAAGAGATTGTGTAGTCAATGCTAAAAACAGAACAGGAGGGAAATGTGGTGAACACATCAAAAGATCATCTATCTCCCTTTCCCTATTTTTCTTTGTTTTCCATAGCATCGAAATTTTCCGGACACACTCTGGAACACTGGTCTGAAGCGGAAAAAAAAAAAAAAGCTCAAATTATCAAGCTTTGGTCAAGTTTGAGGTAACTGATGAAATTATCTGTGGGTGGACTTGAGTGACTGAACAGTGGGCTGGATCACTGCCTAGCTGGTCAAATGACGTTAGCAATCAGACCAGAGATACTTGTAGGTCTGGCAATAAGATGTCATAAGGGAGAAAATTATTTAAAGTAATTTGAATTCAGTGAAGGGTAGATTTTATGAACAATTTAAACTGAATAGATAATGATTAACAGGGTAGAATTGCAAAGCTATCACTTGTAACATGGTTGTTTTGATTTGCATTTTTAATCACAAACAAAACTACTGTCTTGAACGGAGAAAGAAATAAAATAGTAAAACAGCTTGTGGAATGGAGCAAACATTTGCGAGCACATTGGTATGACATCATACCACTAGCTGATAAGCTAATCATACGGAATTAGGAACTGACTGTCAGGTAGGTTATGACCAGTTAGCTTGAGCCAATTTTCCTGTCAATACCTGGGTCCCTGGGGAGAAAAGAAGAGCTCCCTATTTGCGACTATATATTCAGTTCTGTGGAAAGGTTTGAAAGTGAAAATGATGCAAGAGTTTCCCCTTTGATCCAAACATTTGAAAACTAGTCCAAATCTTCATGGAGCAAGAAGGAAATACGGATAGAAAATTGTGAGCAGTGTGCTTTGGTGTCTAGTACACACAAGGCCCCCATGTGACATGGGAACTTTTCTCCTGATGATGTTTGCTGTTTCCCGAGTCTTGTCAAGCTGTCTCCAAAGTATTGTATTTTCTTAAGGAACCAAGAGAATATTCATGGAATTGTTCATTCCAAACATATAAAACAGAGATGGCTCATTTAATAAGTAGGTTTTAATCACCTCTGTGTACATTTGTGTACGTACATGTGTCTGTGAGTGCCTAAGGGTGCAAGACGAGGACATCTCTGACCTGGGATTATGGGTAGTTGTGAGTCACATAATGTGGGTGCTGGGAGCTCTTAACTAATGAGTCATCTTTGTAGCCCCTGATGGTTCAGTTTTAATGGGGAGAAGGTGACACAAACATACTTTTTTAAAGGTGGAGGAGTGGGGCTGGAGAAACAGCTCAGTTGGTAAAGTGCTTGCTGAGTCAGTATGAGGACTTAACTTAGAACCTGAACACCCACATATAAAGGCCACACATAGTGGAGCACACTTGGAATCCAAGAATGGGGAAGCCAAGAAAAGAGATCCCTTGGCTTAATTGGACATTCACCTTAGCACAATTAGTGAGCCCTAAGTTCTGGTGAGAGATGGTGTCTTAAAACAAAGTATAGATAGCTCCTGGGGAACAATAGCAAAGCTATTCTCTAGCAGAAGCACACATAGGTGAATGTAAACCCAGATTGGATGCCCTGACACTCATCATTCATGAAGAAATACACACACACACACACACACACACACACACACACACACACACACGCAATTTTCACTGAAAAAATTTTAAAAGGTTGAAAAGCAACATTAACCCGACCAAATTCACTTAGGATTTCTTCAGTTGTCTATTTTCTAAATTAACTCTTATTAAATTCAAGACTTAAAACATAATCCCATCACGAAATATGCATGCAGTTTTCCATTTTATGTGAAGAAAAGTGTAACATAATCCCTTTGACATAAATCACAATGTGAAAGGACCAGGCAGCCTTTGTACAAAGTCAGCACCTAGCTCCCGTCAAGCCCTGGTACACATCGATGTGACAAACTCATCTCTGGTGATCCACATAGAGCACTTCCATGTTTACCTTTCAGGTCTAGAAAGCCACTGCATCCATCTCGAAAGATGAATATTGTCAAAGGCCCTGTCGTTTGTGTCTGTGATCCCAGCTGGTAAAGAGGCCAAGTTCGGATCAAGAAAGAGTTTAAGGTTCAAGTATGCTACAAGGCAAGATCCTGTCTCAAAAACTTAAAAAATAAAATTAAATTAAAAAGGGCTGATCCATAGGCTAGAGGCAGAATGATTGCTTAGTATATGTAAGGACAGTTTTTAGAGGCCAGCTTTGTGGAGGGATGTATCACACCCGAAGGTCCAAACTGTTCCCTATGGGTACACGGCAGAGAAGAATCTGGACTGACCGTTCCTGATAGCAGCTGGAGTGGTTTCTCAGGCGACAGGAAGGAAGGCCCCACCCTCTAGCACATTCAGGGTTGGTAGGTTGTGCTCAGTGTACCTCCTGTTACCAGCTTTCAAGAGCTCTAGCTTTACACAGATAACATGGTGGCCCATTGGGCTACAGAGTACAGGATACAACACCTTGACCTTTCCCAACAGTCCCCGTGGCCACAATATTGAAGTCCTTACTGACGTAGCAAAATGATTTAAGTTCCATGAGTTAGTAGCAATTACTGTGGCCTTGTTTTCCAGCATTCAGGCTCAAGAGGCACGAGCAATGGGCCATGACCACAAAGTGGATGTGTACTGATCCAGATGGTAGCCGCCAGGATAGTGGGCTTGACCACATGCCAGTGGTAACCATAGAAGATCAGGCATTCACTAACTCTCCTGATTCTCTGAGAGATTCATGGAACAAGTCTTCTGATAGCACTACAGGACAAAAGACTTCCCTGACAGCTATTCTCCAGGATTATTTTTTCTTTTATGTTATTAATCTGAATGAAGCTATTTCAGGAGCATTTGGAACCCCAGGACCTTCTAAACAATCTCAAAGGAGATATGCACAACTATTGGTTGAACATGCCTAAATCCAAAGTATCAAATGCTCCAAAATCTAAAATTTGATGGCTGCCTGCCAGATGTTACAAGTAAAATGTTCCACACCTGACTTGGTATGAAAGGTTGCAGTAAAAATTGAAGATGCACTAAAAATACTGTAGAAAGTAGCTGTGGCATAGTTCTATCAGGTACGTATAAAATTTTAATGAGCTTTTGTTGAGATTTGGATGCTGATATACTTTATTATGCTTTCACAAATATTCACTCTCTAATCCAAGACATTTCTGACTCCAAATATTTCAATGGGTTGCGTAATGTGCTAAGAATTGGTATTTAATTCTAAAGAATTTAATGACTCCCTAAGAAAAATACAAATATAACCATTAAATTTAATACATAACTTTGGAGTAGCCAGACAAAACAGACGTTGAAAGAGAGAATTGAATGCTCAGTCTCACACAGTGGATTAGCATAAAAGAGAGGGAGGTTGGAGGCAGGCAGGAAAATTCATGTGTCTTAAACAATAGGCTGTGGGGTGAGAAAGGATTGGAAGAGGAGAATTCTTTAAACCATTAAACAAACCATATAATTCAGATGTACAAATATAAAAGAGTGTGGATTGCTGGCTGTGTGTTCTACTTTGTGGTCTTCCAAGGGACAAAAGTAATATAAATCAATAAAAAGTGGCTGATTTGAGTGAAATGTTAAAAGGTCAATGTTTATAGTTGAAAAGTCTTTTTTTTTCTCCTGACAGAGCCAGCCCTAATGATAGATTATATGACTAAAATGTTCTCTTACCTTCAAATATTTAAACAAGATTGGAAAAAATGTATTTTTGTAATACATATTATTGCATGGCATGTATATTAGGACTGCAGCTATTTCTAAAATACTGACTCACTGTAGAAAGAGACAAGAAACATTGTGTTCCAAAGTGTCATTTGTCACTCTGTGTGTAAAAAGAATGAAAGTGTGTCAAAAGCAATAAATAGCTTTGTGATGGTTTGCATATGCTTGGCCCAGGGTATGGCACTATTAGGAGGTGTGGCTTTGTTGGAGGAAATGTGTCACTGTGGGGGTCAGCATTGAGACCCACCTAATAGCCACATGGGAGCCAGTCTGCTCCTGACTTCCTCTGGATGAAGATGTTGAACTCTCAGCTCCTCATGCAACATACCTGCCTGGACGCTGCCATGCTCCCGCCTTAATGATAATGGACTGACCCTCTGAACCTGTAAGCCAGCCCCAATTAAATGTTGTCCTTATAAGACTTGCCTTGGTCATGGTGTCTGTTCAAAGCAGTAAAACCCTAACTAAGGCAAGCTTCTAGAAGCACAATATGCTCTTTTTGCAAATCAGGAAGAGAAATATCCATTTGTATATGGGAGCACCATATACAAAGATCCCTAAAGCTTTTCTTGAAATATTCTAGTTGTAGTTGTGTCTCCAAATACAGACTGCTATTGTTGGCCCTGCGGTATTATCTTTTTTTTTTTAATATCTGTTGTATAGCAAACAGTTAATAGCACATGTGTGAAGATGGGTAGGGCATCTCATAATTTTCTGTAGTTTGAAACACTTCATTCTCCTCAAAATAAGCAAAACATCAATGTTTCAAACTAGAAGTTTGGATCATGAAAGGACATGGCCCTTATACTATGTCTTACCAAGCATTGAATTGTAGGCCTCTTGGTTCATTATTTTTACATCTCTATACTTAGCAATAGGTTTCGGGCATAAAGCAATCAGTTAAAATGTCTACTTCACCAACATGAAGACTTAGATTTAAATTAAGAGCAGCTACATAAAAATCCAGATGTGCTAATACTCCATGACAGCCAGAAACTGCACAAATGTAGGTCTAGAGACAAAGAAATATCTGGGCCTGGCTGGACACCAGCATAGAGACAGTTTCAGTAAGGAGATGTTAGTCTTGAGGAAATACTGAGAGCGATAAATCAAGATATATGAATTCAACCTCTGACCACCATATTTATGCACATGATTGTGGGCATTGCCATGTGTGCCAACAACACATACCCACACTATAAAGCAATGTATTCTTACAAAAAGATTGAAATAACAAATGTGTCAAACATATTTTGTATTTAAATAACAAGTCCAAATTGTTTCTGAAATATATTCTCTTCTCTGAACGCAGTTCCCCAAAGAAAATGAAAAATAACATAGGACCTGGTCTTGCAGCCCACTTTCAATGCTTATACAGATATCTATGCTTTTTGAAATCTCCATGTGTAAAGAAAATAACTAGATAAGTGTTTTAAAACTTTCCATTTCTCATATGTTGATATATTTGGCATATTTCTTTATGCTGTTACACACTTTCCATGATATGAGTGTGATAATGTTTAACGAGACCTCTATTGACAAATGCATAGGTTGGTTTATTTTGGTTTTTGGATTTTTTTTTTCAGTTTTCTATTATGCCCAGAGAAGTGCTGAAGTGTCTACATATTTCCGTATGAAAACTGCAACTTCTCTGATTATTACAATAGCACATTTCACAAGAGAAAATGTTGAGAATGCAGAGAATTGTGAATAAGAAAATATAAATATATGAAATCCTCTTACTGAAATAGAAACATTGGCAGAATTCTAGTAATTATGTCACCCAGTCTTTCAGCTGCTGGTGTTTTGCTCTGAACCCCAAATGGAGTAAGAAATACTATTAGCAGTTTGATGTTCATTTTCCTTTCTTCTTTAATAAATTAAATTCTGTCCAATATCACGATGCTCCCCAACTAAAGGTTTATGCCTCTTGGTGGTCTTAAAACTTGGATTAAGCATGGGACAAAATTATAAATAAATGAGGTCTATAGGAAACGTAACTAGAGAGTAGCATTCCCACTGCTTTTTCTACATGGGCAGAACGAGGTCTTCCATTTGATTTCCTTTTTCTTTTCTATTCTGGAGTGTGCTGGTGAAGGTGTATGTAAAGCAGCCATCTTGGGATCATGAGGTGAGGAGCATAGGGAAAAATGACAGGGGCTGAAGATGGCTGAGTGGAATGGTACAAAGGATCTCCACTAGAGATGACACTGTAGCAATAGTCCTCAACCGTCCTAATGCTGCAGCCCTTTAATACAGATCAACGGATTGTGGTGGCCTCCACTTATAAAATTACTTTATTGCTACTACAAAACTGTAATTTTGCTATTGTTATGACTCATAATGTAAATATCTGATATGCAAGGTATCTGGAATGTGACAGGAATGTGGCCAAGACCAACAAGTTGAGAACCACTTTACTGTAGAGACATTGTATAAGTTGTGGATATTCCATTTCTATCTTTACTAATATTAAAAAATGTGATCTTATTTAAATGATGTATTGAATTTGTGATTATTTCATATAAAATATAGGTCCTGATATTCGGTTATATGAATTTTAATCCTATTTAATCTGATATTTTGTGGTGAGCACCAAGCCATTAAATATTTTTGTAAAAGTAGTATTTTCTTTTTTAAAAAGATTCATTTATTATATATAGAGTTCTGCCTGCATATATACTTGCACACCAGAAGAGGGCATCAGATCCCATTACAGATGGTTATGAGCCACCATGTGGTTGCTGGGAATTGAACTCAGGACCTCTGAAAGAGCAGCCAGTGCTCTTAACCTCTGAGCCATCTCTCCAGCTCCTAAAGTAGTATTTTCAGTGGCTATATAATAATACTATGTATGTATAAATTAACATTTACTTGAGTATTGCATTGTTGACTTTTTAGGTTGCTTTAAATTTTTCATTTAAATATATAATAGAAGATATATGCATAAAGGTATATTTTTGAATTTGTAGACTTACAACATATTTCTATGATAAGAGTTTTGATGTCCAAAAGATAAACTGTTTTTATTATTTTAAGTAATATTCCTTTCTTTTTTGCATATCTATTAAAATTTATTTTTAAAACAGTTCTCATGGTACTTTTAAAAATAAAAAAAATTATCAAACATCTTTTTTTTCTTTTTTTTTTATTAACTTGAGTATTTCTTATATACATTTCGAGTGTTATTCCCTTTCCCGGTTTCTGGGCAAACATCCCCTAACCTCCTCCCTTTTTATATGGGTGTTCCCCTCCCCATCCTCCCCCCATTGCCGCCCTCCCCCCAACAGTCTAGTTCACTGGGGGTTCAGTCTTAGCAGGACCCAGGGCTTCCCCTTCCACTGGTGCTCTTACTAGGATATTCATTGCTACCTATGAGGTCAGAGTCCAGGGTCAGTCCATGTATAGACTTTAGGTAGTGGCTTAGTCCCTGGAAGCTCAGGTTGCTTAGCATTGTTGTACATATGGGGTCTCGAGCCCCTTCAAGCTCTTCCAGTTCTTTCTCTGATTCCTTCAACGGGGGTCCTATTCTCAGTTCAGTGGTTTGCTGCTGGCATTCGCCTCTGTATTTGCTGTATTCTGGCTGTGTCTCTCAGGAGCGATCTACATCCGGCTCCTGTTGGTCTGCACTTCTTTGCTTCATCCATCTTGTCTAATTGGGTGGCTGTATATGTATGGGCCACATGTGGGGCAGGCTCTGAATGGGTGTTCCTTCAGTCTCTGTTATAATCTTTGCCTCTCTCTTCCCTGCTAAGGGTATTCTTGTTCCCCTTTTAAAAAAGGAGTGAAGCATTCACATTTTGATCATCTGTCTTGAGTTTCATTTGTTCTAGGTATCTAGGGTAATTCAAGCATTTGGGCTAATAGCCACTTATCAATGAGTGCATACCATGTATGTCTTTCTGTGATTGGGTTAGCTCACTCAGGATGATATTTTCCAGTTCCAACCATTTGCCTACGAATTTCATAAAGTCATTGTTTTTGATAGCTGAGTAATATTCCATTGTGTAGATGTACCACATTTTCTGTATCCATTCCTCTTTTGAAGGGCATCTGGGTTCTTTCCAGCTTCTGGCTATTATAAATAAGGCTGCAATGAACATAGTGGAGCACGTGTCTTTTTTATATGTTGGGGCATCTTTTGGGTATATGCCCAAGAGAGGTATAGCTGGATCCTCAGGCAGTTCAATGTCCAATTTTCTGAGGAACCTCCAGACTGATTTCCAGAATGGTTGTACCAGTTTGCAATCCCACCAACAATGGAGGAGTGTTCCTCTTTCTCCACATCCTCGCCAGCATCTGTTGTCCCCTGAGATTTTGATCATAGCCATTCTCACTGGTGTGAGGTGAAATCTCAGGGTTGTTTTGATTTGCATTTCCCTTATGACTAAAGATGTTGAACATTTCTTTAGGTGTTTCTCAGCCATTTGGCATTCCTCAGCTGTGAATTCTTTGTTTAGCTCTGAACCCCATTTTTTAATAGGGTTATTTGTTTCTCTGCGGTCTAACTTCTTGAGTTCTTTGTATATTTTGGATATAAGGCCTCTATCTGTTGTAGGATTGGTAGAGATCTTTTCCCAATCTGTTGGTTGCCGTTTTGTCCTAACCACAGTGTCCTTTGCCTTACAGAAGCTTTGCAGTTTTATGAGATCCCATTTGTCAATTCTTGATCTTAGAGCATAAGCCATTGGTGTTTTGTTCAGGAAATTTTTTCCAGTGCCCATGTGTTCCAGATGCTTCCCTAGTTTTTCTTCTATTAGTTTGACTGTGTCTGGTTTGATGTGGAGGTCCTTGATCCTCTTGGACTTAAGCTTTGTACAGGGTGATAAGCATGGATCGATCTGCATTCTTCTACATGTTGACCTCCAGTTGAACCAGCACCATTTGCTGAAAATGCTATCTTTTTTCCATTGGATGGTTTTGGCTCCTTTGTCAAAAATCAAGTGACCATAGGTGTGTGGGTTCATTTCTGGGTCTTCAATTCTATTCCATTGGTCTATCTGTCTGTCTCTGTACCAATACCATGCAGTTTTTATCACTATTGCTCTGTAATACTGCTTGAGTTCAGGGATAGTGATTCCCCCTGAAGTCCTTTTTTTTTTTTTTTTTTTTTTTTTTTTTAATGAGCAAAGGCGAGGTTTATTACGGAGATCTATTACGGAGATCTCCGGGCCGACACGTGTCCTACGCAGGAGACAGAGGTGTCGACCCCCCTGAAGTCCTTTTATTGTTGAGGATAGCTTTAGCTATCCTGGGTTTTTTGTTATTCCAGATGAATTTGCAAATTGTTCTGACTAACTCTTTGAAGAATTGGATTGGTATTTTGATGGGGATTGCATTGAATCTGTAGATTGCTTTTGGTAAAATGGCCATTTTTACTATATTAATCCTGCCAATCCATGAGCATGGGAGATCTTTCCATCTTCTGAGGTCTTCTTCAATTTCCTTCTTCAGTGTCTTGAAGTTCTTATTGTACAGATCTTTTACTTGCTTGGTTAAAGTCACACCGAGGTACTTTATATTATTTGGGTCTATTATGAAGGGTGTCGTTTCCCTAATTTCTTTCTCGGCTTGTTTCTCTTTTGTATAGAGGAAGGCAACTGATTTATTTGAGTTAATTTTATACCCAGCCACTTTGCTGAAGTTGTCTATCAGCTTTAGTTGTTCTCTGGTGAAACGTTTGGGATCACTTAAATATACTATCATATCATCTGCAAATAGTGATATTTTGACTTCTTCTTTTCCGATCTGTATCCCATTGACCTCCTTTTGTTGTCTGATTGCTCTGGCTAGAACTTCAAGAACTATATTGAATAAGTAGGGAGAGAGTGGGCAGCCTTGTCTAGTCCCTGATTTTAGTGGGATTGCTTCAAGTTTCTCTCCATTTAGTTTAATGTTAGCAACTGGTTTGCTGTATATGGCTTTTACTATGTTTAGGTATGGGCCTTGAATTCCTATTCTTTCCAGGACTTTTATCATGAAGGGGTGTTGAATTTTGTCAAATGCTTTCTCAGCGTCTAATGAAATGATCACATGGTTTTGTTCTTTCAGTTTGTTTATATAATGGATCACGTTGATGCTTTTCCGTATATTAAACCATCCCTGTATGCCTGGGATGAAGCCTACTAGGTCATGGTGGATGATTGTTTTGATGTGCTCTTGGATTCGGTTTGCCAGAATTTTGTTGAGTATTTTTGCGTCGATATTCATAAGGGAAATTGGTCTGAAGTTCTCTTTCTTTGTTGTGTCTTTGTGTGGTTTAGGTATAAGAGTAATTGTGGCTTCATAGAAGGTATTCGGTAGGGCTCCATCTGTTTCAATTTTGTGGAATAGTTTGGATAATAATGGTATGAGGTCTTCTATGAAGGTTTGATAGAATTCTGCACTAAACCCGTCTGGACCTGGGCTCTTTTTGGTTGGGAGACCTTTAATGACTGCTTCTATTTCCTTAGGAGTTATGGGGTTTTTAACTGGTTTATCTGTTCCTGATTTAACTTCGGTACCTGGTATCTGTCTAGGAAATTGTCCATTTCCTGAAGATTTTCAAGTTTTGTTGAATATAGGTTTTTATAATAAGATCTGATGATTTTTTGAATTTCCTCTGAATCTGTAGTTATGTCTCCCTTTTCATTTCTGATTTTGTTAATTTGGACACACTCTCTGTGTCCTCTCGTTAGTCTGGGTAAGGGTTTATCTATCTTGTTGATTTTCTCAAAGTACCAACTTTTGGTTCTGTTGATACTTTCTATGGTCCTTTTTGTTTCTACTTGGTTGATTTCAGCTCTGAGTTTGATTATTTCCTGCCTTCTACTCCTCCTGGGTGTATTTGCTTCTTTTTGTTCTAGAGCTTTTAGGTGTGCTGTCAAGCTGCTGACATATGCTCTTTCCTGTTTCTTTCTGCAGGCACTCAGCGCTATGAGTTTTCCTCTTAGCACAGCTTTCATTGTGTCCCATAAGTTTGGGTATGTTGTACCTTCATTTTCATTAAATTCTAAAAAGTTTTTAATTTCTTTCTTTATTTCTTCCTTGACCAGGTTATCATTGAGTAGAGCATTGTTCAATTTCCAAGTATATGTGGGCATTCTTCCTTGATTGTTATTGAAGACCAGTTTTAGGCCGTGGTGGTCCGATAGCACGCATGGGATTATTTCTATCTTTCTGTACCTGTTGAGGCCCGTTTTTTGACCAATTTTATGGTCAATTTTGGAGAAAGTACCATGAGGAGCTGAGAAGAAGGTATATCCTTTTGCTTTAGGATAGAATGTTCTATAAATATCCGTTAAGTCCATTTGGCTCATGACTTCTCTTAGTCTGTCTACATCTCTGTTTAATTTCTGTTTCCATGATCTGTCCATTAATGAGAGTGGGGTGTTGAAATCTCCCACTATTATTGTGTGAGGTGCAATGTGTGTTTTGAGCTTTAGTAAGGTTTCTTTTACATATGTAGGTGCCCTTGTATTTGGGGCATAGATATTTAGGATTGAGAGTTCATCTTGGTGGATTTTTCCTTTGATGAATATGAAGTGTCCTTCCTTATCTTTTTTGATGACTTTTAGTTGAAAATTGATTTTATTTGATATTAGAATGGCTACTCCAGCTTGCTTCTTCTGACCATTTGCTTGGAAAATTGTTTTCCAGCCTTTCACTCTGAGGTAATGTCTGTCTTTGTCTCTGAGGTGTGTTTCCTGTAGGCAGCAGAATGCAGGGTCCTCGTTGCGTATCCAGTTTGTTAATCTATGTCTTTTTATTGGGGAGTTAAGGCCATTGATGTTGAGAGATATTAAGGAATAGTGATTATTGCTTCCCGTTATATTCATATTTGGATGTGAGGTTATGTTTGTGTGCTTTCATTCTCTTTGTTTTGTTGCCAAGACGATTAGTTTCTTGCTTCTTCTAGGGTATAGCTTGCCTCCTTATGGTGGGCTTTACCATTTATTATCCTTTGTAGTTCTGGATTTGTAGAAAGATATTGTGTAAATTTGGTTTTGTCATGGAATATCTTGGTTTCTCCATCTATGTTAATTGAGAGTTTTGCAGGATACAGGAACCTGGGCTGGCATTTGTGTTCTCTTAGGGTCTGTATGACATCAGTCCAGGATCTTCTGGCCTTCATAGTTTCTGGCGAGAAGTCTGGTGTGATTCTGATAGGTCTGCCTTTATATGTTACTTGACCTTTTTCTCTTACTGCTTTTAATATTCTTTCTTTATTTTGTGCGTTTGGTGTTTTGACTATTATGTGACGGGAGGTGTTTCTTTTCTGGTCCAATCTATTTGTAGTTCTGTAGGCTTCTTGTATGCCTATGGGTATCTCTTTTTTTAGGTTAGGGAAGTTTTCTTCTATGATTTTGTTGAAAATATTTACTGGTCCTTTGAGCTGGGAGTCTTCACTCTCTTCTATACCTATTATCCTTAGGTTTGATTTTCTCATTGAGTCCTGGATTTCCTGTATGTTTTGGACCAGTAGCTTTTTCCGCTTTACATTATCTTTGACAGTTGAGTCAATGATTTCTATGGAATCTTCTGCTCCTGAGATTCTCTCTTCCATCTCTTGTAATCTATTGGTGAAGCTTGTATCTACGGCTCCTTGTCTCTTCCTTTGGTTTTCTATATCCAGGGTTGTTTCCATGTGTTCTTTCTTGATTGCTTCTATTTCCATTTTTAATTCCTTCAACTGTTTGATTGTGTTTTCCTGGAATTCTTTCAGGGATTTTTGCGATTCCTCTCTGTAGGCTTCTACTTGTTCTCTAAGGGAATTCTTCACGTCTTTCTTGAAGTCCTCCAGCATCATGATCAAATAGGATTTTGAAACTAGATCTTGCTTTTCTGGTGTGTTTGGACATTCCATGTTTGTTTTGGTGGGAGAATTGGGCTCCGATGATGCCATGTAGTCTTGGTTTCTGTTGCTTGGGTTCCTGCGCTTGCCTCTCGCCATCAGATTATCTCTAGTGTTACTTTGTTCTGCTATTTCTGACAGTGGCTAGACTGTCCTATAAGCCTGTGTGTCAGGAGTGCTGTAGTCCTGTTTTCCTCTCTTTCAGTCAGTTATGGGGACAGAGTGTTCTGCTTTCGGGTGTGTAGTTTTTCCTCTCTACGGGTCTTCAGCTGTTCCTGTGGGCCTGTGTCTTGAGTTCACCAGGCGGGGTGCTGCCCAAGGGCTCTCTGCGGGGGCAGCAACCAGGAAGACCTGTGCCGCTCCTTCCGGGAGCTTCAGTGCACCAGGGTTCCAGATGGCCTTTGGTGTTTTCCTCTGGCGCCCGAGATGTATGTACAGAGAGCAGTCTCTTCTGGTTTCCCAGGCTTTTCTGCCTCTCTGAAGGTTCAGCTCTCCCTCCCACGGGATTTGGGTGCAGAGAACTGTTTATCTGGTCTGTTTCCCTCAGGTTCCGGTGGTGTCTCAGGCAGGGGTCCTGCCGCTCCTGGGCCCTCCCACACGGGAGCCCAGAGGCCTTATACAGTTTCCTCTTGGGCCAGGGATGTGGGCAGGGGTGAGCAGTGTTGGTGGTCTCTTCCGCTCTGCAGCCTCAGGAGTGCCCACCTGACCAGGCGGTGAGGTCTCTTTCCCACGGGGTCTGGGAGCAGAGAGCTGCTGCGGGCCAGGATCTGCAGGCGTGGGACCTCCGGCAAACACAGGAAGTGCCCGGTCCTAGATGAACTCTGCCTCTGTGTGTCCCGATCTCACCAGGCAGCTCTCTTGCAGCAGACAAGTTGGTCTTACCTGTGGTCCCAAGGCTCAAGTTTGCTCGCGGGGTGCTGCCCAAGGGCTCTCTGCGGCAGCAGCAACAAGGAAGACCGTAATATTCCTTTCTTAAGACATTTTTCCTAGATTACTTCTTCCACAATGCAACCATGAATTTGACTGAAATTTTAAAAAGTTGTCCCCACCACTTAGAATATTTTTCTAGTTATTCACAAAGGGGTCTCAACACCATATATATATTTACATTATGATTCATAAAGTAGCAAAGTTACAGTTATAAAGGAGCAATGAAATAATTACATTGTTGGATACCAACACAGCCCAATGAACTGTATTCATTGACAGTAAGTGAGTAAGGTTTCATTGCTACCTTAACTTTTAACTTTCAATTACTAAAGATGGTGAGTATTGTGTGCCTCTTCAATTGAATTATTATATTCTAAACACATTAGAAAAATGATAAGCATTGTCACACTCAGGCACATGGGACATGCTTATAGTCCCAGTTCCTGTGGAGCCAGAATTTTGTGAGCCCAGAGGTTCAAGGTCTGCCTGGGCAGTATATCAAGAGTTCATCTCAAAGGCAGGAACATTTGCAAAGAAATGTAATCACCTATTCAAAATGAAGTCCATGGTCTGGGGAATGAGGCTCAGTTGGAAGAGACTTTGCCTCAAATGGACGAGGATCCAGGTTCAGTTCTCAACACTACATTATCCCAGCACTCAGGAAGCTGTGTGAGGAGGATCAGAAGTTCAAGTTCACACATATCTACATAGCAAATTTGGAGCCAGCCTGGTCAACATGAAGCCTTGTCTCAACAAAACTAAACACAAGAATGTTTAAGACGTGTTCATTACTACATCCATACATTATTACAGGCTTTAATCAACATACGTCAATTTTGCCATGCATGTGGCATCTGAAAAAAAAAAAAAGAAACCATAAGGGTTTTCAAAAACATTATAATCCCCAGCAATGCAACATTCTCTATCTCTAAGATACATTTTTAGCCCCCTGTATCTTCTTAAGAACACGGTCTTTAGCTGAACTTCAGATGTCAACCACACATCTAACTCAGGAGAGGTCATGGCTACCTTAAACTGCAGTCTTGACTGAAGCAAGCAATGGAAACACCAGTATGAGATGAGCCACCAGAGGGGTTGATGAAGAGCGGGGAGTTGGAAGCCATCTAGAACAAGAAAGATGTTGAAACTCTCAGGATGGCAGCCGTTTCTTCAGTTATGGGACCACATATCTCAACTTGGAGATTTGTATGGACTTTGTTTTCATTAGATTATACTAATGTATCGGAATGTCATTTTATCATGCTATTTTCATACTTCAGAAAAAAAATTAAGCACTGAGAATTTTTCACAGAAAAGCAATATGCTGATCGTAGTAGTCAAGGTGAATAGCTAAGATTTGAGGTGGTAGCTATTTTTTCTCAGTATGCTCTATCTACTATCCACCACCTCTCCTTGTGGGTAGCTGGCTCTGTGCTAATTGTGAGAAGAAATCAATAGTCAGTGAATAGATTTAGACTCCAGGTCTGTCACCTTAATTACTGTTCCTCACCCACTATCCTCCAACATCTCAGCTACCAAGACCCAAAAGATATAATGTTACCAAACTTAAGTAGGAGACGCTAGGTCAAAGGCAAGGGTATTTTCCCCAATCCTATCTGAAAGAATCTCAGTATTCAGACACAAAATCCTAAATATAGATTTTTATAGGGAAAAGCTCCAGTGTTTTGTACAGCAGTGTTTAAAGTCTGTACACCAAAGATGTTACAATGCTAAAAAGAGAAAGCTCACTTATCCTCCCATTTTGTCCTGCCACTATTTCCTGTGATATTGTCAGTTCTTTACGTTGAAAAAGAATGAGGCAAAATAATAAGGATCCCATGTTTATGTAAAAACACATACTTGAAGAGCTGTATTTTAATGTTTTTTAATCTCATGATTTTAAAAAAGAACCAGAACACAAGGTGTTAGAAATAACTGCAGCATTTTTAAACAAGTCTATTTTAACAGATTCTCCTCTGCCCTCTGCCCCTCTGCCCCTCTGCCCCTCTGCCCCTCACCTATCCTGTGTATCATATTATTTTAACATTAGTGTCTAACCTTAATTCATACCCATGGTCTGGACTACACTCTAATACAGGGTAACTTTAGAAATTTGCACTTATCAGCCAGCTCCATCACAATGTGACATTACGCTGCCAGGAAGTCTGGTTACTTCAAATCTGCAAAGAATATCACTAAGCCACACCTTTCAAAAAAACTTTTTATTACCATCAGAGTCCTTGCTGAAGAAGGAATATGGGAAATGTAGTTGCATTCACAAAGAATGTGTGGAGACTGCCAAGGAAGCAAATTGTTTCTGGACGTTACCCTTATTTGGAAATACCCTGGTTCTAGAACTATGGTTGTTTAAACAAAAGAACCATATCTTCTTTTGAAAACATGTATTTCCAAAATAGGAGAGAATCAAAGACTCAGTTATTCAGTTCTCTTGTGATTTACTTTAAAAGAACTTGGATTTAAAAACAGAAAACAACAACAAAAAAAAAAAAAAAAAAAGAAGCCTGCCAAGAACTGCAAGCAGCTTCCTGTAGACTTTGTGCTGTAGTAGGGAAAAGTACAGCCTTTGAGAGCCAGCAGACCTGTTGCTGAATCCATCTGCATTCCACTGGTTAGGTGACCTTGGGCAAGTAACTTGATCTTTTCTCTGGTTCATCTGTAAAAATAATTGAATTCTATCAAATGAAACAAACATATGTGAAAATATTTCTTGAAGGACATTTCCCTGCTCCACCTCAGCAGGAAAACAGACTAGTGATACATGGTTACACTGGTAACCAGCAATAAACAGGCACATGTCTTCTTAGGATATAAAATAATTTGATGAGCTCTAAAATTCCTTCCACAAAGCAAAACGACATAAAGCAATACTTGATCAAGTGCAAATTAGAAAGTAAAGAGAACAGTATTCCAAGAAATGCTACTTATTCTTCCTCAGTCTGTTCCCATAAAGATCTATTCAGCATCACTCTTGTTTTATGAAATTTGCTGTGCACAACACATTAAGAAATGTTAATTAAATAAAACCCCAAATCCTTGTATGTAAAGGGAAACTTTAGAAATGGCATTCATGAATATCTGAACTCTTTGACACACTTCTGTCCAAACAAGGAAAAACAAACGGCTCAAATCAAAAGACGGGTGATGAAGGGTCTCTTAGTACAATGAAGACACTAGGAATGGATGGCAAAATTATCACGAAGCCACTGTATCTCATGTGATCCTCTCAATTATCTGGGAATTTCATGATGTTTTTTGGCTATGTCAAAAGTATTATATTAAGAAACATTCCCTTGGGCTGGAGAGATGGCTGCGTGGCTAAGAGTATGTGACACTTTTCCAAAAAAATGCAGGTTCAGTCTTCATCAGCATCCGTATAATAGCTCACAATCATCTCCAGGAGATCCAGTGCTCTCTTCTGACTTCTGCAGGCACCAGGCATGCATCAAGGACACATATCCACAGGGAGGTAATCACTCACACAGATAAAATGCAAATAAATTTTTTTAGAAAGAAAAATCTTCTTTGGGTTGGAGAGCTGATTCGGTGGTTAAGGGTACATACTGCTCTTAGAAAGGATCGCAGATGGCTTCCCAGTATCCATGTCAAGGAGCTTACCCCAGATCAATGTGTGTGATGCTTCTGATCTCCACGGGAACTGTCATTTGCAAGCACATACCTACTCGCAGAGCCATATGCATGCATATAGTTAAAATAAATCAGTTTTAAAAAGAAGTGTCTCTGGGGGCCGGGAAGATGCCTTAGTCAGTAAGGTGTCTGTTACACAAGCATGAGGAATTATATTTGGTCATATAGGAACTGAGTGTGATAGTATATGTGTCTACCTCCAGGGTATCAGGTACAGTAGCTGGGGACACCGATCTCTGGCACTTATTGACCTGGCTTCTGAGCATTCTCACGTTTAGTGAGAAACCCTATCACAAAAAGTAAGGTAGGAAGCAATAGAGGAAGACACTGAAGTATACCTCATCCTCCATACATACACATATGCACTTGGACATAATAGGATGGGGGATTCAAAGCCTACTGTAAATGTTATAATAGAAAAATCAGAAATAACACATCAAACCATCAGGTTGGTGGTGGTTTAGTAAAGAAAATTTAACTGGAACACTTTCATTCCTGTTCAGTTATATACTACTATTGATGTTTTTATACCATAGTAGCAGAATAGAAAAGACATGGCAAAGATAGTGTGAGGCTATTGAAAAGGATAGCAAGGGGGCTGGGGTTTAGCTCAGTGGAGGAGCACTTGCCTAGCAAGTGCAAGGTCCTGGGTTCGGTACTCAGGTCCGGAAAAAAAAATTCCAAAAAAAAAAAAAAAAAAAGGAAAGAAAAGGATAGCAAATTCTTGCTTTAAAAGGCCAACAATCCACTTGTACTTAGGATCAGAGACAGAGTTTGTTTCCTTTCTGTGGAATATTTTCATTTTTAAAGATCATATTAATATCATCTATACATTGCTTGGGTGAAATATTTGAGCACAGAGCAAGAGACAATCTTTGTTGGGTACTTTGGTGGTGTTTATTCCTTTTCCAAAATAACAGAATTCAGCTACGTGGCATCCTACATTGGAAAAGTTTGCCAAAATCATGACTATAAAACTTGTGCTATAACAAAGGTATGTGGAAGTTTATCTGTAGTTAGATGCTTTTGCTCCTTTATCTTACTTAAACAAATGAAAATATAGCCATATCCAGCTTTAGGGGAGGTCTACCAATCTCATGGGAAGTTTACTCTAAAATAATATGGCTGAGCACATTAACTGACCCACATTCTTTGAGTAGTTTTGAAAACTTTTAGAAATGTACCAATGGACTCTCTTGGGACACAGAGCAATCAAGCTCAGCACTGTTTGATTTCAAGAACTTTCCTCCCAAATCAGAACTGACAATCAGTCTGATTCAGCCTGCAGTTTATCCTCCCAAATAATGTGGTTTGAAAGATAAAAAAAAAAAAAACTCAACCAAGTAAATGAAGAGCTGAAATAACGGGAAAAGGAGATTGAGTGGCGCAAAGGGAGGGGCATCTCCATTCTAAATAATGCAAGGGCATCAAGATGGATTCCGGCTCTGACAAGCCATTCCCTAGCTATAACTCCCTGATGTCTAAGTGTCTTTGATATAAGCTGCAAGGGAAGAAAAGGAAAATAATTAATCTGGCTTCCTTTGTTCTTCATGGATATGTTCCAAGGTAAAGTTCAAACTAATGTTAGTCTTGGTTATTCAATTTTATTATGCCTATGACAACAAAAATAAAACATTCTCTCTATTGTTCCCAATAAGTCGAAAGGTTTAAAATGTACAAAAAAGTCAGAGCGGGCAACCCACCCCCAGAAAAATGGAATCTAAATGAGAACTGATAAACATTACAGCCTGGGCAGTTAGGGAAATCAAATTCTAAATGCTAAATTAAGAGAAGTTTAGCAACAAAGCAACACACAATGACATAATTTCCTGCATTTCTGAAAGAGCTCTTACTCAGTTTTTGGTTCTTCCCCCCCCCCCCGGAGCTGGGGACCAAACCCAGGGCCTTGCGCTTCCTAGGCAAGCACTCTACCACTGAGCTAAATCCCCAACCCCTCTTACTCAGTTTTAAGTCTGCTTCTGCCATTTGGTTGCTGAAGACCTTTCTCTCTCTCTCTCTCTCTCTCTCTCTCTCTCTCTCTCTCTCTCTCTCCCTCTCCCTCTCCCTCTCTCTCCCTCCCTCTCTCTCTCTCTCTCTCTTTCTCTCTTTCTCTCTCTGCTAAAAGACAATAAACAGAAAAAAGCTATTCCTAGAATTATGTTGTGACCATCAATCACAAGTAATCACATATATTTTAGAGGAAAGGGGGTTTTGTGCCATAAATCCTGGAAGTATTTACAGATATGCTCTGAGTCTGATGTCAGAGTAAGTCTATAGACATCATGGGATGTGCTATCTGGCCAGGACAAGAAATACCACCAAGGAGAGAAATACTACCAAGTTAGAGTAAGCTTGGTGGGGGATAAATAGAGGAATACAATGTGTATGTGTTCTTATAATTGAATAAGGAGAGAGGGGGGTGAAGAAAAACTGAGTGTAACATACCTTTTACTCTAGCATTAGGGAGGCAGAATCAGGTGGCTCTCTATGTGTTTGAGGCCAACATGGTCTAGAGAGTGAATTCCAGGACAACCAGTGCTACACACTGAGACTCATGTCTAAAGGAAAAAAATGGAAGGAGAGAGGGGGGGTGGAGAAAGAAAGAAAAACAGGTAGAAACTTCTGGTTTCTTTGGAAAGTCAGTTTTATGTCAAAAGATGTTTTTCTAGGACACACAAGTGAAAGGATGTCTTACTAAAGCAGACACAGGTGAAAGGATGCTTTGCTATAGCAGATGTGTGAAAAGATGCATAACGTTCAGAAGAAATATAAATACGACCCCACAGTGGAACCTCAAGCATCAGTTTGATTTGTTCCACCCTGCTGTTCGTCCTAACAACATACATGTACTGGTTCACCTTACAATGCATTGCTGAGCTCAACTTGTGGAGATGTCATAGAGAGAAATACTCCAAAGAACTTCTTGCGAGGTTCCAGCTGCTTCTTGCTGCTTCCATAGCCTTGGACCAGTTGGCAAACCTTGTGGTTTCTTATGAATTGAACGGCTCTTGCTGATTTGTGTGTGCTGTGTGTCTGTGGAGAGGACTGGAGTGCAGCTGCTGATTTGTATTCAGGGTTTGTTACTAGACGTAACTGCTAATATCCTGACAACAATGAAGATTGGACTCATACCCAAAAACCTACTTCTAAACAGGTCCACTTCCCCTGTGTCCTAATAACTCTTTTCTTCCACTCTCTCTGGTTGAGCAACTATTAAAGTTGGTTGGAAAAAATTTGTGTCTGCAAAGAACCCTGAATAGATTATATAGATTACATCAAGGCTAGCACTAGTGACAAGCCTTGGACCATATCCGCAACAGTGGGAAATGAAAACTGAAATCCTGAACCGAAAAAAGCTGCAACTGTGAAGTTCCCAGACTATAACTTTCATTGGACTCCAATAGAAAAAATTAGAGATGTTCATAAAAGTTTCTGTCAACTCACGATTAGGAGTCAGGATTATTTCAACCTATACAATTTGGCGAGAGTACACAGGGTCATTTCAAAATTATTACCAGCCAGGTCATATTCCTCTCCTGTGCAATCTTTTTACTGGAGTCAAACAACTTTTGAAAATCTATCCTAAGGCTTATGTCACAAATGGCATGGCAACACACAGGTTTGTGGGTGTGGGGTGTGTGTGTGTGTGTGTGTGTGTGTGTGTTTGTAGAGGTTCATGCATGTGTGTGTGATGTGAATGCGGTATGCAGGCATACTATGCTCCTGTGTGTGCACATGTGTATGTACATGTATGTATGTGTATGTGGAGACCCAAGGTCCATGGTGCCTTTGTCTAGTGCTCTCTTTCTTAATGTTTATTGCATTTTACTTTTATTTATATATATGAATGTTTTGCATGTATGTATGTATGTGCACTATGTGTGTACCAGATGCCCATCTGGGTGAAAACAGTGCACTAGATCCCGTGAAACTAAAATTTCCAGTGTTTTAAGCTACCATGTGGGTGCAGGGAAATAAACTCTGGGTCCTCTTCAAGAATAAGAATTGTTCATGATAGGGCCTTCTCTCCTGCCCCACAGGACACGTAGTCTCAGAAATTAGCTGGCTTTCAGTTTATTGTAGAACACGCTGCCTCCCAAAAGTTAGCATATGACATGTGAAATAGAAAGATGGTGCATCATTAAACACTGTGTACAGCTCAATTTCTATGTGTCTTGGACCTCTCAATGCCCGAGGAACAAAGCTAGATGAAACTCTTAGAGTAAACCATGAAAGGAATACAGTTCCTCTGTTTTGGGCCCAGTTTTAAATTAAAAGTATATATTCACTGCAATCTGTTGTTTTACCTCTGATAGTTAAAAAAAAAATTACAGGATGATAGTTCTAAAGATAAACTGACATACTAGAAACAAAGTACTTAGACTTCAAACAATTGGTTTGCCTTTTCTCATAATGACTGTCTGAGTCACTTGCATAAAATAACAAATGCAAAATCATCTCATACACTGAAAAGGTTTGCTCCAAGTTAGCAATCATGGGGTAAATAAGTACTGCAGAAGGAAATAGCCACATTGTTTTCGTAGCAGCACAACTGGAAAGAATATTTCTTTCAAGCAATTCAGGACTCAGGGATGGCCCAAAAGCACTTTGCTTTGAGTGGCATCACCAGTTGAAGGCCTTCTAATTCTCAGGAGTATGACCAGAGTTGCACCTTAGTGGGGACCTGATCCCACTGGCATGACCTACCTGATCTACCCTTGCAGACAATTTGCATGTCTCTTAAAGGAGAAATGAACAACTTAATTAGATCGAGGCATTCTTATTCTGTCAGAAGAATAACATCACCATAAAGAATTGGCTTACTGAGTAAAATATTCTTTTATAAAACATTTGTGTATGCCTATGCGATATGTCTGTGTGAATGCTGGTGTATGGAACAGTATACATATTCAGTGACACACATGTGGAGGTGAAAAGGCAATGTCAGATATTGGTCTTTCCTTTCCACCTTAAGACATGGCCTCTTTGTTGATGTCTATTACAAACACAAGGCTAGCTGGCCCACAAGCATCCAGGTATTCTCCTGACTCTATTTTCCATTCTGCCATAGGAAAGATGTGGTTACAGATCCCGGTCACCATGTAGGTTCTGTGGACTGGATGTCAGCTGCACATTTGTACGACATGCACTTTAGGCACTGACCCATCTTCTCAGTCTAAAGCATATTGCTTTGCTACCAAGACAAACCCTGAACATAGAATAATAAATTCCCACAGCTTAGCACCATGGACACCTGGATGGAAGTGCATTGAAACCCAGCACGTAGGCAACACTTAGGTCAAAGGATGTCCTGCTAAAGCAAACACATGAAATACTGTTTTCCTGGAGCAGACACAGGAGAAAGAATGTTTGCATATAGCAGACATATGAAAGGACCCTTGATGAAGGAATATAAATGTGACCATGCAGACAGTGAGAGAAAAGCACTGAACTTTGCTTTGTTCCACCTTGCTATGCTTCAATGTAGACAAGCATGTATTGGTTTGCCTTACACAACATTGTTCAGCCGAACTTATAGTAACACGACCATTGAGAGAAAGTCACCCAAGAACTGCTTCTGATGTTCCCTCTGCAGCTTGCTGCTTCTGCTGCCTTGCCTTAGGCAGGTTGGGGAGCCTGGAGCCTGGAGGTTTCTTCAGGATTGAACTCCAGTTGCTGGTTCATGGTTGGTGTCTCCTTGAAGAAAGGACTGAACTGTAGCTGCCGGTTCATGTCTGGTGTCTGCCTGCCTAGAAGACTGACTGGTGTTCAGCTGCTGAGCTATATTTGGCGTTTGCTACAGGACTGAACTGCTGCCAAAGACGATCCAGCTCTCCCCCAAAGAACTATTGCTGACCAAATCCACTTACCCCATATTCTAATAACTCTTCTCTTCACTACCTCTGCTGGGTGGTGGGTTAAAGAGATGTTGAACCCTATGAGGGATAGGGTACAATTTTCAATGCAGGAAAAAGTTTGGGTTATTGTTGCTGCTGTTGTTGTTTTTGTGGTTGTGTGTGTCGTTAGTTAATTAGTTAGTTAGGTAGTTGATTTGTTTGTTTGTTAGAGACAGGGTCTCATATAGCCCAAAGGATGATCCTGATTTCCCAATCCTTTTTCCTCTACACCCCAAGTACTAGAATTACAGGCATGACCAACTAGGGCTAGTTTTATACATCTCTGGAGAACCAACTCACATCTTTGTGCATTAGAGGCAAACATTCCAAAAATGTAGCTACAACCAGAACTCAAAAATTTGGGTAATTTTTTTCCTATTTTTGCTTATGCTAGCTGAGTTTCATAATACTAAAGTATTTTTAAAGGATATTGTATGCTAGGAAAAAACTTTGGTGTGTATCAGATCACTCACAGAAGACCAAGTACAAAAATGGAAAATACTAGGTGGAAAAAAGAAGAAAGTAAGGGTCTGGAGAAATATCGCAACAGTTAAGAATACAGGCTGCTCTTGCAAATCAATTCCCAGCACCCACGGGGCTGCTCACAACTCCAGTTCCAGGGAATCCTGTACCCTCTTCTGTCTTCCATAGGTAACAGTTAAATAATATGTGCACAGGCACATATGCAAACAAAACATTCATACACATAAAAAGGAAGAAAGCTAAAACAGAGATTAAGAGACACTCGGTTTAGCAAATAACTGGGTAATAGGGGGAAAAGAGAAGCAACGAAGTAATTCATATTGCTAAGCCTGATGAATCTTTCTGTTCTAAAGGCTCAATCTGTAAGACAGATTCATTCTTCGGTAAACCTTTAAAGGAAACCAAAGAGCACTTCATGAGCAACATAGACAAATGACACAAGCTACAAGAAGCAATAGAGTCTTCACTGTAGTTCATAATGTGGGGTGGAGTTGAAGATACAAGAGTTTTGACTATTGATTGGATACTTAAAAGTATAACTCGCGGCTGGAGAAATGGCTCAGAAGTTAAGAGCATTAACTGCTCTTCCAGAGGTCCTGAGTTCAAATGCCAGCCACCACATGGTGGCTCACAACCATCTGTAATGGGATCTGATGCCCTCTTCTGGTGTGTCTGAAGACAGCTACAGTGTACTCGTGCATACAATAAACTAAAAAAAAAAATTATAACTCAATAATCAAAAGGTATCAATAGTCCAAATATCCATTAAGAGACAACAAAAGAAAACAAATTGTGGTATATGAAAACAAATCGAATATGATGCAATGATTGAAAAGGAATTATCTTTGGTAGCAATCAGTATTAACTCTAGAAACTCATAACTTGTCAAAGTGCAGAGACTGCTGAATGGTCAGCCATAATGGAGCATCTCCATCCTCCTCCTCCATGGCTTAAGGAACATCTCAGAAGAAGGGTGGAAAAAATACTAAAGGTTGGAGAAAGCAGGGGAAATGAAGTAAACACGGACTTCTGGGCATGAGAGCAGCGAGCCCATTAACTATGCCATGGAATGTGGAGGGACTCATGGAATCCTCCCCCTCCTGAAGATTTTTATACAGTTAACTATTGATGGGGTCCATTTTCTCCAATGGTCTACCCACTGGTAAGATGCCCAAGCTCATATGAACAAACTCTTACACACCTTTCTATAAGCAGGTCTAGTTGAACTAACTGGGTCACGAGAAAAAAAATTTCTAAGTAGAAGAGTGGCAAGGTTTGGAAAGAAGAAGCAAATTAGTGGAAATGGAAGTGGACAAGAAGAGATAATTCATGGTGAATATGACTCATATGTGTATATATATATGTATATATATATACATACATGAATATGCTATAATGAAACTAATTATTATGTACAATAGATATATGGTAATGCAAACATTTCCCAAAAGGGAATACGTACTGGAATATGCCAGAAATACTATAGATAAACCTGGAGAAAAATGAAGCTGACTGAAAATCAATCCCACCGAATGTGGTAATGTGTGCCTGAAATCAGAGTTCGTGGAAGAGAGAAGCAGGAAGATAGGAAGTTCAAAGTCATCTTCAGCAATCCAGAAGTTCAAGATACATGAGCCCTTCCCTCAAAGAAAAAGAAGAAAGGAAGGAGGTCAGGTGAAGGGAGGAGAAAAAGACAGGGAAGAAGGAAGGGAATCCAGACTCAAAAGGTTACCTGTTGCATGAATATACTTAGGTGAAATGTGAAGAAACAGATTCATCGAAGAATCGGGTCTCTTAGTTAAGGTTTCTATTGCTTCGATAAAATACCCTGAGAGAAAACCTGGGGAGGAAAGGGTTTGTTTCACTAACACTTGCTTATCTCAATCCACCAGGAAAGGTAGTCAAGTAGGAACCTGGAATGGAGGGACACAGCTTACTGACTTGCTCCTTGTGGCTTACTCAGCCTGCTTCTTTGTACTATCCAGGATCACCTGCCCAGGGGTGGGTAGCATCAACCACAGAACGCTGGACCATCCCACATCGAACTTCAGTCAAAACAATATCATGTAGGTCTGCCTGCAGGCTGATTGTATGGAGACATTTTATCAGTAAAGATTTCCCTTTCCCAGATATGTCTAGTTTTGTGTAGAGTTGAAAAAAAAACAGCATGGAGAAGCAGAACAAAGATTTTCTATTTTTAGTTTTCCAATCAGTCGGATCTACTGAAGTTCTTATTTTATCTTGAAGAAGCTTGCTCAGATCTCTCTAATATATTCTAATATATTACTGACTTTCTTTACTTGGCTTAAATGCCAAAATGACCTAGTATTTTTCCATGCAGCCTCTGGGACAGGGAAAACTATTAGGCAGCAAGTCCAGCCCACATTCTGTGATGAAATTCAATCAACAAACGCCAGGGAAGGATATCCACAGATGATTGTCTGAGGTTATTATGGAGGAACATTCCACAGACAGCTGAAATTATAAATCAGGATTTCTCCTTTTCAGCTTTTCTCCTATTCCTGTGCTTGCTTGAGAGAAAGTGTTTTAGGCCATGATTCCTATGGTGAAGGTGTGTTCCAAGATGAAAAAATTTTAAATAGGCAAATAATAATTCCAATCCATCTGTATAATTTGAAATATGTTAACAGAGAAAGAGAGAGAGAATGAGAGAGAGAATAAATGAAACAAAACCATCAATGTGGGTTGGCTATAACTCGGTTTTACAGAGTGCTTGCCTACCATGGGTGAGCTCCTGGGTTAGATTTTCAAAATTACAAATACATAACACATTATTACATATTTTCAAAATAATGAATCGTTTTTCCTCTCTTTAACTTTTTATTGGTTCGTGGGGGAGAGGTGGACACAGATCTTCATGTATCCCAAAGCTCAAAGTCCCTGAGAATGGCCTAGGAACCTTCCAAGCTTTCTAGACACTAGGACTTCAGGCACATGCATGATGCATGAAGTGCTCCATTTGTACTGACTCCTACCCTTTACAGCCCAGTTATTCTTCCATAAAGAAAAGAACAGCATTTTAGCCAAAATCTGTAAAATGTAGTCCTGCTTTATTTAAAACAATATTGTTCCTGCGGATATTTTTAACATTAGTTTTCTTCTAAGGTACCTTCAAGAAAACTAGTTTTAAGTAATGTTTCAGCTAACATTCATTTATATTTATATAATTTCCATAGGATAACATAGCAGCAGAGGTATGCAAACACGTAAAAGACACTCAGTCCAAAGCAGCAGCAAATGCTGTGTTAATAACTATGGAGAAAACCACTTGCAAAATTAAATTAATGAATCCAATTAAAATAAATGAATACGGGAGTTGGGAATGAAGCTCAGCTGTACAGAGATTGTCGAGCAAGTGTGAAGCCCTGACTCAAACTCAGCATGCAATTAATTGATAACTAATTAATGAAATGAATGTAGATAGAGGCGAGCATGCCAATAGAGCCAAGTTTTTAGAGGATAGTCTGTACTCACAAGTACTTAAGAGGCTGACATGAGAAAGATTGTCACAACTACAAGGCCAGTCTGATAGACAGTGAGTCCTGGGTCAGCCAGGAATATAGAGCTAGATTCTATTTGAAAAAGGGTGGTCCTGCTAAGACTGAACCCCCAGTGAACTAGATTGTTGGGGGGAGGGCGGCAATGGGGGGAGGATGGGGAGGGGAGCACCCAGAGAGAAGGGGAGGGGGAGGGATTAGGGGGATGTTTGCCCGGAAACCGGGAACGGGAATAACACGCGAAATGTAAATAAGAAATACTCAAGTTAATAAAATAAAAGAAAAAAGAAAGAAAAAGAAAAAGGGTGGGGGTAGAAGAAAAATAAGCAGAATGCCATAATCTTCGTAGCTGCTGGTGTTCAAAAAAACACATTGATTCAAAGGAACTTTTCTACATGCCCTTGAATTTCTCATAAACTTTTTATTGTGTGGTTAGTTAGCATGCTTTCATCATGGACACAATTGCAGACATGGTTCTGTTTTGGAACTGTGAGTTATAAAAATAAAAAAATGAAAGGTGTTCAAATTATAGCTTCCTAAAAGGATACCTTCTGAGGCAGCATTTGTTTCAACTGGGAGGTGGTTTGAGAAAATGGAAGGGGCAATGGCTTTGGACTCCTGGAGGGAAAGGCCCAAGGAAGTGACTTAATGTGTCTATTCTTCTGTAAAATGGAGATTGTCACCAACTGCCATTTGAACCATTAAGAGAACTGTGAGACAAAATGCTTTTGCCTCTGTAAGCAATAAATCAATATTCTCTTCAAATTACAAGGAAATTCAGGCTTGCCCCTTCAGAAACATCCCAGAAGACAGTGTTTTAACATGCTTTAATTACATTATACATATACATATATATTTTTTTTTCCTGCTTCACCGTGCACTAACTAACCTGTTTGTTCCTCTTTGTTATTTTCTTGGTGCTATTTAAAACACTCCTTCTTGATATCCATGGGAGGTCTCCCCTTCTTTGAGGGAGGGCACGGGAAGTGGGAAGGAGGTACTAGGAAAAGAGGAGGGGTAGAAAGCGGTGAAATAGACATAAAGTAAATAAATACTTAATTGAAAAATAACATAAAATAATGCTTTCTAGAGACGGTTTCCCTCCCTCGGCATTTTTATCACTAAAGCCTGCTGCTTCCTATTTCTCCCACCTTTTCCTTCTGCCCCTTTCGTACTGTCTGTAGGCATTCATCTGCTTTTCCTCAAAGTTCAAGGTGTCAGAGACTCTGAGGCATGTGTGGGTCTGACAGACTGTTTTTCAGCCACTAAGGACTGTCATAGAAGTAATATATAAATGAAGCGAGATGAGGTACTGAACTCACTAGTTTTTAAGCACACATACCAGAACTTAAGGGGTTTTTTTTGTTGGTTTTTTTTTTTTTTTTGTAAGAAGGGGTACTGAAGTCACTAGAGTCTTTAAGCAAATGTAGTAGAATTTAAGTTTGTTTTTGTTTTTTAATGAGTGACACAAAGCAGTCACGGTGGGAGTTTCTCCATTTGTCTGCAATGATATAACATGTACTAAGAACATAGATGCCAAGCAGTATATGTTTTATGCTTATGCAAGTTTGCTACATACCTCAATTCAGGGGCAGCCTTGCAAGATCCACTCTTAACTGTCTCGTGGCCTCATTTTCTAAATGATCCCTTTCAGAGCTCAGCCCCTGTAATCATAGCCTCCCTAGCTTCATCTTGCTTCATTTAGAACAACTGGGGAAACTCCACCAACTGTAATCCAACTTTCGGCCTGTTCTATACCTGTTTCTCTGCTGATGGAGGCAGATAAAGAGAAGAAAAACAATGCAGCAACTTTAAATTGATCAAGGAACATGTTACATCTCTCATATTCACTCATTCTCCTACTCCTCGCTACCTCACACAGTCCCCATATTCACAGTTCCAAAATCAGTTCTTCCCAATTGCCACTATTACTTTTCAGAGATTCTAAGGAAGAATTTTCACTCCGACTCAGCTACATATACCACACTACCAACTTCTGAACCCATGTATGAAAGTGCCAAATTTCTCTTTGTGCCCATATATTAACCCTTCTACTGGCTCAGTAGATCCCAGACCCATGTACTTACTCCAATAGTAAAAGGTTCTTTTTAAATTTTACCCTACTTTATTGGTAGGCAAATAACAAAAGTATGGGGTGTGTAGTAAACATGAGAAAGTTTTTCTCATAAGCTAGGATTAAAATGTATATTTAAAAGCTAAAGAGAAGGCTCAGCAGTTAAGGGCACTGACTGCACTTCCAAAGGATCTGGATTTGATTCCTAGCATCCTATGGTGGCTCACAACTGTCTGTAACTCCAGTTCTAGGGGATCTGATGCACTATTCTGGCCTCTGCAAACATCAGGCATAAGAGGGCTATACTTGCAAGCAAGCCACACAATCTCAGAAATATTTTAATTATAATCAAATCAAATATAATTTGAACAAAATATTGAAAAGCCATGTGTTTTGACATATCAAATACAGTAAAGATGTAACAAAAGGCTATAGGCTTATATTTTTCAAACCTACTTTTAATAAGGGTTCTTAAATGCTTTAAACTTCCCACCGAAAGTAGTAGGAAAAAAAGGCTATTAGGATATGGGGGAAGTGAGCCTGTTTAGAAATCTTTCTTTGGAGGAAAATCCCATCTGCATTGTCAGGATATCAGCAGTTGAGTTCACGGGTCAGCAGTGGTAGCTCGATGTACTTGCAAACACCATTCACAAATTAGCAATGGCAGACCATCCAGAAGAAGGTGTGAGGCTCTACTGTATGCTGTATAGAAGTAATTTCAATCTCCAATTGTCAGGATACCAGTAGTCCAGTTCAGTAGGGTCAGGATAGCAAACATGAAATAGCAGCAGTGTCATGACCCAGCAGAAAAAGCCAGGCCAGGAGTCAACAGGAGTGTCCAGGACCAGCAGGGAGACCAGGAGAAGGTCTCTGCCATGCCTCTCTTAATGAAGTGATGATCAGAGAAAATGAGAGACCAAAGAAGCTTTGCAAGGCTATCTATGGAAATCCACCTTCACTGTCCATTGAGTCTTATTTATACTCCCTCCAAACATCATGTGTCCTTCCATGGATCTTCCCTCAGCAAAACACCACATGAGTTTGTCTTAGCAAAATTCCAAGTGATTTTGTATCAGCTGACATATCCAGAAACTTCCACTTCACTATGCCAGTTGGCCTGAGTCAGAGGAAGGGGCAAGAAACCACCAGAATACCACCAGATTTTTTTTGGTGTGTTTCTTTCAATGAAATCACGACTGACAATGACCATTAAAGAAAGGCAAGGCAAACCAATATCATCCAGCATCATCCACCATTTGTTGGGTTATATTTATATTACTTTTATTTTATTTATTTTTTTAAATTTTTAAATTTTTTAATTTATATTACTTTTTAACATCACATGTTCTTTATGTGTTTACTTTAGCAAAAAAAAAAAGAAAGAAAGAAAAAGAAAAACCTTTCACCTGTCTGCTTCAGCAAAACATCCTTTCCCCTCTGTAGTCCAGCAGAACATCATTTGACATAACCTACTTTCCACAGAAACCAGAAGATTCCACCTCAAAAGGCTCAATTCATGACTTTGGAAATATTCAAAGGTATATTTTCTTCCAATACAAATTTTAACTATCAGAATGTACAAAATTAATCATGTTGAATATGCACTGTATAAGTATATATGAACAAATAAAACATATGCAAATATCTTTGATTAAATCAAGTTTAACCAGGCTGATCTTGAACTCACAATGATGGGACTCAATGACAGCTACCTTTCCCTCTTTGGTTTTTCAAGTCAGGATATCTCTTTGCAGCTCTAGTTGTCCTAGAACTTGCTTTGTAGACCTGGAAGGTCTTAAACTCAGAGATCAATGTGCCTTGCCTCCTGAGTGTTGGCCCAATTGCCTAGGGGTAGGGCTGCCAGGGTTAGTTGGGAACTGTTATATCAATTGTCCATTAAGAAACTATTTCACTGGGGTGGAGAGATGGCTCAGGAGCACTGGCTGCTATTCCAAAGGTTTTCAGTTCAATTCCTAGCAACCACATAGTAGCTCACAACCATCTGTAATAGGATCCGATGACCCCTTCTGGTGTGTCTGAAGACAGAGACAGTGTATGTGTGTGTGTGTGTGCATTCCTAAAAAAAAGAAAAGAAAATATTTCCCAAATATGTCCACAGGACAATTCAAAGACACAATTCCTGAATTGAGGTTCCCACTTCCGAATTGTGTGAAGTTGAAAACAGAATCTATGACAGTCACCATCTATTACAAAATGAAACTTCTCAGATAAGAACTGAAAGATTCACTAACCTATTGCATAAAGATAACAACTTAAGAATGAAAAGACAGGAAAAACTGTAACTTTAATTTATTCAAATCCTATTTTTTATGATGGTTCTTAAAAGCTTTAACCTCCCTTTTAACCCACCATCCAGCAGAGGTAGTGGAAAAGAAAGGATAAGGAGGAGGTGGACCTGTTTAGAAAGGCTCTTTGGAGTAACTCATGTCTGTGTTGTCTGGAAACCAGTAGTTCAGTTAACAGGATAGTAGCTGCAGCTTGATCCACTTGTAGACACTTCATGGATATGCCAGCAGTCCAGTTCCCTAAAGTCAGGATAGCAAACACAAATCAGCAACAGTGGCGCTGCCTAGCAGAGACAACCAGGCCTCAGCCTCAGCATGAGTCAGGGGAAGGGACCAGGAGGGACACCAGGAAAAGTTCTCAGCTGTGCCTCTCTCAGCCAATCAAAGATCAGAAAAGGCATGAGACCAACAGGCATTGCACAGCTACCTCTATAAGCAAGCCTAGCTCAGCTTCCATCACTCTCTGCTGAGCCCTTTTTATACTCCCTCCAAACATCATGTGTCCTTCATGGTTCTTGCCTCAGCTAACATCACTCTGCCAGTCAGCTTGAGTCCGATGAAGTTGCAAAAAACTGCAGCACACCACCAGAAGGTATTTGGTGCATTTTTCTCTATGTAGTCACAACAAACAGAGTTCACCTATGCATGTAATATAGACCAATATATTGGTGTTGTTAGCAAAGAATCGTTCATCACGTGTCCTCTCATGTGCTGGCTTTAGGAGAATATCCTTTCTCCTGTGCTGCTTCAGTGAAACATTCCTTCACGTGTCTAGGGAAACATTCTTTCACATGTGTCTGCTTCAGAAAAACATACTTTCACAAGTCTGCCTTAGTCTTTGACCTGTGTCCACTTCAGCTAAATGTTCCTTCACATGTTTATCCCAGCAAAACACTGTGAGGTTCAAGTCAGACCTCTATCTAGACACCCTGAATGAGACTCACAGAGGCAGTGATAGATGAAAAGCAAGGGGAGATTTTATTGTTCCAGTACAATCGGGTCGACCTGCTTTGAAAGGGAGAAGACCCTGAGCAGACTCTAACATGGAGTTATATACCCTTGATAAGGGCAGAATTCAGATAATAGTAATTAGGCAAGGTACTATTGGTAGAGCGAAGTGACCTTCAAACTGACTCATTGTTAATGGACCATCTGTGACTTTCCAAGAGGTTCAGTTGGGAGTCAAGGTAGCTTTGTTTGACAATTTGGCTTGTAGTTATTCCAGGAACTAAACTGGCTCTGCTCCTGGAAGGGAGGGGTCTTAGTGCTAGGAGGGTTGTGGTGGAATTCTCCCACTGGCCTTAAATGGACCCCAACTCTGGCTCTTTTAACACCATCCAACTAACTTTCCAAAGCACCTTTAAGCTTCTACTTCAGAGAATTTATTTCAAGGCCAGTCTGATATACACAGTAATTTCCAGGGTGAGGGGCCAAGAATCAGGGCTAGGGGCCAAGAGGCAGGTAAGAGGGCCAGTTCTCAAGGGGCCTAGGGGCATAGAGGCAGTCCGAGGAGGCTAGGTGCTGAAGGAACTAGGGGCAGAGAGGCAGACAAAGGTACCAAGAGTCAGGTCTAATGGCAGTCTGAGGGGCCAAGAAGTAGAGAGGCAGGCAGAGAGGCTGGCTGAGGCAGTCCAAGGGTGCCTGGGCCTAGAGGCAGGCAGAGGTGCAGAAGGGCAGAGGGGCAGAGAACAAAGATGGGGGCCCTAGGGTTGGCGAAGGGGCCTAGAGGCAAAGAGGCAGTCCGAGGGATTGAGAGGCAGGCCAATGGGCCGAGAGGTAAGCCTAGAGGTAGGAGAAGGAGCAGGCAGAGGGACAGATGGAGTGGCCTAGGGGCAAAGAGGTAGGCAATGGGGCAAAGAACCAGGCCAAGGGGCCTAGGGGCAAGCAAAATGGCAGGACGAAGGGACCAAAATTGAGGCCAAGGAGCCAGGCGGCAGAGAGATAACAGAGTGAATGGGAAACAAGCAGGGGTTGGGGCAGAGAGCATAAGGGCCAACTAAAGGGCCTTGAAGCAGATGGAGGGGTCAAGAGGGAGGCCAAGAGGCAGGAAGAGCAAAGGAGTAGGAGTAGGGGCAGGCCAGGGGACTGAGAGGCAGGCAGAGGAGCAGAGAGGCTGGACTAGGGGCAGAGAAAGGGAACAAGGGGGCAGGCTGACAGGCAGAAATGCAGATTAGGGGGCTGAGTGAGGGGCCCAGGGGCAGAGGAGCAGACCTAAGGTTCTAAGGGCAGGCCGAGGGGCCAAGAGGTTGGACTAGGGTCCTAGGAGCCAAGGGCAGGCTGAGGGGGCCTATGGTCTAACAGAGGGGCAGGCCTACAGGCCAAGGACCAGAAAGGAAGGTCAAGGGCCCAAAGCGCAGACTAAGGAGTTGACTGAGGGACCCAGGAACACAGATGCAGACAAAAGGGCTAGGAGGCAGGCCTAGGGGCAGGCCAAAAGGCTGATGGGCAGGCCAAGGGACCTAGGGGTGGGCCAAGTGGCCTAGGGTGGGCCAAGGGGCCTAGGTGCAGAGGGGCAGGCTCAGGGATGGGCAAAGAGGCCAAGAAGCCAGCCTATGCCCTAGGGGCCGAGAAGCATGCTGAAGGGCCTATGGGCCAAGAAAGGGGTAGGCCTAGAAGTCAAGGGGCCTAGAGTTAGGCTGAAAAGCCTAGCTGCTGAGAAGCAAGCCAAGGGGCTAAGAGGCAGAACTAAGGACAGGCAGGGGAGCTTAGACTTGCGCCAAGGCTGATGGATAAGTGGAATAGAATTGAAGACCAAGAAATGAACCTACAGCCCTATGGTCACTTGATCTTTGACAAAGGAGCTACAATCATCCAGTGGAAAAAAAAATAGAATTTCCACAAATGGTGATGCTTCAACTGGAGGTCAGCATGTAGAAGAAAACAAATTGATCCATTCTTATCACCCTGTACAAAGGCCAAGTCCAAGTGGATCAAGGACCTCCACATCAAACCAGATACACTCAAACTAATAGGAGAAAAAGTGGGGAAGCATCTGGAACACATGGGCACTGGAAAAAATTTCCTGAACAAAACACCAATGGCTTATGCTCTAAGATCAAGAATCGACAAATGGGATCTCATAAAACTGCAAAGCTTCTGTAAGGCAAAGGACACTGTGGTTAGGACAAAACGGCAACCAACAGATTGGGAAAAGATCTTTACCAATCTTACATCCGATATAGAGCTAATATCCAAAATATACAAAGAACTCAAGAAGTTAGACTCCAGAGAGCCAAATAACCCTATTAAAAATGGGACTCAGAACTAAACAGAATTCTCAGCTGAGGAATATTGAATGGCTGAGGAGCACCTAAAGAAATGCTCAACATTTTAGTCATCAGGGAAATGCAAATCAAAACAACCCTGAGATTCCACTTCACACCAGTTAGAATGGCTAAGATAAAAAAACTCAGGTGACAACAGATACTGGCAAGGATGTGGAGAAAGAGGAACACTCCTCCATTGTTGGTGGGATTGCAGACTGGTACAACCATTCTGGAAATCAGTCTGGAGGTTCCTCAGAAAATTGGACATTGCACTACCTGAGAACCCAGCTATACATCTCCTGGGCATATACCCAAAAGGTTCTCCAACATATAACAAAGACACGTGCTCCCCTATGTTCTTAGCAGCCTTATTTATAATAGCCAGAAGCTGGAAAGACCCAGATGCCCTTCAACAGAGGAATGGAGACAGAAAATGTGGTATATCTATACAGTGGAGTACTACTCAGCTATCAAAAACAATGACTTCATGAAATTCATAGGCAATGGAATGAACTAGAAAATATCATCCTGAGTGAGATAACCCAATCACAGAAAAACACACATGGTTATACACTCACTGATAAGGAGATATTAGCCGAAATGCTCGAAATAACCAAGGTACAATCCACAGACCACATAAAGCTCAAGAAGCAGGATGATCAAAGTGTGGATGCTTCAGTCCTTCTTAAAAGGGGGGGGGGAATATCCATAGGAGGGGATACAGCGGCAAAGTTTAGATCAGAGACTGAAGGAATGGCCATTCAGAGCCTGCCCCACATGTTGCATATATCCAGAGGTTGGCCAAGAGGCAGAAAGACAGGTAGAGGGGTAGGCTGAGGGGCTGTGTGGGTAACAGGCAGGCCAAGGAGTCAAGACACAGGCTGAGGGGCAGGAAGAGGGGGAGCCAGAAGGGCCTAGAGGTAAACAGAGGGGCAGAGAGCTAGGCTGAAGGGTTGTGAGGCTGACCAAGGGGCCTTAAAGCATCCATAGGCAAAAGGCAATCCAAGGGGCTGAGGCAGGCCAAGGGGGCCCATGACCTAGAGGCAAGCAGAGGGGTAGAAAGCCTGGCCAAGGAGCCAACCAAGACAGAGGCTGATGGACAGGATGTGGGGCAGGCCTAGGGAAAGAAAAGCAGGCCAATGGCCTGGAGACAAGCTGTGGGGCAGAGAGGTATGCTGAGGGGCTGAAACGCTGGCCAAGGTTCCAAGAGGCAGAGATGCAGGCCTAGGTGCTGAGAAGTAGGTCAAGGGACAGGAGCAGGGGGTGAGGCAGAGAGGTGCCTAGAGCTGTGCTCAGAGGTGGAGGTAAAGAGTGGTTGAGAGGCAGGTAGAAGAGCCACGAGGCAGGGTGAGGGACTGAGGGACCCAGAGGCAGAGGGGAAGACCAAGGATAAGATAGATGAAATAATGAACAAAATATGTGCCAATTTGAATGCATTGTAATTTCTTTATCGTAGTTATTTTCATGACACATATGTTTTTATTGTGTTAAAAATGTTTGTGTGTGTATGAGACGGAGAGGGAGAGAGGGAGAGGGAGAGGGAGAGGGAGAGGGAGAGGGAGAGGGAGAGGGAGAGGGAGAGGGAGAGGGAGAGGGAGAGGGAGAGGGAGAGAGTTAAGAGTCTTCCTCTATTACTTTCCACTTATTCCTTTGAGGTGGGTCTCTCCTTAAACCTGGGGGTTTGCATTTTTCACAGCTAGGCTGGAAACCAGCAAGCCCCAGGAATCCTTCTGCCTTTGCTCCACATGTAGCTGGGGTTACAGGTATACACAAGATGCCTAGCATTATGGATTATGGATTTCATAATTATGGATTTCAACTCCCTGTTTTCAACTGCTCACTCACCTTGCTATCAGCACTTTAGTTTTTATAGAAAAACTCCTCAAAATTCATACATAAATAAAACCTGTCCATGACCCTCTCCCAGCTAACTTCCAGTATTCTGGGTTTCATTCCCACTGTTACCACTAAAACTTCTCCTTCTCATTATAAAAGGCCTTTCACATTCATTGGTGTGGCCACCACTGAAGCCTACTTACATTATTCATAGTAATGTTCAAGTTGATTCATCCCTCTCTACTTGGTGTCTGGGACTCTCTAGGCTTCTATCTTACTTTCCTGTGATAATCAGTCTCTTTCCTTCTACTTAATTCAAATAGGTTTGAAGGAGCTGAAGGGGTTTGCAACCCCATAAGAACAACAATACCAACCAACCAGAGCTCCCAGGGACTAAACCACCATCCAAAGAGTACACAGGGACAGACTCATTGCTCCAGCTGCATATGTAGCAGAGGATGGCCTTGTTGGACACCAATGGGAGGAGAAGACATGGTCCTGCCAAGGCTTGATGCCCCAGTGTAGGGAATGTCAGGGTGGGAAGGAGTGGTGGATGGGGAGGGGAACCCCCTCATAGAGAAAGGAGAGGGGGATAGGATAGGGGACTTATGAACAGCAAACTGGGAAAGGAAATAACATTTGAAATATAAATAAAAATTATCCAATAAAAAGGGCAAAAATTATTATAAATAAATAATACAAAAGAATTCCCTAATTAAGTTATCTTTCTTTAGTTCATTTGTTGAGTCCTAGGATCCATGGTAATCTCATCCTTTCTAAAAATATTACCTGTATACTGATAACTTCCAGATACATAGAATCTGGCTTCTGTCAGTGTTTCCAGCTCATATCTTTAGCTGCTTGGTTGCCTGGTAAGTTTTACAGCCTTATCAGATCCAAGAGAATTTCCAGGATGTTTGTTGGCTCCCTGAACTGTTTGCTTCCATCCTTTTCCTTATCTTCTAAAAGGAAATTCCATCTTTTCATGTTATCTGGGCTAAAAATATAAAATTCAACCATGATTATTCACCACGACAATCTGAAAGTGCAGAAGCAAATACTTCTAAAACCTATCCATGAGGTAGCTAGTTCTCACCACCGTTATGTTAATAGAAACTGAGAGATGCTGACTTAGATCCAAAGGATGTAGTAGGGAATTCTCCGAACTGTTCTCTGTTCTGCTTGTCTCCCATAAATTCTGCTCTCAACACGACAGCCAGAGTGATGCAGTTGAAACACAGTCTGAAACACAGAGCATACAACACCTTTGTTCCAAAACTATGTTAAAATGGAAATTTAAGGGTTCCTGGGTGAGTCACTTGTGTTGGATGGTGTTTTGCTGGGACAAACATGTAAAGTAAAGATGTTCTGCTAAAGCAACCACGTGAAAGGATTCATGATGAAGGATTCAATGCTACCGACACACATGCATTGGTTCAACTTTTATGCATAGTTGAGCTCCATTTGTCATTACTCCGTAAAAGAAATGCACCTAAAAATTTTTGGGGGTGGGCTTGTGGCTTCTTGCAGATACCTCGGACACAGGATGATTGGCAGAGTGATGCCAGCTGAGATAGACTCATGTGGAATTTTACTAAGACAGAATCACATGCTGGTAAATCTCATGGAGGACATGTGATGTTTGGAAGGAGTATAAATAGGACTGACTCATCGAACAGTGACTGGGTTTGGCTTAGCTGGGTCTCAAGTCTTTGCTGATCTTCACTTAGTTGAGAAAGGCATGGCAGAGAACTTCTCCTGATTTCCCAACTGGTCTGAATGGCTCCAGCTGATCCATAACTATTTGGCTGAGGCTTGGCTGTTTCTACTAGGTCTTGGTGCAACTGATGCTATCCCAACACTACTGACTAGACTGCTGGTATATTAGTGAAGTATTTGCGAGTGGGTCAAGCTGCCATTGCTGAATCCTGTGAACTGAACTGCTGATTTCCTGAAAACACAGATGGGATTTGCTCCAAAGAACAACTTCTAAACAGGTCCACTTCCCCTGTATCCTAATATGCTTTCTGGTGAACCTCTGGTGGGTGGTGGCCTAGAAGGGAGGTTAAAGCATTTGAGAATCATCATTAATGGGAGCTGAAGAGATGGCTTAGTAGTTAAGAGCACTGACTGTTCTTCCAAAGGTTCTGAGTTCAAATCCCACCAACCACATGGTGGCTCACAAATATCTGTAATGAGATCTGATACCCTCTTCTGCTGTGTCTAAAGACAGCTACAGTGTATTTATATATAATAATCCTTTTTCAAAAGAATCACCAATAAATTAGGCTTGAGAAAAATTTAAGCTACACCATTTATCTTACAACTAAATGCCAAACCATTACAACCCATCGGGTCCAAGTAGATCAGATTCTATTTCTACATGGAATTCATGTCCAGGCAGTTACTTCTTTGCTCCCTTCTGAGCAGCCACATTCATAGCTTGCATGTTAAAGAAAATATATTTTTATTAAATGTATTTAGGAGGAGAAGAGCCCATGCTGTAGTGCTTGTGAATATCAAAGAAAATGTGGATTGAACTCAGGTCATCAAGCTTAGCAGCAATCGTCTATACTCGTGTGTGTGTGTGTGTGTGTGTGTGTGTGTGTGTGTGTGTGTGTGCGCGCGTACATGCACTCAAGCACATGCATAGAAAGGCCAATGTTCAATGGAGACAAAAAATGTACAACCTATATATTCTTCTATCACTCTTTATCTTAGTTTTTGACACAGGGTGTATCACTAAACCTATAACCTACAAACTTGGCTAAAATGGCTGTCCAAGAAATCCCAGAGGTCCTTCTACCCATCCTCCTAAAGGGGTTTTAGGTACACACTTCTAAGCTTAGAAATTTTATGTCATTCATTTTGTGTTATGTGTATGAGGTTTTTGCCTACATGTGAGTGTGTGCATCATGCCCTGTGCCTGGAGAAGCTATTCAAGGTTGTTGGATCCTGGGAACAAGCACTAGAGATGACGGAAGTCACCATATAAATGCTGAGGACCAACAGCAGAACTTCCATGAGACTACGTGGCCCTTAAGCACTGTACCATCATGCAATGCCCCATGCCCTGCTTTTTTCTATAGATATTGAAGATCCAAATTATAGTCCTCATTTTTGAAGTAGTGACTATTATGTGCTGAACCATATGTCCATTCCCTGGGACCTTATATCTGAAAACTCTCACGTTCCCACCTTAGAGCCTCTCCCACTTCTGTTAGTCTATTTCTACTGCTTCCCCCAATAAGACATCCATATCTCTATGTTTCACTTTTTTTTTAAGTCTTCCACTGAGACTTTCTCTGACTACCCTGAAGTTATAGTCCTATGCCCACGACCCTTTTAGCCACGCTTCTCAATATGTTTTATCCAGCAAACATTTTCTTTACATAATTTTGTATTGTGGTATACATATTGTGTCTAGGCATGCTGTTATGTGTACATGCATGCCTGCGGTATTGGGGGTGTGGTACAGGTGCGGGTAAAAGCCAAAGGTTGAGATCAAGTGTCTTCCTTAATTGTTTTCCATTTATTCCCATCATTTAGGGAGGGTCTCTCACTGAACCCAGAGCTCACAGATTCAGCTGATCCAGCAAGGCACCTTGTCCTTGGAGGTCCCCTAGCTCCAAATCTAACTGGCTGGGATTACAACCTGGCCAACATACCTTTCTTATCTAGGTGCAAGAGATCCAAATTCTGGTGTGTACATTTGCAGTGAACCATCTCTTACTCTGCCCCATGAATAAGGTTAGGATGAGAAGAAGAACCACCGCTGGGTTGATAACTTACAGGATTATGACATAGGTATCTGCATGAGAGAATGTACCCCGAACTAAAGGAAGATGCGATAGTTATCAGAGAACATACCAAGAGACACTAGACTAGGATCGTGCTCCTCTTAGAAAGAGACCGTGCGTGCTACTGAATTCAGGGAGTGTTGTTAGAAATTGGCCATGAATGTGAACAGGCTACATTGAAAAAGGCAAAGAGGGGACGAAATGAAATATTAAGGAGAATAATCAAGTCTGGGAATCAGAGAAGAACGGTTACACAGCAGTACATGGCACATAAAAGATCAAGAGAACAGAACTGCATTCTGCAACACATATGGCTACAAGCAAAGCTAGCCGAGCTGTGTAGGTGGGGATGTGTGCTGTGATGAAACTGAACGGGACACAGTGTGTGCCTTTGAACCATCTATGGAGAACAAAATAAAGTGCTGCCCCAAACAGTGTGAATTACCAAAAAAAAAAAAAAAGTTTCATTTACTACCGAGAAGTACCAAGGTCAGGGGGCTCCAGGGAGTTTTTTGTTTTGATAGGTTGCAGTATCTCAAAGAATAAAGCAAGTGCAAGGTCTTTCCTTTCTGTCTGTTTTGCCTTGGGTTATCAGTTTTGTCCTCAGGCCTTTTCCTCTCATGATCACAAGGTAATCACTGAAGCCCCAGCCATAACATCTATATGTAGCCACAGCCAGTGAAGAAAAGACCATAGCATCCTGTGAATGGCATTCAAAGATCAGACAAGCGGTTTTAGAAAAAAACCTTTGGCATTTTCATAGTAACTGAACGTTGAAGGCCATGACCATACTGGTAACAATCACAAGGATGGGGATTGCCTTAGATGAGTAAGGACGTACTGCCTTAGTAGGTAACATCGTTACTATTACAAAAGTGAAAGTAATGGAGCCAAAATGGGCTTCATTCGATAAGAAAGAAGGGGTGCTGATTACAGCGTAGGCATTCATCAGTGTCCCCCACATACTGCAATAGTGAAAATAACTTCGTTTACTTTTCCTTTAGACAGTCTCAATAGAATCGGATGACTTCCACTTACCAGGATTCTATGCGCAGCTAGTTTATGCAGTGTTTAGGGTCAAACCAGGGCTGCATGATTACTAGGCTAATCTCCATGCTCCATCCCGAAACATTCTTTTATAACAATAGATTTCACTTTATTTTTTTTCATTTTGTGTTAGCAATCTACTTCTGTGTTTGAGGCATGCCCTGACCTGTATTTATTGAGTCTCTGTTAGAAAACTGATTTTTCCTTTGATGTGGATAGCAATTACAGATAGCTTCTCGGTTAAGACTGGAAGCCTCTGTCCATTTACTGGATTCAGTGCTGGGACCCTGTCTGGCTTGAAGCAATGCAGGGCCTGTGCATGCTGCCTGCTCTATATTAGAGACACCTGTGCTACATCTAATGCGTATGATTCCTGCTGTGTCTTTGAGACACCAGATTTAACTTTTTTTTTCATTTTTTTTATTAACTTGAGTATTTCTTATATACATTTCGAGTGTTATTCCCTTTCCCAGTTTCCGGGCAAACATCCCCCTCCCCCCTCCCCTTCCTTACTGGAGAGGCTCAGTGATTGACCTAGTATGCAAAAGGGTTTGCTCTTTGGCAACAATGAAGGAAGGAAGGGAGGAAGGAAGGAAGGAGGGAGGGAGGAAAGGAAGGAAGGAAGGAAGGAAGGAAGGAAGGAGGGAAGGAAGGAAGGAAGGAAGGACGGACGGACCTGGGCAAGTAGTTTCAAAGCTAATATTTGTAAATATTTAACAAGAAACCATAATGTAAGTGTCAAGATTTCTGAAGCTTCTTGTTTTGGGAAATCACAGTTGCTCTGATTTCAAGACAATAAAAATACTGTCATGCCTATAGGTTAGTGTTTCAAAACTATTACATAATTTTTCAACTTGCTTCCATTCAGCTCTAGTTTGGGGTCAACATAATTAATAGTCTTACCATGGAAATAACTGAGAGTGGAGAAAAGGTTTGGTTTGTAGGACAGTTTTAAATAAAGAACAGTATTATCATAGTTTCGGGCATACTGCATTTCCTGGTGCTAATTTTACATGGTGGACAATTTTATATTGTGACAAAATAAGACTCAAATATATCTTCAGGCATACAATGCAACCATGACAGTAATATTTTAATAAAAGGGTTTTGATGATCATCCCACATTTAAAAATTTGGTGACAACACAGCCTGTCCCACCTTAGGACATAGAAATTCACATTCATGGAATAAAAGCTCAGAGGAGGTACTTGGCAAAGTCTAAATTGGTGAAATTCTTCCACCATTCAACAGCTTTTGCTAACCACAGACACCCTGGAAAAGGCAGATTTGTGCCTGGTCCTCACCATGTGGCTCAGTACAATCAACACCAGTTATTTCTTTGAGGATTCTTAGAAAGTTTAGGCCAATCATTAGTCTCTACTTTGCATCTACTAAATGTGAAAGTCTGATGAATGTAGGGTGCAAATTGAGAGCTTAAGGAGTGAGAGGTCCTGGTGATTCTGAAACACACTATAATCTGACACCGTGATACTCGAGAGAAGTGCTCCTGGACTCTTAGTTCCTGGTAATGAATGTAAACATCAGTATTGTATTTAGAATCAATATCTTCCCAGACAGTAAACTGGGTATAGACAACACCATGTTTATATGTAAATGGCTTTAACTTGTTTAACTAGATGAGTTTTTGCTGAACATGATATCACATGCCTGTGATCCCAGAATTCCAGAGGACAAGGTATGAGGATTGCCAACAGAGAAAGGCTAGTTTGACTTAAACAGTGCTTTCAAGAAAACCAGGACTGTATAATGAGACTTTAATTAATTACTAATTAATTCATTGATTAACTAATTAATTAAAAACAGTTATGACTATATTTACAGCAATGCTAGAGATAGAATCCAAGTCTTTGAGCAAGTGCTGTACCACAGGCTACAACACCAGCCCCTCAACTTTGCACATTGCCCCCAAAATCATAATCCTTCTATCTCACTTCCTGAGTAGCAGATTTATAGTCATACACCAACATGCCCAAATGTTATTCTTGAACCTCACCTATCAAAGTCATTCATTACTCCAAAGAAAGATGCCACAAAAATGCAAGGATGAACAAGGCAGGTGTATAGCTCAGTGGCACTATGCTTGCCTAGCATGGGGTCATAGCCCCAATACTTCAAAAGAAATGTACAACACTAATCTATACTATAGGAGAAAATACTGCAAAATGTATATCTAAAAAGATATCTGTGAGAAAGACACGGTTTTGTATGTCCTTATCACAGCAATTGTGAGGTAGAGAGAGGCAGAGCTCTATGAGTTGGAGGCCAGCCTGTTCCACAGAGCAAGTTCCAGTCCAGCCAGGGCTACACAGAGAAACTCTTGTATCAAAAAGTCCAAAATAAAATTCTACTTATAAGTTGTTAAAAAACTTCACAGATCAATTTTAAAAAATAAAACTAACCCAATTAAAAAAAAAAACATAGATACAGTGGTATATACTTTCAATCCCAGGGCTTAGAGACTGAAGCAAAAAATGTTGAGAATTCAAGATAAGCCTGGGCAGCATCATGTGATCCCACCTCCAAAAGTAACAATGACAAAATAAAGCTAAATGCAATGTCTCAGAAAATATATAGTGCCCAAAGTGACCCTTTTTGTGAACGATGAACTCGGATCAATAATGATATGACAATATTGGCTCCTTAACCATAACAGATAATATTAAGACATATTCTTAGTGTAAGAGAAATTCTGCATTGTGTGGAATGTGTATAAGAAAACCACTACCTGACATTTCTGTTTCACATGCACAAAAGTAGCTATAATTGATAAAAAGAATAACGGGTGTTAATGAGGAAGTGAACAAACTGAATGTAAGCATACATTTTTGCAACCTACTTTTAGTACAGGTACAACATCTTCTCTAGCTCATCAGCCAGCAGAGGCAGTGGAAGAGAAGAGTTATTAGGATATGGGGGAAGTGGATTTGGTCAGCAATAGTTCTTTGGGGAGGAGCTGCATCTTCTATGGCAGCAGTTCAGTCTCAAACACCAGTTCAGTAGCAAACACCAAAAATGACTCAGCAGCTGAAGACCGGTCAGTCTACTAAGCAGGCAGACACCAAGCATGAAACAGCAAATTCAGTTCAATCCTGAAGAAACCAACAGGCTCTCCAACCAGCCTGAGGCAAGGCAGCAGAAGCAGCAAGCTGCCAAGAGAATCTGAGGAGCAGTTCTTGGGTGATTTTCTCTCAATGGTGGTGTTACCACAAGTTCAACTGAACAATGATGTGTAAGGCAAACCAAGGCAGGTTTGTCTTTAGTGAAGCATAATGAGGCGGAACAAACCAGGCCAATGTTCAGTGGTCATACCCCACTGTCTGTGCGGTCACATTATAATCCTTCATTAAGCGTCCTTTCACAAGGCTGCTGTATCCAAACATCCTTTCACCTGTATCTGATTCAGGAAAACAGTCTTTTATGAGCCTGCTTTAGCAAGACATCCTTTCACCTATGTGTCCATAACTAACTTTTCAAAGACCTAGAAGTTTCAACTTCAACTGAATCCTTCAAACTTTGCTGATAGAAATGATAAGGGTTCAGCTGCTTTGAAACCCAGTTTGGGAGGGAGATATTTCAGTGAGTAGCACTTATGCAGGTATAAGGACCTGAGTTCAATCCTATCACACATGTTAAGCACTGAGTATAGGAGCAAGTGGATTAAAAGCATGGGAACTCAGAAATCTGTACATAAGTGCTTATCACAGCATTATTCATGATGGTCAAATGTCTACTCTCCACTGAGGAATTGATAAACAAAATGCAGTATGAGGTTTAGTTATGAAAAGGAATGGGGTAGCAGTGCATGCTGTAACACAGACTGATCTTTGAAACATGCTAAATGAAAGGTACCAATTAAAAAAGGCCGGTTGAGCCCCAAGTTCAGTTGTATTTAACAGATATATCCACATTGCCAGAAGGCTCATACTCCTTGGGAAGCATTGAAGGGAAAGACAAGAGGCAGAGTGACTGGCAGTGGAACCAAAGTGCCTTTGCTTGGGCCAGGTGAAGAAAATCACCATAAAATGAAACAGTGCCAATGGCCACATAACAATTTTACATATACAAAAGACCATCGAGCAAAAAGCAAATTTGAAAGTGGGCATAGTGTCACAGGCCTGCATACACTTGGGAGAGTATAGCCAGAGGCAGAAGAAATAAAGGGCCACCTTGGCTTTATAGGAAGTTTGAGGCCAGTGTGGGCTACATGAGACCCTATCTGAAAACAAAATAAAACAACGCAGAACAAAGAGATGAATTTGATTGCATGGAGATTATAGGTCAAATGATATGAAAATGCATTACTAGGGAGCGCTCCTGGAAGTTCTAGATGTTTCATTTAGCAGTTTGTGAAGCAATGCATAGATGGGAATGCATTTTTTAAAGCGAACCCCACAAATTATATGCATTGCTTAATAATCTGTTGAGAACTGGAATGCGATGCTTCCATTCCCATGAGTAAATATTTATCTCTTTCGTTCTTCCAGCTGTGTATCTTGAAGAGGAAATGGATAAAGCACATGTTAATAAATAAACACCAACAAGTATATATTTTTATGAAATAAATCAAAACCTGACTCTTCCCTGGAACATTTTAAGATAAGCCAGTCAGCGTTACAACATGGATCTCACCCCTTACTAAGCAGTCAGGGAAAGTTGATGGCTTCTGGGAAGGAAGAGTTATTTTTCTCTAAATATGTAATCACTGCTAGGTCAACCACACTCAACTGGCTGGCCCCTCACCTAGTAATATGTGAGCAATAAATATTGGACTTAATCAAATAGTAAAATTAAGGTGATACTAGCTGCATTCGTTGGGACTCCATAAAAAGAAAAGCACCAAAAAACTTCTGGCACTGTATTGCAGTTTCTGGACACTTCCATGGACATGGTCTGATTGAATGCATGTGCTGAGGGAAGACCCAAGCTGAGGCAATGCATGTGGTAAGACTCCACGGAGTGACAGAGACAGAGCTTGGCTTGCTGATACGGCTAGCTGTGCAATGCTTGTGGGTCTACTGTCTTCGCTGATCTTTGCTTCTCTGAGAGAGAGGACAGCCAAGAACTTCTAGTGTCCACCTGGGTCCCTACCACTGACTTGTGCTGAGGCTGAGGCCTGGCTGTCTCTGCTAAATCATGTCACCGCTGTTGCTAAACCAACTCTAGCCAACTAGACTGCTGGTGTACCTGTGAGGTGTTTGCCAGTGGATTGAGCTGTAGCGGCTTGCTAACCTGTGAACTGAATTGCTGATTACCAGACACCACAGATGGGAGTTGCTCTGGAAAACCTTTCTAAACAGGCCCAATTCCCATGTATCCTTTCTTTTCCACCCACCTGTGGTGGGTGGTGGGCTACAAGAAAGATTAAAGCATATAAGAACCATCATTAAAAATAAGGTTTGAAAAAGATTAAAGTTACAAATGAGAGCTGACTCAGAGGTCCCAGCAACATCTTTGTTTCTGGTTAAGCCTGGCATATGAAGGCTGTGGCTGCAGTTTGCATGGGGGATGGGGGTAGAGTGTTTGCCTGGTATGAGCTAGGCTCTGGGGTAGCAGCAGTAGTTGCTCTGTAACCTAGCATAATTCTGTTCTTGTTATTTTATGAATGCTTGTTATGAAATTTTATTGCTGGATCTGCTCAGCCTTAAACAGCTCTGCTCAACACTGGATATAGCATATGCGGAGCTGTAACCAACATTTACCTCGTTTCCTCCTTCTTTGTATTTAATGGATTCCAGGAGGCCTGATCTCTTGCCAGTGTTTTCTTTGTGATTTCATCCAGTGGCTGTCAGGCAGACACAGAGTCCATTTCTTAGACTCTCTTATACTCATTCTTCCCCCCTACCTCCCCACCACTCTCCCTCCCTTTCTCTGTCTTCCAAGATTTATTAATATCATGAGCTTAGAAATTTATACAATATGTAATTTTTCTTAAAAGAAACTTGGTTTTTCTGGTTAAGACCTTCACTGTTTGAATTCATTGTTGGGATAAAATTTAGGCAGAGTAAGTAGCAAATCGTAACTGTTCACCCTCCTTTACATTTTCCTTTCGTTCCTTCTGGAAACTTCCTGTTAGTCACAGTAGTTCTAGGCTGTTTTTAGCTTAAGCTTTTCCAGCCAGTGTCCAGTTCTATTATTTAAAGTAAGTAAGATCATCTTTGATATCTGACCCTAAGTGAACTCAAAGGTTGTGTACAGTTTCTGCTCTTTTGTTCAAAGGGCTTTGTGTTTCCAGAAACTCACAGACTTCAAGCAGTTTCAGCACTGGGTACATTTTTACAATGTGCCCTTTGATCATCCTCCTGTGTGTGCTTGACAAACACAAACATAAGATTGGTATCCCTGTGGACATTTTCCCCTTAAATTAATTGTAGAATCCCCCCTCCCTTAAAGGAATCAGATTCCTTATTGGGTGAGTTCTAATGTGTTTGGCCCATTTGTGTAAATAATAAATCAGAAATAGGAAGCCTGATTCTCAAGACAAAGAAAATATGATAGCTTGTTCATATGCCTGTGGAAAAACACCCAACATGTTTCTCAATAAGCTACATTATATTAAAAAGGAGAATCACATTTTCCATGAGCCCCAGTTATGTATATTAAAATGAACCACCTTGCTCTTATGTTCATTGCATATTACTCAGAAGGGAAGTAGGAAGTACCGTGGGATGAGGAGTTGACCTTACAAGGTCACTACCCCTTTGCTAAAACAGTGTACCCTTGCTTTCTATAATGGTGGTTCTTTTCACTTTCCCCCTTTGGAAAGCTAAGAAAAGCTAAATATTGATTCTGAGAAAGTTCCCTCCCTGAATTCCTCTGACTTGTTTCTCCATTTTTATGCTTTTCTTTTTTATTTTATTTGAGACAGAGTCTCATGTAGTGCAGGCTAGCCTCGGTCAGCTCTGTGTCCAAGGGTGGCCTTGAATGACTGATAATGCTACATCCACCTCACAAGGGCTGTGATGAGGGTTGCTGACCATTACACCATGTTTCTGTTTCTCCATCTTTGAGAAAACTTGCAGTGTTGGAGTTCCTCATGGTATAGCATATACACCTTAGTTTATTTCATCCATTCTCAATCTCAGTCAAGTGACAATGACACTTCCATACATCTTTATTCTAAACCCAACAGTTGCCTGCCGTGTCCATCTCCTGATACCAATGATCCAGAACAGAGAGTGGGTTCAAAATGTGTAGCAGCATCCCTAAATTCCCCGTTCTCCTTAGGTGATGTCCATTCAGGCAAAGGTGCCATTATCTGGTCAGTGGAACAAACAAGGAAAACAGAAGCTCTCCTTATTGTTGAAGCTCTTTCACTGACATCAGTTTACCAGTAAATCTGTCTAGTTCATCTGCGACACTTCTATCAAGTCACGGTATTTATTTCTCTCCTCATCTATTGCTAGGACTTTGGAGCATGGCAAGAAGCAGCACTGTCTCTAGCATGAGCCTTGCTCAGTCCCACAATCCAGTTGGAACTGAAGGACATGTGTAATTTTAGCACATGAAAGCTATGCAGTGGTTTCTTCTTGCTTTGTAGGAAAAAAGCCTGTGTTGGTTGAAACTGTAAACTTCAGAGGATCTAAAATCATCCAGGAGACACACCTTTGGGCATATATGTGAGGAAAGTTCCAGAAATATTTAACTGACTAAGAATAGCCACATCAAGTGTGAGAGGCAGGATTTCATAGGCTGGGGCCTTCTGCTGAATAAAAAGGAGAAAGTGATTTGGGTTCCAGCCTTCATCACTATCCACTTATAGATGCAATGTGACCAGCCACATCATATTGCCAATGACATAAAATCATCTGTCCCAGTTCTGAACCATTCTAATGCAGCAACTCCTTGAGTAATTTCCTATTGTTCTGAATTATAATGTAAATATCTGTGTTTTCAGATGATCTTAGGTGACCCCCATGAAAGAGTCCTTAGACACACCCCCAAAGGGGTATCGACCCAGAGGTTGAGAACCACTGCTCTATCCGCTGACATCATGAAAAAAAATAAATTCTTCCTTTTCTGAGTTATTTTTATTGGCTTCTTTATCACAAAAATGAGGAGAGTGACTCACTGCAAGCCAAAACTGTTGTCTGTACCCTTAGGACTTCTACAATTCTATCTCCTTTCTCCTCCTTTATCAAGAGGGACTCCTTACCATCTCAGGTTCTCTGAGCAAGGTACCGAACATCCTTCAATACTGCCTCCACTAACAGTTTAATACTCAAATGAAATAATATATATCTCTAAAACACAGGAGACAGAGATCAGATGAAAAATACTTGCCAAGAGTCTAGAATGGGTAAGGTCCTAGGTTCCATCCCCAGTGCACATGTGGTAGGAAGGGACTCTATAATAGATACTAACATAAACTATAAAAGGGACCAACTATTCTTTGGCTCATATAATAGCAAATGTATGAAAAAGAAACCAAACATGTATTAAGGAATATATGCACATACATAAATGTGTGTAACAACAATAAATGGAAAAGAGAGGCCATGGATTTGAAGGAGAGCACAGAAGGGTATAGGGGAGGGCCTAGAGGGAGGAAAGGGATGGAAGAGCTGACGTAACCTTATTATAATCTCAAAAATAGAGAAATATGTTTTAAATTCCTATACAAGGGGTCTTCCTCCTATTAGATATACATTATCAATAAAAATGTTAAAAAATAGGTTTTAAAATGTGTTCTCAATCCAGTGGCAATGACATATTCACACAAGTTTATTTTGAACCTAACACATTTGTCCGCCATGTATATCTCCTAGGTACCAGGAACAATATATCTTCTATGCAGATAATGTAACAATAAAAGAATCCAGGGCTGGAAAGGTGGCTCATGGGTTAAGAGAAGGTGTTGCTCATGTAGAGGATCCAGGTTTAATTACCGGTGTCCACATGGTTCATAACCATCGTAACTCCAGTTCCAGGGGATCCAATTCCCTGCTGTCTGTGGACAACAGGGCCATACATAGTGCACAAACATATATCCGATAAAATATCCATACATGTAAAACAAAAGCTTTTAAAAAGAAAGAAAAGGATTGCCAGTGGAGATTACCATGTAAACTGGACATAGTGGTCAACACCTGTGCTTTTAACATTTGTGAGGCGGAAGTATGCAGCCAAAGGCACCCTGGACTACATAGGGAGGTGGAAACCAGCTTGGTACACTTGAGAACTTATCCGAAAAATCCAAAGGGAACTGGAGAGGAAAATGGAGAGAGGGAGTGAGAGATAGAGACAGAGACAGAGACAGACAGACAGAGACAGAGAGACACAGAGAGAGAATAAACTGAGTTGAATGTCTACTGTCAAAATTATTTTTCTTTTTATAACATTACTTAAATGGTCATTGTGTTTCAAAAGACAAATTGCCTGTGCCCTGTCTTTGACTCTATATATTTCTTTTGCCTAACAATACAAAAAAAAAAAAGAATGTTGTCTGTAGGGAGCATTAATACAGTACCTCATCCAAGGCCAATTTTATCCCTAAATTACTCACAGTTTAAAATAAATAAGAGGGAAATTGTTCTAGGCATGTAACCAGATCCTGTCCAAGGCCTGTCTCCCACTAGAACAGGTGTGCCTTCAATGGCCTTTTATTGCTCATTTTATCCTCCTCTTGTTCGGTTGTCCCCTAGAGTCAACAGCTGTGACCACTATTTGGTCTCTATAGCACCCAGATTCTTTTCTCTGTTAGGCTTGAAGCAATCTCATTTTCCTAATGTCTTCATATCGCTGCTATTGACTGCATTGCAGGGTATACTGCAGTGGCTAGTAGACTGAGAAGTTCTATTGAGTCTAGTTCCATATATACCACAGTATATGTGCTGCTTTTATAAGTCTCCAGACTCCTTATATTTTAAAAGCCTTGTTGCCTAATGATTAGGAATGGATAAACCATGACCTCAAAGGAAAGGGGCTGCTTAAGGTTTCTCTAAGCTTGACATGCATTCTCTTTCTAAACATTCAGCCTTTATTCATTTAAAAGCTATTTACGGTTTAGCGGGAGTCCCACACCCGCAGATCCCAGCCCGCAGCAGCTCTCTGCACCCAGACCCTGTGGGAGAGAGACCCCACCGCCTGGTCAGGTGGGCACTCCTGAGGCTGCAGAGCGGAAGAGACCACCAACACTGCCCACCCCTGCCCACATCCCTGGCCCAAGAGGAAACTATATAAGGCCTCTGGGCTCCCGTGGGGGAGGGCCCAGGAGTGGCAGGACCCCTGCGCCTGAGACACCAGCAGAACCTGAAGGAACGGACTGGATAAACAGTTCTCTGCACCCAAATCCCGTGGGAGGGAGAGCTAAATATTCAGAGAGGCAAACATGCCTGGGAAACCAGAAGAGACTGCACTCTGCACACATCTCGGACGCCAGAGGAAAACACCAAACGCCATCTGGAACCCTGGTGCACTGAAGCTCCCGGAAACAGCGGCGAAGATCTTCCTGGTTGCTGCGGCCGCAGAGAGCTCGAGGGCAGCACCCCTCGAGCAAACTTGAGCCTCGGGACCACAGGGAAAACCAACTTTTCTGCTGCAAGTGACCTGCCTGATGAACTCAAGACACAGGCCCACAGGAACAGCTGAAGACCTGTAGAGAGGAAAAACTACACGCCCGAAAGCAGAACACTCTGTCCCCATGACTGGCTGAAAGAAAACAGGAAGACAGGTCTACAGTACTCCTGACACACAGGCTTATAGGACAGTCTAGCCACGGTCAGAAATAGCAGAACAAAGTAACACTAGAGATAATCTGATGGCGAGAGGCAAGCGCAGGAACCCAAGCAACAGAAACCCAGACTACATGGCACCATCGGAGCCCAATTCTCCCATCAAAACAAACATGGAATATCCAAACACACCAGAAAAGCAAGATCTAGTTTCAAAATCATATTTGATCATGATGCTGGAGGACTTCAAGAAAGACATGAAGAACTCCCTTAGAGAACAAGAAGAAGCCTACAGAGAGGAGTCGCAAAAATCCCTGAAAGAATTCCAGGAAATCATAAATAAACAAGTAGAAGCCCATAGAGAGGAGTCACAAAAATCCCTGAAACAATTCCAGGAAATCATAAATAAACAAGTAGAAGCCCATAGAGAGGAGTCACAAAAATCCCTGAAACAATTCCAGGAAAACACAATCAAAGAGTTGAAGGAATTAAAAATGGAAATAGAAGCAATCAAGAAAGAACACATGGAAACAACCCTGGATATAGAAAACCAAAAGAAGAGACAAGGAGCTGTAGATACAAGCTTCACCAACAGAATACAAGAGATGGAAGAGAGAATCTCAGGAGCAGAAGATTCCATAGAAATCATTGACTCAACTGTCAAAGATAATGTAAAGCGGAAAAAGCTACTGGTCCAAAACATACAGGAAATCCAGGACGCAATGAGAAGATCAAACCTAAGGATAATAGGTATAGAAGAGAGTGAAGACTCCCAGCTCAAAGGAACAGTAAATATCTTCAACAAAATCATAGAAGAAAACTTCCCTAACCTAAAAAAAGAGATACCCATAGACATACAAGAAGCCTACAGAACTCCAAATAGATTGGACCAGAAAAGAAACACCTCCTGTCACATAATTGTCAAAACACCAAACACACAAAATAAAGAAAGAATATTAAAAGCAGTAAGGGAAAAAGGTCAAGTAACATATAAAGGGAGACCTATCAGAATCACACCAGACTTCTCGCCAGAAACTATGAAGGCCAGAAGATCCTGGACTGATGTCATACAGACCCTAAGAGAACACAAATGCCAGCCCAGGTTACTGTATCCAGCAAAACTCTCAATTAACATTGATGGAGAAACCAAGATATTCCATGAGAAAACCAAATTTACACAATATCTTTCTACAAATCCAGCACTACAAAGGATAATAAATGGTAAAGCCCAACATAAGGAGGCAAGCTATACCCTAGAAGAAGCAAGAAACTAATCGTCTTGGCAACAAAACAAAGAGAATGAAAGCACACAAACATAACCTCACATCCAAATATGAATATAACGGGAAGCAATAATCACTATTCCTTAATATCTCTCAACATCAATGGCCTTAACTCCCCAATAAAAAGACATAGATTAACAAACTGGATACGCAACGAGGACCCTGCATTCTGCTGCCTACAGGAAACACACCTCAGAGACAAAGACAGACACTACCTCAGAGTGAAAGGCTGGAAAACAACTTTCCAAGCAAATGGTCAGAAGAAGCAAGCTGGAGTAGCCATTCTAATATCAAATAAAATCAATTTCCAACTAAAAGTCATCAAAAAAGATAAGGAAGGACACTTCATATTCATCAAAGGAAAAATCCACCAAGATGAACTCTCAATCCTAAATATCTATGCCCCAAATACAAGGGCACCTACATACGTAAAAGAAACCTTACTAAAGCTCAAAACACACATTGCACCTCACACAATAATAGTGGGAGATTTCAACACCCCAGTCGCATCAATGGACAGATCATGGAAACAGAAATTAAACAGTGATGTCGACAGACTAAGAGAAGTCATGAGCCAAATGGACTTAACGGATATTTATAGAACATTCTATCCTAAAGCAAAAGGATATACCTTCTTCTCAGCTCCTCATGGTACTTTCTCCAAAATTGACCATATAATTGGTCAAAAAACAGGCCTCAACAGGTACAGAAAGATAGAAATAATCCCATGCGTGCTATCGGACCACCACGGCCTAAAACTGGTCTTCAATAACAATAAGGGAAGAATGCCCATACGTGGAAATTGAACAATGCTCTACTCAATGATAACCTGGTCAAGGAAGAAATAAAGAAAGAAATTAAAAACTTTTTAGAATTTAATGAAAATGAAGATACAACATACTCAAACTTATGGGACACAATGAAAGCTCTGCTAAGAGGAAAACTCATAGCGCTGAGTGCCTGCAGAAAGAAACAGGAAAGAGCATATGTCAGCAGCTTGACAGCACACCTAAAAGCTCTAGAACAAAAAGAAGCAAATACACCCAGGAGGAGTAGAAGGCAGGAAATAATCAAACTCAGAGCTGAAATCAACCAAGTAGAAACAAAAAGGACCATAGAAAGAATCAACAGAACCAAAAGTTGGTTCTTTGAGAAAATCAACAAGATAGATAAACCCTTAGCCAGACTAACGAGAGGACACAGAGAGTGCGTCCAAATTAACAAAATCAGAAATGAAAAGGGAGACATAACTACAGATTCAGAGGAAATTCAAAAAATCATCAGATCTTACTATAAAAACCTATATTCAACAAAATTTGAAAATCTTCAGGAAATGGACAATTTCCTAGACAGATACCAGGTACCGAAGTTAAATCAGGAACAGATAAACCAGTTAAACAACCCCATAACTCCTAAGGAAATAGAAGCAGTCATTAAAGGTCTCCCAACCAAAAAGAGCCCAGGTCCAGACGGGTTTAGTGCAGAATTCTATCAAACCTTCATAGAAGACCTCATACCATTATTATCCAAACTATTCCACAAAATTGAAACAGATGGAGCCCTACCGAATTCCTTCTATGAAGCCACAATTACTCTTATACCTAAACCACACAAAGACACAACAAAGAAAGAGAACTTCAGACCAATTTCCCTTATGAATATCGACGCAAAAATACTCAATAAAATTCTGGCAAACCGAATTCAAGAGCACATCAAAACAATCATCCACCATGACCAAGTAGGCTTCACCCCAGGCATGCAGGGATGGTTTAATATAAGGAAAACCATCAACGTGATCCATTATATAAACAAACTGAAAGAACAGAACCACATGATCATTTCATTAGATGCTGAGAAAGCATTTGACAAAATTCAACACCCCTTCATGATAAAAGTCCTGGAAAGAATAGGAATTCAAGGCCCATACCTAAACATAGTAAAAGCCATATACAGCAAACCAGTTGCTAACATTAAACTAAATGGAGAGAAACTTGAAGCAATCCCACTAAAATCAGGGATAGACAAGGCTGCCCACTCTCTCCCTACTTATTCAATATAGTTCTTGAAGTTCTAGCCAGAGCAATCAGACAACAAAAGGAGATCAAAGGGATACAGATCGGAAAAGAAGAGGTCAAAATATCACTATTGGCAGATGACATGATAGTATATTTAAGTGATCCCAAAAGTTCCACCAGAGAACTACTAAAGCTGACAAACAACTTCAGCAAAGTGGCTGGGTATAAAATTAACTCAAATAAATCAGTTGCCTTCCTCTATACAAAAGAGAAACAAGCCGAGAAAGAAATTAGGGAAACGACACCCTTCATAATAGACCCAAATAATATAAAGTACCTCGGTGTGACTTTAACCAAGCAAGTAAAAGATCTGTACAATAAGAACTTCAAGACACTGAGGAAAGAAATTGAAGAAGACCTCAGAAGATGGAAAGATCTCCCATGCTCATGGATTGGCAGGATTAATATAGTAAAAATGGCCATTTTACCAAAAGCAATCTACAGATTCAATGCAATCCCCATCAAAATACCAATCCAATTCTTCAAAGAGTTAGACAGAACAATTTGCAAATTCATCTGGAATAACAAAAAACCCAGGATAGCTAAAACTATCCTCAACAGTAAAAGGACTTCAGGGGGAATCACTATCCCTGAACTCAAGCAGTATTACAGAGCAATAGTGATAAAAACTGCATGGTATTGGTACAGAGACAGACAGATAGACCAATGGAATAGAATTGAAGACCCAGAAATGAACCCACACACCTATGGTCACTTGATTTTTGACAAAGGAGCCAAAACCATACAATGGAAAAAAGATAGCATTTTCAGCAAATGGTGCTGGTTCAACTGGAGGTCAACATGTAGAAGAATGCAGATCGATCCATGCTTATCACCCTGTACAAAGCTTAAGTCCAAGTGGATCAAGGACCTTCACATCAAACCAGACACACTCAAACTAATAGAAGAAAAACTAGGGAAGCATCTGGAACACATGGGCACTGGAAAAAATTTCCTGAACAAAACACCAATGGCTTATGCTCTAAGATCAAGAATCGACAAATGGGATCTCATAAAACTGCAAAGCTTCTGTAAGGCAAAGGACACTGTGGTTAGGACAAAACGGCAACCAACAGATTGGGAAAAGATCTTTACCAATCCTACAACAGATAGAGGCCTTATATCCAAAATATACAAAGAACTCAAGTAGTTAGACCGCAGGGAGGCAAATAACCCTATTAAAAAATGGGGTTCAGAGCTAAACAAAGAATTCACAGCTGAGGAATGCCGAATGGCTGAGAAACACCTAAAGAAATGTTCAACATCTTTAGTCATAAGGGAAATGCAAATCAAAACAACCCTGAGATTTCACCTCACACCAGTGAGAACGGCTAAGATCAAAAACTCAGGTGACAGCAAATGCTGGCGAGGATGTGGAGAAAGAGGAATACTCCTCCATTGTTGGTGGGGTTGCAGACTGGTACAACCATTCTGGAAATCAGTCTGGAGGTTCCTCAGAAAATTGGACATTGAACTGCCTGAGGATCCAGCTATACCTCTCTTGGGCATATACCCAAAAGATGCCCCAACATATAAAAAAAGACACGTGCTCCACTATGTTCATCGCAGCCAAATTATAATAGCCAGAAGCTGGAAAGAACCCAGATGCCCTTCAACATAGGAATGGATACAGAAAATGTGGTACATCTACACAATGGAATATTACTCAGCTATCAAAAACAATGACTTTATGAAATTCGTGGGCAAATGGTTGGAACTGGAAAATATCATCCTGAGTGAGCTAACCCAATCACAGAAAGCCATACATGGTATGCACTCATTGATAAGTGGCTATTAGCCCAAATGCTTAAATTACCCTAGATGCCTAGAACAAATGAAACTCAAGACGGATGATCAAAATGTGAATGCTTCACTCCTTTTTTAAAAGGGGAAGAAGAATACCCTTGGGAGGGAAGAGAGAGGCAAAGATTAAAACAGAGACTGAAGGAACTCCCATTCAGAGCCTGCCCCACATGTGGCCCATACATATACAGCCACCCAATTAGACAAGATGGATGAAGCAAAGAAGTGCAGACCGACAGGAGCTGGATGTAGATTGCTCCTGAGAGACACAGCCAGAATACAGCAAATACAGAGGCGAATGCCAGCAGCAAACCACTGAACTGAGAATAGGACCCCCGTTGAAGGAATCGGAGAAAGAACTGGAAGAGCTTGAAGGGGCTCGAGACCCCATATGTACAACAATGCCAAGCAACCAGAGCTTCCAGGGACTAAGCCACTACCTAAAGACTATACATGGACTGACCCTGGACTCTGACCTCATAGGTAGCAATGAATATCCTAGTAAGAGCACCAGTGGAAGGGGAAGCCCTGGGTCCTGCTAAGACTGAACCCCCAGTGAACTAGACTGTTGGGGGGAGGGCGGCAATGGGGGGAGGGTTGGGAGGGGAACACCCATAAAGAAGGGGAGGGGGGAGGGGGATGTTTGCCTGGAAACCGGGAAAGGGAATAACACTTGAAATGTATATAAGAAATACTCAAGTTAATATAGAAAAAAAAGGAGTATACATGAAGGAACCCATGGCTCCAACTGCATGTATAGCAATGGATGTCATTGTCTGGCATCAAAGGAGAAGAAGCCTCTGGTCCTGTGAAGTCTTGTTTCCCCAGTACAGGAGAATGCCAGGGCAGTGAGGTGGAAGTGGGTGAGTGGGAAGGGGTAGCATCCTCATAAAGGCAGGGGGAGGTGGGAGGGGTATGGAAAAGTGAGGAAAGGGGATAACATTTGAATGTAAATACATAAAATATCCAATAAAGATGCAAAAAATTCAATGAAAAAAAATAAACATTTTACTAAAAGCTATTTACTGGACTGCAGATGGGGCACAGTTGAAAAATATTTGCCTGGCATGCTCAAAATCCCAGTTTCCATCCTCAGCACATAAAACCAAAAATGCATCCTATGTTGAACAACTACTATGATATATATATATATATATATATATTCAAATATGTATCTGAAGAAATGGAGATGATTAGTATAGAGTGCCTGCCCTTTGAAAATTTGTCCCACAAATTTTTTTAATATAATATTGAGGGGGCTGGCTGGAGAGATGGTTCTGCAATTAAGAGCATTTGCTGCTCTTTCAGAGAGGACCTAGATTCAATTTCCAGCATCCCCAGGGCAGGTCACAACCATCTCTAACTCCAGTTCCAAGCTGCAGTACACCATCTTCTGGACCCTGGCATAACCAAGTACACACAGGCAAAACAATCATACACATAAATGTAAAAGTTTAATAAAATATCAACATTTGCCAGCCAAGTGTGGCGTCACTTGCTTTAATCCCAGCACTCTGAGGGAGAGAGGTGTCTGTGAACTTGGATCTGCTGGATCTACATAGAGAGTACCATGGCAGCTAGTACATTGTGAGATCTTGTCTCAAAAAGAAAGGATGGCAGGGAGGGAGCGAGGGAGGGAGGGAGGGAGGGAGGGAGGGAGGGAGGGAGGGAGGGAGGGAGGGAGGAAGGAAGGATAGAAACTCCTGGTTTCTTTTGAAAGTCAGTTATGTTAAATGATTTTTTTCCTAAAACAGACACAGTTATATGAGAGGATGTTTTGCTCAAGCAGACACGTGAAGGAACATTTCACTGAAACAGACACAGGTAAAAATATTTTTCTAAAGCAGACACATGGAGGAATGTTTCACTGAAGCAGACACAGGATGTTTTGCTAAAGCAGAAAAGAACACATGTTAAGAATGTCCCAACAGACAGTAGATGACACTGGATGTTATTGGTATACCTTGCCATTCCTTAATGATCATCTTTTGTTGTGACTTCATAGAGGAAAAAAATACACCAAAAAAAACTTCTGGTGACTTCTTTCTGCTTCAGTGGACTCAGGCTGATTGACAAAGTAATGTCAGCTAATACAGACTCACATGGTGAGACAAGATCCATGAAAGAATACATGATGTTTGGAGGGAGTATAGATAGGGCTCAATGAACAGTGACTGAACTTAAATAGCTAGCTGTGCAATATTTCATTAGTCTCCTGTCTTCGTCTTCGCTGATTTTCACTTCATTAAGAGAGTCACTGCAGAGAATTTCTCCTGGTGCCCCTGCTGACTGGTGCTGGGGCCTGGCTGCTTCTGCTGGGTGGCACCACCACTGCCGATACATGCTTGTATCCTGACGCTACTAAATTAGCCTCAGAATATAGATCCTGACAACGAAGATTAGATGTACTCCAAGGAACTATTTCTAAACAGGTCCACTTCCCCCTATACAATAACTTTTCTTTTCAACTACCTCTGGGGGGGTGGGTGATGGGCTAAAAGAGAGATTAAAACATTGCAAAACCCTTGTTAAAAGTAGGATTAAAATATCTTAAACCAACAAGGAAGGAAGGAAGGAAGGAAGGAAGGAAGGAAGGAAGGAAGGAAGGAAGGAAGGGAGGGAGGGAGGGAGGGAGGGAGGAAGAAGGAAGGAAGGCAGGCAGGCAGGCAAGAAAGATAATTTTTAAAGATTCATAATATCATGTATTTATTTACTTCAGAATTTGTTCCTTAAAACATTTTTATATATCAACTTAATATATTTTATGAAGCAGATTTGTTTCCAAATTAAGAGGTTACATAAGTGAAACCTGTTGAAAGGCACTGTGCCCCTGCTGGTCCTAGTTGCACCTGCTGACTGGAGCTGATTCAGCTGAGGCCTGGCTGTTTCTGCTGGATGGCACCACCACTGCTGATAGGTGTTGATAGGAAGCCCAGTGGAGGCTTCACTAGGGACAATTATAACCTACCTTCAATTGGAGCTTCTTATTCTAAACAGTTGCCAAGGACAAAACTAGCTGAAGCCACTGTGTCACTCATTTATTCCAATCACAAGACACAAAACTTTTCCCATGAGACTTTACACTGTCCCTCCTTGTAACCCTCTCCTGTTGACTCTTTCACCAATGTTTTACCCTCTATGGACTCTCTATGCCTCAGCTCTCCAACTTAAACTTCCAACAGGACTTCTTTCTTTGCCTTCAAACAAAAAATTCTGCAGATTAAAGATAGAACAAATCCAAAAAAAAAAATGTTATTCTTCAAAAACGTTTAGAAGCCAAAAGAGAATTGTTTGCAGTCTTCAGAAATATTTCCAAGTCCCTTTTATGAGTGTAAGCTCCTAGGCATTGCCCTGGGATCCTTGGGACTGCCCACCAAAGGAAGTGAGACCTCCATCTGAAGGAGGCACCTGCTGGAGAAGTATTAAGACAAGCTTTAACCTGACCATTTATGTTAACACGTCTATGCAAGTGGGAACACCATTACCATCTTACTCCAGCACCATCTACCAGAGATGTTTGTAGGGGACTATTGTTGTCAGCTCAAAAGTCCAGCAGGCTATTCCCCTCCTGCATAGGTCCAATGAGACATCTTTCTCCTATACAGATCAGATTAGAATGCATTGAAATCCTGTGAAGGTAGATGAACCTCTCTTCAAATTCAGCCCTTCTGTTCTCTGATAGGGGCTAGGGTCTCAGACAAATATGGCTCCTCTGTCAGTCCCTCACCCCCAGACCTCTCCATTTTGTGTGTAGACTTAGGCAGTAATTAACCCAAAGACAAGCCACTGTCATGCATTCAAATACCCATCCATCCATCCATCCATCCATCCATGCATTCATCCATATTTACCAAATGATTTGTATGTGTCTTTAACTATACTGACCTCTTTGTACATCAGTCAACAAAATAAAGATCATGGGTCCACAGAATATATGTTCCAGCAAGGGGGAGGGGGACAAATTAATTAAATCTATAAATAGTATATTATGTATTATAACTAATTAGCTTGTCAAATACTATAAAAAAGCAAGAGAGTGAAAAGGAAAGCTAGAGTAGGGTGGGAGGATGGGAGCACAGAACATATTAACATAAATGTCCAGGTTAAAGTAAAATAATAAAAAATAAAATAATAAAGCTTGGACTCACATTGGGCTGGAGACGTAGCTGAGTAGCAGAAGGTTTAACTGGAACGCATAAAGTGGCTGGGAATGGATGTTGATAACGTATGCAGAATATGTCCATCATAGTTCCTTATGTAGCTTCTCTATAGAGATGGCTCTACCTAGATTAGCTAAACCTATGTCCTTAACCCTACTATGCACAGTAACCCCTGTCTCCTTATTTATCTGTATATAGTAACTCTACCTCCTTGTTCAAATCTATATAATAAACATGTTGAGCTTCCAGGGTACTGTAGTTTCTCCAGGGGAGAGGCAGACTGCTCAATTGTAGCTCTCTGTCTATCTGTCTGTGTTTTTCTTTTCTTCATCCCCTCGATGCCCTGAGCAGGTCCATCCCCGAAGACAGCATAGAACATTTTGTTTTGACAACAGTTTTAAGTTCTCAGCTGCCAACATTTCCCACAGAGCCCAATGTCCCATATGCAGTCTTCTCTACTCTCAGCATGTGGGACCAGAGGAGAATTGAAACAGTTCAGTCCACACTGACACACCATTGTCACTCAAAACTTTGAGTCAAAAATAGGGGTGCTCCTCATTCTACCTTCTGTGGCTTTTTTATGAGATATAACCACCATTATAAATTCATCTAGAGTAATAATTATACTGTTCTAAAATCCCTCTGAACTCTATACCTCACTCTTCCTGAATATTGACAACCACTGATCATTGTTGATCCACAGTTTTACCTTTTCCAGAACACTGCATGACTGGAATCATGTTATGAAGCTTTCTCAGATCGGCTTAATTCATCATGAGCATATGATGCTCACTTAAATTTTCTCCTTGCAGACTGATTGATGTTAGGAGGCTTTCGTTTGTCTGGCTATTGTTCAGTTGTTTTGCTTTTGTATGGTATGGGAGATTAAATCCAGGACATGAAACATGCTAAGCAAAATGTTCTACCACTAAATGACAACCCCAGCCCTTAACTGCTCACTTCTATCAGAACTATGACAGATACTGCACTGTCTCTATATGCTGCTTTTGCGTGGCTTGCAATGTTTTTCTTGGAGGTACACATCATTTACTGAATGAAAGAATGTGTCTATCTATAAACTGCTTTTTTGTGCCTTGTAATTGTTTTCTTGGAGACGAACATCGCTTATTGGATTGAAAACAAAACAACAACAAAAAACAAAACAAAACCTTCTGAGAGGAGACCTTTTCTGAAGCAGTGGCAAGATACTTGAGGAAGCGATGCTCCTTGTGCGGCTTTAGCTCTGGCTAACCCTCCTCAACTGAAAGTGGGTGCTCAGGATGGCGAAAGGGACCTGGAGTTGTGTACTTTCTTCCCTCATGTCAGCCAGGCTCTGATACATCTCCAGAAGATTAGGCTGGTTGTGGAGTTAAAAGACCCGCCATACTGTTTCTTTTTTATTCCTCCCTTACAAGTTCAAGGGGACTTCCTTCCATTCCCACCCCCGTAATCACTTCAGAAAGAGATGAAGCTGCTATAGGCAAAATTCACAGAACTGTGCCCTCCTCAAAGCTAGGTCCCCACCAGGAGAATTTGTTTTGAGAAAACAGGATTATGCTATGTTCCTTAGCTAGGTATCCAATTCCTGGGCTCAGGGGTTACACCTAATTTGGCCTCTCCAAGTTCTAGGATGCCCAGCTTGGAACAACGCCCAAATCATCTGAGAGCATTCACCTGTCAGAGTCTAACACCCTGACTCCCTTCCTCAACACATCGATGAGAGTGGACAGGTTTTTCTAACACAGCATATTTGTCCCACAGAGGTTCTTAGTTATTGGTTTCTGCTGTGGCAAGTTGAGATTCTCTATGCAGTCTATCTCTGCTTCCCTAGAGCTTCCTTCTGCTTGGGATCTAAAGATAATAGCGGGAATTTCATTTTAATCAGCTTTGCAGTTGTTAAGATAAAATGGTAACTTCCAAGTCACTTTCTGGACACCAGAGTCTCATTCAGAGCATTTATACCAAGATTAGGTTCTGGATGATTGAGCAAGCATGCTCCCCCCTAAGTTAGTTTTATACTAACAGGCCCATAACACTGAAGCACGACTCCCAATCTCACATTCAAAAGGGATCCATTTCTCAAGTAAATCACATCTCCTCTCCCTGATTATGGGGTCATAGACTTATCATTTCTTGCCACTTTCAATTTTTCTAGTTCATTTTTAGTTTTTTTAGACAGGGTCTCCCTATATATCTACAGCTGACCGGGAATTTTCTATGTGACCTTGAACTCAGATGTCCCCTTTCCTCTGCCACCTGAGTGTTGTTGCCATTAAAGGCAGATGTTACCATATACCTATTTTTCTCACTGTGACACTTGCAATATTTTCATTACATTCATAATAGATGCATGAAAAGTAATCAGAGCCATCAGCTATAGCAAATACATTTAGATTTAGACGTAGATTTCACATCAATAAAATTATCTCACACAATAATATAGGAGATATTTACAATAAAATTATTCGCTATTTACATGAACTTCAAATTTAATGAGCACTTATATTTTAATCAGACAATCCTACCTGGTATCCAATTAAGTTCTAGGGGATTTGTTGGATACCCATTATGAGGGGACAGCCTGTGCAAAGCAGTGCTTCTTAAACGGGGGTACCAGGGCAAGCAGCAGCAGCAGCAGAACCTGAAACTTGTGGGCTATATAGATTCTCATGCTTCACAGCAGCCAAAGGAATCCTAAACAACACACACACTCTCTCCTCTCTCTCTCTCCCTCCCTCCCTCCCTTCATCCTTCCCTCTCTCCTCTGGACTCTCAAACATGTTTAGCAGACTCTCTGGGTGGAACTCTTACTGTCTGAAAAGGCCTGATAAAGACAACTCCGTTAGTATTCCGCCCACATCACAGCGGTGTGTCCATCTTACAGCTGCTAGGCAGTTGGCTTCTACAGCATCCCAGCTGTCTCCCTTTTAGCTGAAGAGTTGTCCTCAGCTGTCAGAACCACAGCTCCCAGGAAGTTCTCTTCCAACATGAAGTAGCCCATAACAAGCACTCAAATCTCCTCTCTCCTCCTCCCCCTCCCCTCCCCCTCTGTCCTCCCTCACTCCCTTTCCCTCCCCCTCTCCCTCCCCCTCTCCCCCCTCTCACTCCCTCCCCCTACTTCTCCCTCCCTCCTCCTCTCCCTCCCCCTCTCCCTCCCCCTCTCCCCCCTCTCACTCCCTCCCCCTACTTCTCCCTCCCTCCTCCTCTCCCTCCCCCTCTCCCTCCCCCTCTTCCCCTCTCCCTCTTCCCCTGTCCCTCTCTATCAGGTTTTGTTTTGTTTGTTGTTGTTGTTGCTGTTGTTGTTAATTGACATAGTGTCCCATATACTATAGGCTGACTACATAGATGAAAACAACCTTGAACTCTTCACACAACAGCCTTCCAATTGCCTGGGTAATAACAATATCACAAGTTCTAGGTGACTCCGAGCTACAGAGTGAGACACTGACCCCACCTTTAGAAGGAGAATGTGATGATTTGAATGAAAATGGCCCCCATAGAGGTATATATACTTGATTGTTTCCTCCCCAGTTGGTGGCCTGTTTAGGAAGAAGCAGAAGTGTGGCCTTAGAGGAGGAGGTGTGCTACTGGCTGTGGACTTTGAGATTTCAAAAACCTACAGCAGACCCAGCCCCCACACTCCATGCTGTCTGTTGCCAAGATGTAAGCTCTGAGCTACTGCTCCCCCTCCCTCTCTGCCTGCCTACCTGCCACCACTCCCCAGATTGATGGCCATGGACTAACCCTCTAAAACTGTAAGCTAGCCCAGTTGAATGCGTACTAAGATGCACTGGATTTTTGTCTCTTCACAGCAATACAACAGTAACTAAGAGACGAATGGGGAGCAGGAAGAGCAGAGACAGAACTGATTTCTTACCTCAACGGGGAGAATTCTATCTTGTGCTTTATTCTCTACAACTATCCCTCAATGACATTCCTGGATGGCACATTTTCCTGGTTCTTTTTCTGTATCTCTCACCTCCAAATGCAACCAAATACCTGTCTCTGACTCTACTTCTGTAGCATCTGATGCAAGATAACTAGGCCTTTTAATTTAGCAAAGACGCTTCTGTGGAGCAAGCAATTGTGACAGAACAGTATTCTCAGGAGGCAGTATCTTGGAGAATATTAGAAGTGTCAAGATTGTCATCCGTATTTACCTTATACCTTGGGAGACTTTGTGTTTCCCTTCTCTGAGGTTTACTCATATTTTTGGCAACTTAAATTCTCCGAAAGAAATGAAAACTGGTAATTTATCAGTAAACTGTATTTAATTACTTTCAGTGAGTAATAAAATTTTCACAGACTATGGTGTCTTACACTTTCAATACCAGCACACTAGAGGCCAAGGCATCAAGAGATTATAACTTCAAATCCACCCATGGCTATAGAAGTAAGTCTGTATCTTAAAAGCTGTCAAACAAGATAAAATAAAAATTTTGGTTCACAGCTTGACAGTTTATTATTTTTAATATCCTTTTGAAGACTATGTGGGGAAAAAACAGGCATTCGAGCAGGATATGATAGCTCATGCCTTTCATAGGCGGAGGCGGAGGCGGAGGCGGAGGCGGAGGCGGAGGCGGAGGCGGAGGCGGAGGCGGAGGCGGAGGCGGAGGCGGAGGCGGAGGCGGAGGCGGAGGCGGAGGCGGAGGCGGAGGCGGAGGCGGAGGCGGAGGCGGAGGCGGAGGCGGAGGCAGGTGGATCTCAGTGAGTTCAATGCGGATCTGGAGTACAAAGGGAATTCCAGGACAATGAGGTACACACACAGTGACACCATGTCTCACAGAACAGTGAACAAATGAACGAACAAACAAAAGAAATGCAAGGAATTTCAGCCAATGAAACAGCACAGGGTCTAAAGATGCTTGCACATACCAAGCCTGACAAACTGATTTTAATCTACTGGACCAACATATTGAAAGAAAAAACTAATGGTTGCAAGTTGTCCACTGACCTCCACCACACACTATGGAATACACATGCCATCCCTATAAATACACAAACAATCAGATAAATAAATTTTAAAGTTTTTCAGTTTTTTTAGCAATATAAAATGTTATAAAAACAAACATCACCATATTGAAGTTGGACATGGCAACCCAAAAGGAGGAAAAGAATCCCAAGAGAAGGCATTTGTTCTCACACTCAGAAGTCTCATAAACTACTAAAGCTAAAAGCTGTACTATATATACAGAGGATGTGGTACAGACCCATGCAGGCCCTTTGATTACTGATTCCACCTCTGTGAGTTCATAAGAGCTTTGACCCATTGTTTTAGATGGCCTTGTTCTCATGTCCTCCAGGCCTTCTCTCTCACCCTCATCTTCTGCCTCCTCTTCTAAGGGGTTTCCTGAGGGAAGAAGTAAGGGATGTGATAGAGACCTTTTATTTAAGATGGAGTATTCCAGTGTATAATGTCTGGCTATGGGTCTTTTTATTTATTCCCATCTGCTGTAGGAGGACATGGTTTGAAGGACCCTTATAAGTTGTCCTCTGACCTCCCTCTGCACACCATGAAAGACATGGGCCCTCCCAATAAATAAATATGTAAATAAGTGTACTTAAAATTTTGAAAGATGATAGTCACACTAATAGTGACTTTTCTCTGTTTAGGGTTTTAAAGCTGACATAATGATCTCAAACACTTGAAGTTTGCTTCTTTGGGATTACGCACCAGTTACAATATACATGGACAATACAATGACTCATGTCTCCCAAAAACAGTCTTCATTGTCAGTATAGCTTCATTTGATTTTAAGAAATGTCTTTTGTTGTTGTTTTTTTTTTTCTTATTTTTGTGGAGGGTCTCCTCACTGGTGCTGTTCTCTAACTACATACCAGAAGATGACCTTGAAGTTCTTCCCACTTCTACCCAAGCACTCGGATTACAGGTATGTACTATTGCATAAATTTTATACAGTTCTAGATATCAAACCCAGGACTTTGGGGATGCTAGTGAAGCACCTACCAAATGAACTAGGACCCCAGCCCATTGTTCTAAGGAATGCAATTTTTTGTTAAGTTGAAAAATGGAAGGAATAAAAATTTTGAGTCTAGCTGGAAGTACCAGGAATTAAGAAGACTCGGGTTTGCTTCCTAGCACACATGTTGTGCAGTTCATAACCACCTGTATCTCCAGGGCCAAAGCATCTGACACCTACACATGTATAAAAACACACACACAAGAAAATAAAAATATATAAAATTATAAACATTATATACTTGTCGTAGGGTTTTATTGCTGTAAAGAGATTCCATGATCAAAGAAACACTTATAAAGTGCAACATTTAATCGGGGCTACAGGTTCAGAGGTTCAGTCACTTATCACCATGGCAAGAAGCATGGCAGTGTCTAGGCAGACATGGTACTTGCTGGAAGATCCAACAGTTCTCTGTTTATCTTGGTCTGAAGGCTAGGACAGACTCTATTCTACAGTGGGTGGAGCTTGAGCATAGGAGAATTCAAAGCTCGCCCCCGAAGTGATACATGTCCACTTACAAGGCCACATCCACTCCATCAAGGCCACACCTCCTAATAGTGTCGTTCTTCAGGGGCCAAGAATTCAAACACATGAGTCTACGGGGGTCATACCTATTCAAACCAACACAGTCCTTTCATTTCCCAGCACCTATATCACACAGCTCACGCATGCCTGAAATACCAGTTCCAGGTGATCTGATGAACTCTGCGGCATTCTGCAGGTACCTGCTTACACCGAATACCGGTAAACCCATGCAGGCACACACATGTATACATAACTTTAAAGAACACTGGCTCATGGGAGATAAAATACAATGAACAGATAACACAATGAAGAGATAATTCTAAGTCCAGTGTAAATCATAATAAGATGTGGAGAGAAAAAAAAAGTGAAATGACGAGAAGAATGAAAAAAGAAGGGTGGATACTGTTCTCCAGATTCCAGAGTAGGACAAGTGTCCATATAAAAAGCAGTTTCCAGGAATTTGGGGCAAGGCAATCAAGATAGGATAGCAGAGAAATTTGCACATTGTAATTAATTGCTCTAGAGTTCTAGGCTAGTACCTGGAGCTCAATTACAAATGCCTATTTCCTATTTAGCAGCATTCTAACAGCTGTCCCAACTGGATTGTGGCTACAGGAGGCTGAAGGAAGAAGACAGAGCTAAGGGCATGGCTAAGTCATAGAAGATGTTCACATAAGACCCTGGCTACCATCCCAGCACTTTTTGAAAAAGGTAAAAGACAAACCTCTGAAGGTTAGGCTCCTAGTGGCCCTGGGAAGTTACATTTGTTAACCTAGGCATGGTTTTGAACTCAGATTTTTCAGTGTGGCTATCCTTGGATCCCTCATAGTAGAAAGTAAGGTAAATTTCAAAGACAAAACTTCAACGTATAAAGAACAGTGATGAAAAAAATAGGAAACATGGGCAATATTTTGTTACATAAATAATCCCGACATTTTGGGCCAGGAGAATGTGTTAAAGGAAAATGAACACGTCTCAGGCAACTTCCTAGTCAACATCTCTAACACTCTGTTCTTTAAACCTGTGAAGATCTCAAGTTTTATGAAGGGAATTGGAAGAGAATGATTGAAATAAATATCCTATTCTAAGAACAAATCGTGTCCTAAAGTTACCAAACGTACACACTGAAATAAATACACATTTCTGCTGTATTGCTTGTTGCTAATAGTCAACAACAAGCCATTTGAAATCAATTGGCACTTTTAACTGAACCCCAGGGAAGAAAAGAGTAGAGAAAGGAAAGAAAAAGAAAAAAGAGAAAAGAAAGGAGAAAGGAATGCAAGCAAGAAAATGCCTATTAGCAAACCAGGGGGGATTCAGAGACTGCATCCACCATGAAAGAAGGAATACATAGTTACTTATGTACCTACTTACCTACCTATTACCTACCTACATAAGTGCATCTCTATCTATCTGCTGATCATCTATCTAGGATTTCATATAGCCCAACCTGGTTTCAACCCTGCTCAGCCAAATGACCCAACCAAACAATTACATCATCAGATTGTTTGGGGAGTGCTTCTGTTTGTACTCTAGATGTCTTATTTAGTACTATAAACTTGTCATATAGGCATGTTTTCTGCCCTCCAAATTATGTACAACGGGAAACATATTTAGTAATCAAGATAAGAAACCTTCAGCTGAACACAATGCTGTACACTAGTAACCCCAGAATTTGGACCTTGCTGCAGGAGGATTGCTATCAGTCCAAGGCTAACCAGTTCTCTATAGTGAGATTTTTACATTTAAAAAAGAGAGCAGGCAGTTTGAAGATTTTTTCCAATCTTGTGACCAAGATCCTAACTTACATGTTAATCTTCTTTGTAATCCTATTATAGCTTACTTTATTCGTACCTAGTTTAGTCTATCACCTTTTCAATCCTCTAATGTTTGTTAATCTACTCGTGACCTTGTGGTTCTGAAGCTCTGCAGATATCACTGTATTCTACTTGACATAATAAAACAGATGCTCTGAATGTGAAAAAAAAAGAGAGAGAGAGAGCAGGCTAGAAAGATGTCTCCACAGTTTAAGAGCACTTGTTGCCCTTGCAGAGGATCCAGGTTAAAATCCCAGAATCCAAATGGTGGTTCATAACCATCTGTAACTCTATTTCTAGGGAATACGGTACACTCTTCTTGCCCTCACAGGCACCAATCTGTCTTGCATGCAATCCCCTTTGCTGTGTGAGAATACTGTAGGAAGGATCTCACTGACTTTTGCCTTCATATTCTGGGACTTTCTAGCCTTCCAGAGGGCGGGATTTCTGAGGTTGCTGCCATGTTAGAATAAAGGGAATGTTGTACTTCTTTGTTATTACAGATATCTTACTATAACATACAGGTATGCCTTGAAGGGCTCAAGGGTTAAAAGATAATGATGGAAGAATCTAGTTGGTTAAAAAATCTAAGCAAGCCCTCCTATCGAGGTTCAAGGCAAAATTTATATCTTCTGAGAATCCTTTATTTTAATCTACCTACCTATATAAGTGCATATCTATCTATCTATCTATCTATCTATCTATCTATCTATCTATCTATCTGCCTACCTACCTATTTACTTACCTACCTATTTATGTACCAATGGTCTATGCAGAATGTCATGTAACCCAAGCTGGTCTCAAACCTACTCAGTAGCCAAAGTGACCTTGATCATTGGATCCTCCTACCTGTTAACTCTGGAGTACTGGAATTACTGGAATGCACCACCATACCCATTTTATGAGATGCTGGGGATGGAATTCAGGGCTTAGAGCATGCTAGGCAAACAGGCTTTGAACTCAATTACAACCCAGCCCTCCAAGAATGTTTCTTCATGCACATGCCTTATTAAATACCCTGATGTGCACAGCTGATATTTTCAGAGTAAATACTACGTAAGGGCACTATGGGGCTTTCCATTATGATGCAAGTGTCAGAAGAAAGGTCAGCGAATGAGCAATTCAGTAGCCTTGGAATTGAATGAAGAGCCATTGTGTGTTTCAAATAAATCTGTGTTAATCAATTTCCCATGGCAGTGACAAAATGCCTGAGAGAAACAACTTCGAAGCAGGAAACAAATATTTTAACTCAAAGTTTCAGAAGCGTCATTTCATTCTTGCTTGAAGTCATCGTTTGGGCTGGCGACAAGACCAAACGTTCTATTAAAGCTACAAAGATCACCACACCACTGCAGCTGGGAAGCACAAGGGGAGAAAACAGGAATAGGGTTCCATTATACTCTTAAAGGGAATGTCCATCACTGGGACAGTCATTTACTTCCTCCAACAAGGCCACACTTCAGATACTTGCTACCACCTCCCAATTGTGCCTTTGTCTAGGGACTGGGCATTGAAGATAGACCATAATAACATGCTTACAGAAATGATATTATCATGTGCATTTAATGGTGCCAAAGAAACTAATGCCCAATTGAATAATGTAAAAAGATCAAGACCAGACAGTAAATGGCAGAATTATTGAAAGATTAAACTTAGAAATCAGCTTAGCATAAGGACACACATATGGAATTCAAACACCAGGCAGTCTAAGGCAGGAAAACTGCAGTACGGTCAAGAATAGTCTATGCTCTGTAGTGAGTACCAGACCACCCAGGGAGGAAGATCCTGATGATGATGATGATATAATAATAATAATAATAATAATAATAATAATAATAATAACGGTGGTGGTGGTGGCGATAATAATAGTGAACAAAAAACTAAAACCAGTTCTTTCTACTTCAATATTCTCTACCTAGAGTAACATTTTATATTTTCTCATAAGGAGTAGTTACAGTTTTGACCTAGGGGGATATGGTAATATATTCATATAAAATACAAATATAGGGCAGGAGGGATGGTTCAGCAGTTAAAAGCATTTGGTGCTCTTGCATAAGACCTAGGTTCAGTTTCCAGCACCCATATAGAGGTTCATACCCACTCATTACCTCCAGTGCCAGGGAATCTGGTGTCCTCTTCAGAACTCAGTGGATACCAGGAATGCACATGGTGCACATATATACATGTAAGCAAAACAGGTATACATATAAAACAAATAAATGTTTGAAAAAATAATAAAAAACTGTATTAGCAAGAGGTCACCAATGAGGACTGGGGAAATAGCTCAACAGATGAAAATGCTGGTTGGACCAGCATGAAGACCTAAATCCAAATCCCAGTAAGCATAAAAAACGAAGAATGACAGTGCAGGGATGTAATGACATTCAATGAGGTAGAAAAAGAACTGTCTCTAGGGGATGCTGACTACCCAGGCTAGACAAATTGACCACCTCTCTCATCTCTTAGAGAGATTTCCTCTCAAAAAGGAAAGTGGAGCCCATCAAAGCAGCTCAGCAGGTGAAGGTACCTGCCACTAAACCTGACAACCAGAGTTCCATACTTAAGACCCACATGGTAGAAACGGAGAACCGACTTCCACATACCTTCCATGGCATATGAGCACACACACACACACACACACACACACACACACACACACACACACAAATAAAAAGTAAAAATAAAAATAATGAAATGCCTAATACAAAAGGAATGAGGAAAGCCACCTGACATTGGATTCTTCGCACACAACTACACACTTAAGTGCAAATACGCACTAACACAGACACAGACAGCTCACACACAATACATGAGGACACTACTACATAGTCAGACACGAATATAAATAGGTTAGGTTTTACAACATTATATCATTGCAACAGTATTTTGCCACTGTCATTGAGAGGCCAGAAAACTATTACTTGATCTTTGTTGGATTAGAATTTGTAGAGATAATGGGTGTTTTATTTGTTTTTCTTTGTTTCATAGTACATAGGATTGAACCCAAGACCCTCATGCATGGCTAGCAAGTGTCTTACCACTGAGCCATTTCCCCAGCCGAGTACCCTAGCTGGATAAGTGAGGCTGTAGGGACACACAGCCATGCTTACGAACTTGCTCACATATTGTCATCGTTTCTCTTGTACAAATGGTTCTGTGCACCGTTAAATGCACAGAAACTATATCCCTACAAGTCTATATATGATTCTTGAATGCTTTAAGAAAAAGGTTGGCCATCCCTGCTAACCCATTAAAATTGTACATTGCTTTCAGGCATGGCTTTATAAGCAACCAGTATCTTTCATCAGCATCTTTATAAGGAAAAAACAAACTTCTTGAGAAAAACTAGCCCTGGTTTTGGGATAGAAAATACTAGGAAAGACTATGTTCCTTCTGAAGTATAACTTCAGTATACAGCAGTTTATGCCCTAGGATGCACAGCACAAGGTTACTATTTCAGAGGAAAAAGCTATACTTTTTTTTTTTACTTTTTTTTTTAAAGATAGGAATCACTTGTGTTGTTACTTTCAGAAACATGAAGATGTATGCCCTACCTCATGCAAAAAAATGACTCTGTGATTTTAGCCAGTTAACTAAACTCCTGAAATTGTTCTTACTTCCTTAGGTGGCTAGAGTCAGTTATAGAACATCACACCTGGCTTTATATGAATACCAAGGCTCCAAAATAAGGTTCCTATGCTTGTACAGAAGACACTGAACCAACTTAGTCATCTCCCCAGCCCTCCTTGTTTGAAATAGGCAGTGATGTATATGATAACAAGGTTGATGTGAAAATGCATTGAGCAAGCAAGATGTTACAAGCAGAGAGCTACCGAAGAGGGGCTGTAAATACGGGGTTTGGCCTCGCCAAATGGAGACACTTACTAAACTGGTTATTTGTGCATGCCTAATGGCAGCGAAATACAACCTTGTGGTCCAAACATTTTCAGCTTTGCATATCTTTCTGTCACCAGAATTGATATATCACATTAAGCCCAAAACATGTGGCTACTTACTGATGCAGTATCATTGTTTATTTAGTTCTAGTTCTATTCTATATAAACACACAAACACACACACACACACACACACACACACAGGTGACATTCTGGTTTTAGACAAGAAAAAAACTAAGTGCTAAAAGATTCATAGCTGCACAGTTCCCCAGGCGATTCTGATGTGAACAACTACATTAAAACTCATAGAGATTAAAGAGAGAATCAAACTAGACCTATTATGAACGAACTTTCAGGCTCATTAAATGAGATTGCTCGCCTGCTACCTCCTGTATATATAGGGGCATTCTAGCACCAGAATTGTGGCCTAGTGATAAAGAGGTCTCCTAGCATGTACAAGGTCCTAGGGTACATTCCATGGCAACAAAAAACAAAATCAACCCTGGACAGTAATCTGATCGACAAGTTAAAAGGATTATTTGAGGACTTAACTATGAAACAAATCTGGAGAGCATAGTAAATTGAAATCTTGTAACGAGGTGGGAACCATTAAAATGTCAAATTAGCTTCAAAGGAATCTGATCAGGTAGGTGGTATTAAGAATTTTAGTAGAAGCCAGGTGGTGGCACAACGACTTTAATCCCAGCTCTCAGGAGGCAGAAGAAGGCAGAACTCTGAGATAGAGGTCAGCCTGGTCAAAAGAGGGAGTTCTAGGACAACCAGGGATATACAGGAAAACATTGTCAGAGCCAGGGAGAGATGGAGAGGGAGAGAGAGAGAGGGAGAGGGAGGGGGAGAGGGAGAGGGGAGAGGTAGGGGGGGAGGGAGAACAGGAGAAGAGAAACAGAAGAGCAAAAAAAAGAAACATTAGTAGAAGAGAGAGGTAGGTAAAAATTGAGCCACTTTTGCAAAGGACCTAGGTTTAGTTCCCAGCACCCACATGGTGATTTACAACTGTCTGTAACTCCAGTCTCAGAGGATTTAATGCCCTATTCTAACCTCCTTGAGTACCAAGCATGTATGTGGTATATCTCTCTCCCTACTTATTCAATATAGTTCTCAAAGTCCTAGTCAGTGCAATCAGAGAGCAAATGAAGGTCAAAGGGATACAGATTGGAAAAGAAGAAGTCAAAATATCACTATTTGCAGATGATATGATAGTATCAAAAGTTCCACCAGAGAACTACTAAACCTGATAAAGACCTTCAGCAAAGTGGCTGGGTATAAAATTACCTCAAACAAACCAGTAGCCTTCCTCTACACTAAAAAGAAACAAGCTGAGAAAGAAATTAGGGAAACGACACCCTTCATAATAGTCCCAAATAATATAAAATATCTCGGTGTGACTTTAGCCAAGCAAATAAAAGATCTGTATGATAAGAACTTTAAGACTCTGGAAAAAGAAATTGAAGAAGATCTCAGAAGATGGAAAGATCTCCCATGCTCATGAATTGGCAGAATTAATATAGTAAAAGGCCATTTTACCAAAAGCAATCTATAGATTTAATGCAAGCACCATCAAAATTCCAATCCAATTCTTCAGAGAGTTAGACAGAACAATTTGCAAATTCATTTGGAATAACAAAAAATCGAGGATGGCTAAAACTATCCTCAACAAAAGAAGGACTTCAGGGGGAATCACTATCCCTGAACTCAAGCAGTATTACAGAGCAATAGTGATAAAATCTGTACAGAGACAGACAGATAGACCAATGGAATAGAATTGAAGACGCAGAAATGAACCCACACACCTATGGTCACTTGATTTTTGACAAAGGAGCCAAAACCACCCAATGGAAAAAGATAGCATGGTGCTGGTTCAACTGGAGGTCAGCATGTAAAAAGCTTATCACCCTGTACAAAGCTTAAATCCAAGTGGATCAAGAACCTCTACATCAAACCAGACACACTCAAACTAATAGAAGAAAAACTAGGGAAGCATCTGGAACACATGGGCACTGGAAAAAATTTCCTGAACAAAACACCAATGGCTTATGCTCTAAGATCAAGAATCAACAAATGGGATCTCATAAAACTACAAAGCTTCTGTAAGGCAAAGGACACTGTGGTTAGGACAAAACGGCAACCAACAGATTGGGAAAAGATCTTTACCAATCCTACAACAGATAGAGGCCTTATATCCAAAATATACAAAGAACTCAAGAAGTTAGACCGCAGAGAAACAAATAACCCTATTAAAAAATGGGGTTCAGAGCTAAACCAACAATTCACAGCTGAGGAATGCCGAATGGCTGAGAAACACCTAAAGAAATGTTCAACATCTTTAGTCATAAGGGAAATGCAAATCAAAACAACCCTGAGATTTCACCTCACACCAGTGAGAATGGCTAAGATCAAAAACTCAGGTGACAGCAGATGCTGGCGAGGTTGTGGAGAAAGAGGAACACTCCTCCATTGTTGGTGGGATTGCAGACTGGTAAAACCATTCTGGAAATCAGTCTGGAGGTTCCTCAGAAAATTGGATATTGAACTGCCTGAGGATCCAGCTATACCTCTCTTGGGCATATACCCAAAAGATGCCCCAACATATAAAAAAGACACGTGCTCCACTATGTTCATCGCAGCCTTATTTATAATAGCCAGAAGCTGGAAAGATCCCAGATGCCCCTCAACAGAGGAATGGATACAGAAAATGTGGTACATCTACGCAATGGAATACTATTCAGCTATCAAAAACAATGACTTTATGAAATTCATAGGCAAATGGATGGAACTGGAAAATATCATCCTGAGTGAGGTAACCCAATCACAGAAAAACACACATGGTATGCACTCATTGATCAGTGGATATTAGCCCAAATGCTCGAATTACCCTAGATGCACAGAACACATGAAACTCAAGAAGGATGACCAAAACTCAAATGTTTAACTCATTCTTTAAAAGGGGAGCAAAAATACCCTTAGGAGGGGATAGGATGGCAAATTTTAGAACAGAGGCTGAAGAAACGCCCATTCAGAGCGTGCCCCACATGTAGCCCATACATATACAGAAGCAAAGAAGTGCAGGCCGACAGGAGCCGGATGTAGATCGCTCCTGAGAGACACAGCCAGAATACAGCAAATACAGAGGCGTATGCCAGCAGCAAACCACTGAACTGAGAATAGGACCTCCGTTGAAGGAATCAGAGAAAGAACTGGAAGAGCTTGAAGGGGCTCGAGACCCCTTATGAACAACAATGCCAAGCAACCAGAGCTTCCATGGACTAAGCCACTACCCAAAGACTATACATGGACTGACCCTGGACTCTGACCTCATAGGTAGCAATGAATGTCCTAGTAAGAGCACTAGTGGAAGGCCAAGCCCTTGGTCCTGCCAAGACTGAACCCCCAGTGAATGTGATTGTTGCAGGGAGGGCAGTAATGGGTGGAGGATTGGGAGGGGAACACCGACATAGAAGGGGAGGGCGAGGGGTTAGGGGGATGTTGGACTGGAAACCGGGAAAGGAATAACATTTTAAATGTAAATATGAAATGCCAAATTTAATAAAGATGGGGAAAAGAAATAGTATATCTAAATTTACTACCTATACTTTTTTCTTGATATTTAAATTGTGCCAATTTAAATTTTCCCAGTGTTTTAACAGTGTGATTTCCTAAGCTAACAATATAAGAAATAAAGTAAATGACCTGATAAATCCCTGCATTAAATACCATAGAAATGAAAAAAAATAAAAAAAGAAACGTAACTAAGAAATACCCATTTTAATAAAGATCGAGAAAATAAAGAAAAAAAAGCAATAAAATCAAGGAAGAAAACAATACGGGGGCATCCTGACCTTCCTTACACAGGTATAAAAAGCTGTCCAATAAATGAGGATGCGAGGGACCAAGAACACTTCAAATGGGAGAATGTCGAGAAAAGGGAAGAGCCACATTTCAGCCAGAGGCTAAGACTTTAACAAGAGAAACTGTTCATCATGCACGCATGCTCTGGCAGCATACCAGTGACAGTCTGGCAGCCACAGTGCTGTCTGAGGGGCCTTACTGTGAGCCGGTTTCTCTGGAAAAACTATTTTATGTATAGCCTACCCTTGGCCTTGCCTTCTGTTCCTATCATCACTGCGATGAGTTGCCATAGGACTGTCTCCAAGTCTATTTTTCCTGTCTTATACACAGAACAGAACTTCAAAAAAAGAACCAAGGTAGAGACATCTCAAGGGTTGTCCACAAATTAAGACGACAGATTACTGATTTTCCTCCTATTTTTCTTGATAACATTCAACATGTTCCTGGCTATTTTGGCCAAGCCATAATTGTGTAGGTGTATTCAGGGGGTGTGTGAAGCTTTACATTTGATCTTCAGCACTGAAGAATATGAAGGATAAAGAGCTAAAAAGTAACTGGTTGGAAAGTAATTCTCCCTAACTGAAATATAATCTGAGTAATTTCGTGGTGGAAGATAGGTTTCCAAATGTGAGCTCTGGCTGACTTGGTCTTAATGACTCAGTGTTACTAATCGTCAAGAAATGATGATGCACTAGATAACTTCTCTGTGTATGTCCCTCTCAATGATATTTTATGAAAGCTGGGATGTAGCTAAATGGTACACTGCTTGCCTAGTATGCATGAGACATTGGGTTGACCCATCATCACAGTACAAGCAAAACTAGATAATGAAGCTGGAGAGATAGTCCAGAAGTTTAGGGCACTTGCTCTTGCAAAGGATACAGGTTCAGTTCTTAACACCCAGAAGATGGCTCAGAACCTCCTCCATTTTTAGCTACAAAGGCTCTAATGTCCTCTTCTGGATTCTATGAGCACCAGATACACACATGGTAGTCAGACATATGTGCAGAAAAAGCACTCACATATCTAAAATAAAACAAATCTTTGTAAAAACATTTATAGGTTCTGTATTAAAATAGTCATTTACAACAACCCTAGAGGTGATCTTTGGAGGGCTGTGACATTAACAATTAAACTATCATAGGCCTTGAGGGGAAATCCAGTGATATAGCACATTCTTAGTTAGCATGTACAAGGTCCTGGGTTCAATCCAGGACACCATATAAATAAGTAAATAGAAGTCCTATAACATTGAAACAGTAAAATGTCCTTCAAAGGATATAACATGAAATCTGTTTCCTCACAAGAATATTGTCATTGCAAACTAAACAGAAAGTGAGAGGAAGACATTGGAGAATTGATAAGTTACACCTAACTGCAAAGTGGCAGTGTGTGCTACCCAGGTAACTCCCCATCATCACCTGCTCAGCTCCAACTTTGATATTCCATTCCCTATAGTGCTATATTGACTGTAAATACAAAACCTCTTTGAAACATTAGGCCTCTCACTGTAGACCCAAACTGACTTTGAACTCAGCCTCCCAAATGCTAGGATGACAGGTGTGTGCTACCACAAACAGCTTCAAAGACGATTTTTTTTTATTTTTAGTTTGAAATGCCTCTGTTTCGAAGCTCCTACTCTGTGTATACAAGCACTACTCAGCAGGACAGGACGTCCTGTTATGAAAACCAAGCAATTTGGTCTCTAGCTAGTCTTAAATGTAAGTGCTTAGAAGGAACTAAGATGTGTAGGGGCCTGGCTGGAATTCTCTGTTTTCAAAGCATTTTCTGGAATATTTATGTTGCATTTCTTCTGAATGGTGCTCCAATAGGAACAAAAGCTTGGTAGACAATAGGTTTTCAAGGTTATGAGTTATATACATGATTTCTAGAAGGGGCATTCATTTAGCCTCAATATTTCTCTCTATGGCAATAAAGGTAATTTTCAAATTATAGGTCTATTGCATGGGCTGAGTTATATAGGATGTAGAAACTGCTTAGCAACAGACATTACACATAGTAACTGCATAAACATTACCTATATTCATATATATGTTATATAGAGAGATATAGATATATAGAGATACAGATATAGTCTGTTTAAAAAAAATCCTCTTTGAAACCTTCTGTATCACAGTATAGATCCAAATTGGCTTTGAACTCAGACTCTTGGATGCTGGAATGACAGGTGTGTACCATCCCCCAGCTTCAAAGACTTTATTTTTTAGTTTGAAACACATCCATTTATAAGCTCCGAATCTCTGTGTACTTTACGCTATTGCAAGTGCTATTCAGGAGGGCATCAGGGCACACATATGTACATACAAATATATACATATATACATGCATATCTTATTTGTAAGCACTTCATGTAAAAATATTTAATATTGTTTCTTGCTTTAGAAGAGAGAACACAGAATTTGAATATTACAACCAAATGAAGAGCCAGACATCTAACCATTTAATACTTATGTGTAGTCACACAACATTTGTTCCTGGCTCATGCTTCAGAAACAGAAAAAAAAACCCTCATTTTGGTAGCTCTTTGGAATAAAATGCCTCATATTTGCCAAATAGACATGATTCAAAGAGTATTCATATATAATTGCACTTACCACTAGAAAATAATAACTCTGATTAGAGAGATGAGTAGACATTTCCAGTAATACACAGGAATTGGACAAAAAGACTGGTGTCAGATAATAACATTAGATCTTTGCTTTATAATAGACTGTTTTAGTATTTGGTAGAATTCCCTGCACCACTTTGATATCTCAAAACAGATGTGTATTAGGAGAGATTCTCTGTTTTTAAAAAAAATCAAAAATATTTTATGGTAAATATATGAAATCTTTTGTGAGATTGAAGGTAAAAAAAAAACAAAACAAAACAAAAAACAATGGAATAGGCATAATAGAATGCCCAGCCTCGAAGCCTGAGAAAGAATGAAGGGTTCTCATTGCTATATCCCATATTGTACACACTTAATGAGGACTACAGCTCTACAAGCTTATTGTTTAGAGAAAGTACAGAGTCTCAGAGAGACTTTATTTCAGACCATCACCTATACAAAGGAGCTCCACAGGAGGCTTCTGTAATTCTATTCTGCCCTTCCTCTCTATGGTTTCATATTATGACGGGAGGTGTTCTTTCACCCTCAACTGGATGAACTTAGCAGGCATTTGCTTTGCTAATAAACGAAAGTCTCTCTCTTTCTGTCTTTTAATGCAATGAGATGATACAAAGTTAATGCTCATTAGCAAATTGGATGTAGAAGCACTATTAGGGAGATATTAAATTCATGACTGCAGAAATTGAAAAAAGAATGGGTGGTGTATGTGGTGTATGTGTGATAAGTTTGCAACCCATTCAAAAATCTGACACATTCAAGATCATCAAATTTATTTACATTTTCATTTTTATATTAAGCATATGGTCCCTTCTTTGAGGACACATGAAGATATAGTTTCCTGTGTAACACTAGCTGGTCTCATTATATGAACTAGGCTGGGGACACAGCTTAGCGATGGTAGAGAAAGTTTGAAGTGTCAGAAGGTACCTAGAAGGACTTTGTCCCAATTTGGATGTGATACTAAGCCCTTTAGCAGTTATCACAAGCTAAGCACAAACAAGATTTTGTTTCGAGGCATCAGTGGAAGAGTAGATTAACTGGTAGCATCAAATGGAGCACAGAGAAAAAGAAGTACAAACACGCAGGACATTCTCCAGTCTAAGGCTCATGCTTCCTATGAAACAGTACATGCTACATAGTTTTTACTCTTTTGACAAAATATAAAAGTACCTGAAAAAGGTAACGATTGGTGATTTTATACTCTAACAACTTAAGGTTATGAGAGGTGGCTCAGCAAATAAAGGCCCAAGCTGCTGAGGATCCTTCATTGTCTGAAAAGAAAACGTGACTCCTACAAGGTGTTCTGTGACCTCCACATGTCTAGTATGACAAACGCATGTAGTGGCACACACATAAATAAGCAAATAATAAATAAATGAAACAAATTTTAAAGATACAGGCGGAGCTAGAGAGGTGTCTCAGTGATCTTTGCTCCTGCAAAGAACCTGCGTTCAGTTCCTAGCACCCATATGACAGCTCATAAGCACCTAGAACTACACATCCCGGGGGATCTTATCCACCTTCTCTCCTTTGCATGCAGTTCACACATATGGTAAACCTAATTCCATATAGGTCAAATAGACATAAAAATTAAATTAAATTAATAGTCTTAAACCAAGTATAAATAAGTAACCATCATACTGTTGGTAAGATAGTAAACTGTGAAACACAGCTACAAAATCTGCAAACTGTGGAGGCAGAAGCGGGTGTGGAGGAAGAAGAGGTATAGTCTGTGAGTACAAGGTCAACTTAGAATACATAGCAAGTTCCAGCACAGCCAGTACCTAATTAACGAGAAACTGTCTCAAAGGTAAAGAATTAAAGTAAGGCTGTGTGAATCCTGAAAGCACAGCTCAGATGTTTAACATAAAAATAAAACTACAAGCAGTTTGAAATACTCTCATAAAAGGCATTATAAATATCAGTTGGGAGTCTGCCCTATCACAGTTGTATATGTCTAAATCAGAGACCATTAAAACTATTCTGTGGTGCTGTGCACTCAAACCAAACCTGTCTTGTAAAACTTGGTCAGTCCACTGGAGTGTTATATAATAATGCTATGTTCTCTCAAATTGTGGTTGCAAAATCATAATAAAAATATTTATCTCAAATTCAAGTTTAAGTGTTCATCAGTAATTCTGTGTGTGTGTGTGTGTGTGTGTGTGTGTGTGTGTGTGTGTGAACATGTATATATGTGTGGAGGCCAGCAGTTGTGAATGAGTTATTCTCAGCTTACTATTTTGATGCAGAATCTCTCAATGAACATTGAGATCATCAATTAGCTACGGTACTGAATAGTGAATTCTAGGGTCCAGCCTTCCAGTGCTGGGGTTACAGACCCACACAATCACTCTCTTCATTCTCATCATTCTCATCACTCCTGGGGGCTGAGAATTTGAATTTAGATTCACATGCTCTGGTGGCAATCACTTTACTCGGTGAGCTATTTGCCCAGCCAGTATTATGTGGGGTAAATGTACTAAACTTAATAAGGTTTGGTACTGGCTGGTTTTGTGTGTCAAACTGACACAAGTTACTCATTAGAGAGGAAAGAGCCCCAGTACAGAAAATAGCTTTATGAAATCATTTTCTCAATTAGTGATTAATGGGTGAAGGCCCAGCCCACAGTGGGTGGAGCTACCCCTATGCTCGAGGTCCTGGGTTCTATAAGAAAGCAGTCTGATAAGCAATACAGAGCAAGCCAGTAAGCAGCAATCCTCTATGGCCTCTGCATCAGCTACTGCCTTCAGGTTCCTCCCCTGCCTGAGATGCTGCTCTGATTTCCTTTTGTGATTAATATGGAGGTGGAAGTGTAAGCCAAATAAATCCTTTCCTCCACAACTTGCTTTTAGGTCATGATGTTTTGTCACAGCAATAGAAACACTGGCTAAGACAGGTTTAACACCATATCAGACTAGAGCAAGCCAAATGGCACGATGGCTAAAGAACTCCATGTATAAGCCTGAGGACTTGAGTTTGATCCTGGATCTCACATAAAACTGGAAGTAGAGAACTGGAAATCACTATGTGGTCCAAGCTGGCCTCACACTTAGAGATTCATCTGCCTCTGCCTCCCGAATGCTGGGATTAAAGGCATGCACTACCACCAAACAGATGATATAACATTCTCTTAAAAACAATAGCCTAGTAAGGGCACCAGTGGAAGGGGAAACTCTCGGTCCTGCCAAGGTTGGACCCCCAGTGAACAGGATTCTTGGGGGCAGGGCGGCAATTTAATAAAGATGAAAAAAAAAACCAAAGTAATATGCTACAGGGAAAAAACAACGTTTCCTTTCTTGGTAGTAAATATATGTATGTGTACACACACATAGATGTATACGAAATTTAACCATTCCATTACTTTATAATGTAGGATAGTAGCGCCTTACCGACAGAATTTAAGTTCTGATGCAAGGCAAGCTCAGTGCAAAGACAGTTTGTAAGTTTAAAAGGTTTTAAGCAGTTATTCTGCTGTTGGATGGAGCCACAATTTTATTTCCAAATATTCATCTTTACTGAGCAGGAGAATGATCATATCATGGCAATGAGCACAGTGCCGGCGTTATAATTTCACACTTGCTGGACAACAGAGGGTTAACCGTTTTTTTTTTTAATACTGCCACACAAATTGTTGTTTACCATCTAAAGTACAGGGTACAGAGTGAGGAGAAAGGGCACAGGGTCATTATTCTTTGGCGGCAAAGGAACTATCCTTTTTTTTTTTTTTCTTCATTCTGTTCAGTGCCAAGGAACCATTGATTGGAGGACAAATTTAAGAATTCTCCATGTTACTCTTTTTGAGGTCTATTTTAGTTTCTTTCCACAACCTGGGGACAAGAAAGGAGGTTCTCTGGCTGGAGCTCTGCAGTTATCCACAGGTTTCTGTAGCCCAATGATGCTGTGTTCACCCTCGAGACAGCTGATCCCATTTCTTTTCTCTTTGGAGTTAGAATGCTTTAAAATCTTGTTGCTGAGGCTAGTATCCTGAAACTGGTATGTCATTTTGGTCAGCGACTGAAGGAAGCTGATTACATGGGACTTTCAGCCCAGAGGAATCCCCAACTTCTATGAAGATCCATTACACTTCGTTTCTAACACTCATTAATCATTTTGTGGTGTGTATTACCAAGGACATTGTACGTGATAGGTAGGCCTTCTTCTAGTGAGTTATAGCTTACACTCTTGTCTTAATCTACACATAAAGCAATTTGCTTCATGTATTACACTGGACATTGTTTACTTGTTTGATCCATGGCACTGCAATGGAGTCCTAGATGGCCTTGAACTTGCTATGTAGAACAGGCTGGTCTTTAACTAAGAGCAATCATCATATGTGTCTGTAGAGTGCTAGGGTTGTGGTTAATACCGCTATGTCTGGACTATCACAAGTTACTGATAAATACTTGTTAAATAAGTAACTGGAGAAGTGAGCTGACTTACCTTGTACTAAATGTAGCATGAACAATGGCATACTCAGATATCGGCAAGCAAATATCTTCTCTTTTGTTATCTGGAAACAAAAGACCGTGGAGTGCTATTATCTGGAGCTACTTGAGTGAAGAGAAAAGGAGAAAGGTTTGGCATTTTCTGTACTGACAGAATCTGAAGAAACAAGTAATACTCAACAACCAAAAATAAATGGAAAGCTAAGGAAAAACAAGGAAATTTAAATTAGGCCTGGAGATGTGGCTCCATTGCCTGGGTTCAGTGTCCACCACCACGTGAGCTGGGCATGTTTATAGAGGACTGCAATCTGCGCACTCGAGAGGTGGAGGTTGGAGAATCAAAAATTCAAAGTTATTCTGTGCAACATAGTGAATCTGAGACCAACATGTTAATGGGGGAGAGGCAAAGAAAAAGATAGGGGCCAGAGGAAGAGAGAATGGGAGAAGGAGGGATGGAGGAAAAGAAAAAGAAAGTAGAAGAGGAAGAAAGAACAAGGGCTTTTACAGTTTTCTCAAGCCAAGATACAAAAATGTCCACTTTGTTGAGACATCCTCCTCCATCAGTAGCTGGATTCTAGGCCAATATGACTTTTACAAACTTGCCAGACAACTCAAATGTGAACAGAAAAGGAAGATTGACACACACACACAAAAAAATGATTCATGGCTGAAGAGAAAGGGATCTGGGGAAATTTTGTACCTAATAGCAAGATGAGTAAAGATTTTAATATATAATACCATAGTAATATAAGAGGAAAGATCAGAGTAAAAATGGAGGGCTAGTATAGAGCTGTTCCTCTGAGAAAAGGACTGAGGCTACATTCAATATTGGAGACAATAATGGAATTTTTGCTTTAGAAGGACGTGGTCCTACATTTCAGATCAAAGGATTCCTTCCTTTTAAACAAAAATGAGAGGAAGCAAACGAACATGAAAGTGAAAAAGAAATAAAATGGATCAAGGAGAAAAGAGAGGTTAGGATCCCAGAGGATGAAGGACACCAGATAATTGAGGATAAAGCAACACGTTCAGTCAGGATAATAGACACTCTGATAAAAATTATTGAAATATCACAATTGGTTACTACAAAACAGGGTACACTTAATAGGTGCTAGAAGTCAAAGGACTGGGTTTTTTCTTTTTTTCTTTTATGTACTCCTCAAATAACAATTAAATTAAATACGTTTATTCTCCAGGTTCAGCACTAAGGCATGTGCCCAGCCTACACAAGCCTTCCTTAGATCTCTAGCAACAAACAAATCAAAGCCTATTATTCTTCAGGCTTTAAAACGGATACTTCATTACATCATGTTCAAGATTTAATGAAAACAGTTGGCATCAAACTGACTCAGATATCTATATCTATATTTGTGTGTATGTATATATACACATAAATATACATATGGACACACACACACACACACACACACACACACACACTTGTTGACACTGGGAGACCCAGGTATCCCAATTTGGAAAGGTAATTCAAGTGACAACCAAGAAAAGTACTCTTTGAAAAATGATGTCTGATTTAAATGTGTGTGTGTGTGTGTGTGTGTGTGTGTGTGTGTGTCTGTGTCTGTGTCTGTGTCTGTGTCTGTGTCTGTGTCTGTGCCTGTGTGCTGAAGAATCTCTTCACTATCCCCTGATACTTGTTGATACTGGGATATATTAATTATACAATGAATAAGACTGAAATCCTGTAGAAGAGGAAATCAAAATGTTCAGCTGGCAATGCAAAGAGAAGGCTTCATAGTTAAGAGAGTTTGCTGCTTGTCCAGAGGACCCAAGTTCAGTTCTGAGCAACCACATTGGGCTGCCTAAAACCACTTGTTATTACAGTCTCAGGGAACATGACACCTTTCAGCCTTAACAGGCACATATATGTAGCCGCACATACACAGAGAAATGAACACATAATACTAATTAAATATCTAAAAACCTTAAGAAGACATATTTCCTGTTTCCTGAGTTTGTGACAGCAGAATATTTTATATACCTTCCACTGCTTCTAAGACTGTATATCCTTTAATCTTCTAATTCCAGGAAAAGAGCTGGATGACATTTCCACAAAGCCTATTTGTGTCATAAGTTGGATCCCTGGAACCCATGTGGTGGAATTGGTCCTGAAAGGTGACCTCTGACCTCCACACATACACACACTAAGCAAAAAAAATGTTTAAAATTTTTAGAAAAGAATCTTCTGGTATATGTGCTTAACTATTTTTATCTCTCTCACTCGGTACTGCCAATGGAACCCAGGACCAGGCATATACTAGGCAAGATCCCTGCAACTGTGCCACATATTGGACCCCTAATACATATGCTTTGTCAGCTGAAAATTTGTCACTTGGTTTAGGATGTAATATATTAAGCTAAAATCACTCCCTTTATAGATAGATGGATGGTCTTTAAACTACACATTTGCATCCTAACTGTGCCTTGTGCTGTTCTCTGACATACAGGATTCAAGCCCTAACATGCATGTCTTTTGTCTTTTCCCTCTGTCATTCCAATCCGATGATTTTGCCCCCTGGAATACAGATTCCCAGAGTTTAAAGTAAACCAGAATTATCTAGGTTCCATAACACGGCATGGATTTGGGATCTTTATCCCAGTAGATATGACTTAGTATGCTTGCAAAAGGAAACTCTCAGGAATCCCATTTTGAATAAGTAATCAAAAGTGATAAGCAAAACCAGGACTCTTTAGAAATGGTGTCTGGTTTAACTATTCAAAGTAAAGCTAAAATCAGGTCACCCTTGAAAACAAAAGGCTGTGGGATTCTTCAGTGGCCCCTCTGTGTTGCCTTGAGTGACAGTACACACTGAGAAATGAATACTATTCGTTGCAATAAAATGGCAACCTTTCAACTGTCCTGCCCCACCTCTGCAAAAAGACTTCAGAATCGCTCTCTCTCTCTCCACACTGCCCTGTTTATACCTGCTCCTACTTTAATACCCTACACTGCCAAGTGTGTTTGAAGAATGTTCAAAATGAACAAAGTGCAGTTGTAGCTATACCTGCAGTTGTGAATTGCATTCACAATTAAAAGGTAAATGGTGAATTGTGAATTGCACTCACAATTATAAGGGTACTAAAGCAAGCAAAAAAAAAGTCTGCCCTGCATTGGAACAGAATTGTTAAGTATATAAATTACACGTGGAACAAATTCAATAGCCTTGGATTACACAAAATAGAAAAAATAAATTTCAAAAACCAATACTAAGCAAGGACGTCTAAGAGACTGGCCACATAATCTGGGAAAATAATTGCAGCAAGCAAGCAAGCTGAAAGACAGTTTAAAGGACTAAAATACATTTAGAAGTCAGAAAGGAACAGAGCGAAGGAAAGAGCCAAGGCAAACGTGCTTGAGTTAAGTCAAATTTTTAAATGTTTAAATGGTTTTTTTTTCAACTTTAATGCATACATTTAAAGGAAGACAGTTTGGTGGGCTGGAGACAAGGTTCACTGGTTAAGGGAACTTCCAGCCCTTCCACAGAAGCAGCCTGAGAGCTTATAACCAGCTTTTAGTCCAGTTCCAAGGAACCCTAAACTCACTTCTGACCCCCATGGACATGAAGAATACACATAATGTACATAAAAACATGAAGGCAAAACACTCATATAAAAATTAATTACTTGATTCATTTTTTAAAAGTAAATTAAACAAGAAGTTTTGTGGGGGAGGTGACTCTTTAATTCTAGTAGTTAGTGGAGGTTGAGGCAGGAGGGCTCCCTGGCATACATAATGACTTGTGGGCAACTTGTGAGTCAGACACAGCTTCAAAGTGAAAGGCTGAAGAAAAACAACAACAACAACAATAACAACAGCAATAATAATAATATTAAATAAGGAATGAGGTAAGAAGAACAACAGTCGAAAAAGCCAGAACCCTTGACAATATTAATGATACTCTCCTATGCTAGGCAGGAACTTGGCCTAACTGTCCTCTGAGAGGCTTCATCCAGCAGACAGTGGAAAAAGATGCAGAGACCCATAGCCAAACATCAGGCAGAGCTCAAGAGTCTTATGGAAGAGTCCAGAATAGAACTGAGAAAGTTGCAGGGGTCAAGAACACCATAGGAGGACTCTACAGGATCAAATAACCTTGGTCCATCAGGCTCACAGAAACTGAACCATGAACCAAAGAGCATGCGGAGGCTGGACCTAGGCTCCCTATAAATTTGTAGCAGTTGTGCAGCTTGGTCTTCAGGTGAGTGCCAAACACTGAAGCAGGGGACTGTCTGTGACTCTGTTGCCTCCCATTGGATCCCTCTTTCCCTACCTAGACTGCCTGGTTGGACCTCAGCAGGAGAGGATGTTCCTAGTCCTGCTGGGACTAGATGTTCCAGGGTAGGGAGGTACCCAAGGGGATCTTCCTCTTCCAGAGAGAGTAATGGGATTTGTAAGACCAGGACAGGGAGAAAAAGAGGAGGGGAGGGTCTGAGATTGGGATGTAATGTGGATAAAAAAATATGAAAAAAAGACAAACTGTCAAAGCTAGGCAATGATGGTACAATAGCTGGTGGGGGTGGTGCACACCTTTTAGCCCAGTACTCAGGAGGCAGAGGCAAGTGGATTTTTGTGAGTTTGAGGAGAGCCTGATCTACTGAGTGAGTTCAGAGAAGCCAGGGCTGCTACCAGAGAAAAATTATTCCAAAAGGAAGAAAGGAAGGAATGAAGGAACAAAGGAACAAAGGAACAAAACAAAGGTTAAATATTTTTAAACCCCAGCGATATGTACCATTTTGTCATAAAATGTAAATAATTGTTTGAGAGACAAGTAGATGGATTGCTAGTAAATGACCAAATTGATACAAACAAAATTTTAATTGTTTAAAATTTTCTAAGCCTAGGCACATTGACAGACACCTGTAATCTCTGAACTGAGGAAGCCATGGCAGGAAGATCAACCTAAATTTGAGACTATCCTGAGCTATACAATGAGTTCCAGGCAATCCAGAGGTACAAAATGATACCACATCTCCCAGAAGAAACATAGATAATTAGATAGATAAATAGATAGATAGATAGATAGATAGATAGATAGATAGATTTAATTATTTATAGATTTAAGAAATATTAAATTCTTATAATTTTAATCACACATTTGGACCTAGTAAGTTTCTCTCTAGGATTATAATGTAATAAAAATAATGAACAATTCAGACAATGGACTTAGTACAGAAATATTAAGGGGTGATATGGAATCAAACAATGTTTAGGAAATATTTGCTCCATGGTATATCCACACATGAAAATGACGTATAGAAATTTGAATTTATATTTTTTTTACTTTATTAAAATACTGAGTTTATTTCACATGTATATTTGTCTCCCTACCATTTCCACATCTGACCACCACTACTACTATGTCCTATCATAACATTCCATACATACTTAAAACCAAGTTAAGGGTGGAGTTCCATCCTTGAAAACTAAACAGGCATTTTAGACAACACATTCTTGGCAATTGAACCTGGACAACATTTATCAAACACAGTAGGGAAAGTTCTCACGTTGCATTATAAAAAGGACAGCCAGATAGCAACTATTACAGAAATGAAGTAAGACAGAATTATTTCAAACTGTTTAAACCATTTTCTTAAAGAGACTTCCTCCACTGCCAGAGATCTTCAATAGCCTCCTGGTCAGTCATCCGGAAACAATTCTTCACATAATTAATGAACTTGGCTTCCACTTTGGGAAGAGAACCACCTTTTTCTATACTTGCTTGCATTTTTGCCTTAATGTCTTCTACAGAGCTAGGTCCTTTGGGTGTTTTGGGAGTTTTTTCCTGTTTTTTGAAGGACTCTTGACACTTTGACCTTGGTGTTGACGGTTTTAAATCTTTCCCATTTTGGTTTGACTTTTGTGCATTTTTGGCTGGGGTATCTCGTACAGATTTCTTCACTGGAACCTTTTCTTCAGTTTCCTCTTCATCAAAATCATCATAATCTTCATCTTCATCATCCTCAGCATCTTCATCATCCTCATCATCATCTTCATCAAGTTTTTTTTTTTTTTTGGTTCTTTTTTTTTTCGGAGCTGGGGACCGAACCCAGGGCCTTGCGCTTCCTAGGCAAGCGCTCTGCCACTGAGCTAAATCCCCAACCCCTAAGTTTGTTTTTTTTTTTATTAACTTGAGTATTTCTTATTTACATTTCGAGTGTTATTCCCTTTCCCGGTTTCGGGGCAAACATCCCCCTAATCCCTCCCCCTCCCCTTCCCTCCCCCAATTGCCGCCCTCCCCCCAACAATCACGTTCAGTCTTAGCAGGACCCAGGGCTTCCCCTTACACTGATGATCTTACTAGGATATTCAATGCTACCTATGAGGTCAGAGTCCAGGGTCAGTCCATGTATAGTCTTTAGGTAGTGGCTTAGTCCCTGGAAGCTCTGGTTGCTTGGCATTGTTGTTCATATGGGGTCTCGAGCCCCTTCAAGCTCTTCCAGTTCTTTCTCTGATTCCTTCAACGGGGGTCCTGTTCTCAGATGTTGAACATTTCTTTAGGTGTTTCTCAGCCATTCGGCATTCCTCAGCTGTGAATTCTTTGTTTAGCTCTGAACCCCATTTTTTAATAGGGTTATTTGACTCCCTGTGGTATAACTTCTTGAGTACTTTGTATATTTTGGATATAAGGCCTCTATCTGTTGTAGGATTGGTAAAGATCTTTTCCCAATCTGTTGGTTGCCGTTTTGTCCTAGCCACAGTGTCCTTTGCCTTACAGAAGCTTTGCAGTTTTATGAGATCCCATTTGTCGATTCTTGATCAATGGCATAAGCCATTGGTGTTTTGTTCAGGAAATTTTTTCCAGTGCCCATGTGTTCCAGATGCTTCCCTAGTGTTTCTTCTATTAGTCTGAGTGTATCTGGTTTGATGTGGAGATCCTTGATCCACTTGGACTTAAGCTTTGTACAGGGTGATAAGCATGGATCGATCTGCATTCTTCTACATGTTGACCTCCAGTTGAACCACACCATTTGCTGAAAATGCTATCTTTTTTCCATTGTATGGTTTTGGCTCCTTTGTCAAAAATCAAGTGCCCATAGGTGTGTGGGTTCATTTCTGGGTCTTCAATTCTATTCCACTGGTCTATCTGTCTGTCTCTGTACCAATACCATGCAGTTTTTATCACTATTGCTCTGTAATACTGCTTGAGTTCAGGGATAGTGATTCCCCCTGAAGTCCTTTTATTGTTGAGGATAGTTTTAGCTATCCTAGGTTTTTTGTTATTCCAGATGAATTTGCAAATTGTTCTGTCTAACTCTTTGAAGAATTGGATTGGTATTTTGAGGGGGATTGCATTGAATCTGTAGATCGCTTTTGGTAAAATGGCCATTTTTACTATGTTAATCCTGCCAATCCATGAGCACATCTTCATCAAGTTTTACTCTTTTCTGTGGGACTTTGTTACGACCTCCGGGAGCAGATCTCTTTCCAGATATGCCTAACAGTTTTACATCTTCCTCATCTTCATCTTCTGACTCTGCATCTTCCTCTACAGCTACTAGGTGCTGTCCACTTATGTGCACAGGCCCAGAACCACACTTCAACCTCAAGACCACAGGTGGTGTAATTTCGAAGCCCCCAAGGGAAACTGTTGGTTGTACAGACATTTTCAAAGTTGCCAGTGTTACTTTAATTGGGCTGCCTTCATAGTTCATTGCTTCTGCCTCTATGATGTGCAACTCATCTTTTGCCCTTGCTCCTAAACTGACCGTTCTTAATGATAACTGGTGCTCATTTTCATCATTATCAACTTTAAAGTGACAATCTTTGTCTGCCTTTAGTTCACAACTGAAAAGGTAGTTCTGAGGCCTAAGAGGGCTCATGTCCATGTCCATCGAGTCTTCCATGAGGTGGAGGCGCGCACTTCAGTGTGCGAGAAGCCGGACGGAAAACAACTGCCTACTGTTCCGCAGAACAGACACGCACGACAGAATCACGCCAAGGCTTGAATTTATATTTTAAAGCATATAGTAGCACTTAAAAATGTTTAAGAGCAGGCATGTAATTTAGTTGGTAGGGGCCTTACAAAGCATGAGGGAAGCCCTGGGTTTCACAAGAAGGTGTGCTAGCAGTATAGCTAATATTTCTAATAATATATTTACTTGGGAGGAGTAATGAGGAGGATAAGGAGTTGGAGGATATCCTTGGCTCCATAGTGAGTTTGAGTCTAGCATGTAATACATGACACAGTGTTTCAAATGTAAGGAAATTTTGACACAGGGTCTCATGTATCCCAGGGTCATGTCAACTGTTTACATAGCTGAAGCTGGCCTTGAACTCCTGATTCTCCTGCCTCCATCTCCCAAGTACTAGAACTAGAGATGTGCACCACCACACTATACTCTAAAATATCTGTCTGTCTGATCTGTCTGTCTGTCTGTCTGTCTGTCTATCTATCTATCTATCTATCTATCTATTATATGACCCCAATTATATTTAAAAACAATTGTATAACATTATAAAAGGTATAAATAAGGTGTCACAGTACTAACCGTTGTCACCTCTATGTGTTGAGATTTTTATCTTCCTTTTTGGTGCTATCATGCTACCAACTCTACACAAGGACCATACGTTGCTTTCATAATCAGAAAGGGCAATAAAATAGTTCAAAAGTCCTTCTCAAAATGTATCATGCAAAGTGAAAAGTAGTTAACTTATTTAATTTATAGTTTGCAAGTGACAAAGAGCACTCAGAATTTGTCTCTGTAGGAGAGACTTTTGGAATGCCAGTGACTTTACACTTGCAAGACAAATGCTTCTCTGTCTCCCTAACTTAAAAAGAAGAAAAAGGAGGAAAGTCAACAGTCTCTAGGAAGAAATGTCTGACGTGAAAGAAAACAATTATAAGGGAAAGGGAAATAAAGAAATTTACCAATGATACTTAGTCTACTTGCAGTTTAGTTTAGGACTCAAGATCAAAACATCTCTCCCTGTAAAGACTGTTCCAAAGACTGATCCACACAAGCAACACTGTTAGTATTTATGACCTCTCATATTTTTAGAGGGGTGGAGGCTGAAGATGAAATTCTAGCCCTCAGGAATGCTAAATGAGTACTTAATATTTCTGCAGGAAAGTTTTTTTTTTCTGTTAAATTTGACTAACAGACATTTTAGGCTATAATCACATCAGAAATTCCGGCTTTCCTCCTTGTAGTCTGATGGTTACAAAAGGATTAGTTTTTAAAATATATTTTTTAATCACTTTTCTTGCTTGCTTCCTTAATTTGGTTTCAGAAAAGGGTCTCTCTATGTAGCCTAGTCTCGCCTGTAACTGGAAACCTTGCTTCCACCTCCCAAAAACAGGATTACAGACCAGTGCCTCCAGCTCTGGTGGGTGAAGAGCTAATTTTGATGATCAAAAAACTGAAAATGGGCAGGAAAGATGGATCAGCCTTAAAATTAGGCTCACAACCAAAATATAAAACACTGAAAAGGAAGATGGTCTATATTAAGTTTCTTGCACCACTCCATCAAAGACCATCTTTGCAATAGAAAATACCAGAAAGTTCTAGTCATATGGATGTAAGGTTTTACATAGATAATGGTTCATAGATAACCAAATTAAAAAAAGAAAAATTCTAATAATCCTTTTGCTTGCTGTCTTGGGTTTTTACTGCTGTGCACAGACACCATGATCAAGGAAACTCTTATAAAGGACAACATTTAATTGGGGCTGGCTTACAGGTTCAGAGGTTCAGTCCATTATCATCAAGGTGTGAGTACGGCAGCATCAAGGCAGGCATAGTGCAGGAGGAGCTGAGAGTTCTATATCTTCACCTGAAGGCTCTTACCAGAATACTGACTTCCAGGCAGCTGAAATGAGGGTCTTAAAGCCCACACCCATCAACACACCTACTCCAACAAGGCCACGCCTACTTCAACAGGGCTACACCTTCTAATTGTGCCACTCCCTGAGCCAAGAATATGCAAACCATAACACTCGCTGAATGCTCAACTAGAACCCAAACTGCTTCATATTAAAATAAACGTGGTAAGTATCCCCTAAGCAAACAAATCTTAAACAGGTTATTACAAAAAGCTTCAGTGCCAGCCTGGGATACCATGAGACATTGCTCCCCTCTGCTCCATAAGAAGGAGGGGGAAGGGGAGGAGAAAAAGGCGGGGAGAAAGGAGGGAGAAAGATGAAACCGAGATTTTCTCCCAGTCCTATTTTGACCATTCCCATACTCAAAGGGACAGATTTGACTAAATGAGTTTAAGTCTCCATATTTTTTTTTTTTTTGGTTCCTTTTTTCGGAGCTGGGGACCGAACCCAGGGCCTTGCGCTTCCTAGGCAAGCGCTCTACCACTGAGCTAAATCCCCAACCCCAAGTCTCCATATTTTTAAAGAGGTTCTGATTTGTGTATGTGTTGGGGGGATCTCTGTGTAAGTGTATGCCATGTGTCTTTTCATACCCTTAGAAGCCTTAGAAGGCGAAGGGTTGGGGTTATTTTGTAGCTGTGGTTACAGGGGGCTATGAACAAGGCAGTGTGGCTGCTGGGAAGTGGACTTGGGTAATCTAGCAACAAGTGCCCTTAACCTCTGAGCCATCTCTCCAGCTTCAATTACCCACATCTAAAAGTATAAGCAAAGGACATGGAGGATGGATAGAGTGCTTCACTAAAATGTTGCAGACTCTGGGTTTTAGAGAAATGCACATAAACACACTGAGAGTGTGCAGGATAAGACAGAGAATGTGAAGAGGCTTGGAAGTGGAGATAGCAAGGTTACTTAAAGAACAGGGACATGAGCCCTAAAGACAGTTATTGGTCTACTTAAATACAACTGACTTTTATTACCCATGCTGCAAATACACCGAAGGAAGGTCTTAAATATTTCATGGTTTAGGGCTGGAGATACAGCTCAGTTGAGAGAGTGCTTGCCTCGTACTCACAAATCCCTTAAACCCCCAGAAACCCATAAACCAGGCGATGGCACACGCCTATAGTCCCAGCACTCAGGCAGGAGGATCAGGAGCTCAAGGTCATTCTTGACTACATAAAAAATTCAAGAATACCCCTGTGTGCATGACACTCTATCTCAAAAAGAATAAAAAGATTTCCTAGTTTAGTGAGAACAGATGAGTTACTGTTTGCTATTTTAAAAAGCTTAATCAAAATACTACATTTTGTTTTCTTTTCTAAGACAGAATCTCACTAAGCAGCCATGGCTGGTCTGAAAAAACAGCGTGTAGACCCAGCCGTCTTTGAGCTCCCCTAAATGCTGTAATTACAAGCCTGTACCATTCATGAACCATCATACCGTAGCTTGAAATTCTGCAGCCTAGTACAATTCTCGTAGACAAGTCAACTCAGTCTTATTCATTTCTATAGTCATAAGGTGACTTTCTCAAAGTCACAAAGATAGTAAATGTATTAAGTGACCAAAACAAGTGTTAAGTTCTGACTCTCAATCTGGGGAACTAGCATGTAGTAGATCCTGGGTTTTAGACTTAGCACTGCAAAAATCTTCTGACTCTCATGAATACACCCTTCTCACCTGACAAAGATTGAGGTAGGTACACAATTATATTTGGGAAATGACTATGGTTAAGCTGGGATAATATATAAGCGAATATGGGGGCTGGGTTGGATGAGAAGTGGCATCAGAAAAATCTATGGATATATGTATGATATTTTACATGTCTGACCAATTGGGTTTTGTTTAAGAAAAGGAGAACTAATTCCTTTTGTGTATGAGCCTTTCCAAGAAGATCCAGAAGGAAGTCCAACAACCTTTTAAAGTTTAAACAAACTTATGACCCTTAATAATTGATGATAGAAAAACAAATAACCCAGGAATTCCAATTGATTTTTCAGTTCAGCCAATTTTGTTTACTAAAATTAATTTAAAACATGGATCAGATACCGAAACCCAAGCAACGATAAGAGGACAGCTTTCAGAAGCAAACAGGACATGAGTGCCAAGTTCAGGAAACAGGCTCCACCGTGTATCATAGCTGTATTCTTTATGGGTAAGTCATGTTCTCGAAGTCTTAGACAAGGTGCCAGAATCTGCATAGAATGTGAAAAGTTGTTACTTACATAATGGAATCTCACTGACTGATCTGGCAGGGTGCTGAGGTTACAAAGAAAAAGCGAACTTTTTTTTTTTTTCCTCAGAAAAGATCCAGTTGTTAAGCAGGACAGCCCCATAGTCCTTTTCATGGATTGTGTGTTCAGCCTCAGGACTGTAAGTGAAATGATGTGTCTTAAAGATCACGGAGGAAAATGTGCTTGTGTGGAGATTTTAAAATGTTGATTTTTGATTTGTTGACAGCTAAGCAAACATTTAGTTGCCATGGAGAATCCAACCACTGAGATTACTTTAAGAGTTACTTAGAAATAACTGAAAACAGAAATTACAAATAGGACAATATCATTTAGTATAATTTTTAAGTTGGAAACCCTACTAATAAAAAGTGTGCATATTTTGAATTTATATAAGACTTTGTGCTTTCTTGAATGTTATAAATTATGTATCAATTTTCTCTTCAAACACAAAACTTGCGTTTCTAATTATGAATAAAATCCTTGAAGGCATTTGGAAAAATTACAGTACTCTGAATAAATATTCAATGAGCCCAATTTTCGAGATGCTGAGAACTTCCAAACATACAGAGGATCTCTATACTTGACAAGCATAAGGCTTAGAGGTAAAAGTGGAGGTCAACCGGTAGAGCACTGAGTTCAAAATCCACTACCACATAAAACTGTCTGTGTTAATACACACCTGCAATATTCGTGCCTCCAAAGGCAGCAGCAGAAAGATCAGAAATTCAATGTCATCCTTGGCTACAGAACAAGCATGAAGCCAGCCTCCAAATGGGAAACCCTGCCTCCAAAAATACATTAATATCATATTAAGGAAGTTACTGATTTGTTTCTGAAAAATACTTAGGTAATTCAAAGTGAAAAATGAGCCATGGAAAAAAACCTTTAGAATTCTAAGTCATTTCTGGTATGCTTTTAACTGTTAATATTACTATTTTAAACATGTGAGCCAAATTTAAAAACAAGAATTCTAGATAACAATTGAGCTATTCTAGATTTACACACCTTAGGAAACTCTAATACATGATCATGTCGCTGGGAGCTAGGAAAGGCTGGACATCCATCCTATTAAGAATTTAAAGAAACCCTGAATACCAGGGATACAGTTCAGGATGGAGTGGGTGTCTAGAATGCTAGGGGCCCTGTGTCTGGAATGCTAGGGGCCCTGTGATCCAGAATACTGTTGCTCCTGTGTTTGTAAATAACAAAGTACTGCCAATCCTCAGCAATCCCTTACCTAGCTTCTCTCCTCAAGGATTTTTGAGGTTTACAGTAACCCAGCGTTACTGTCAATTTAAAGAGCAGCATGTGCTTCACTCAAGGTTTTAAAAAGAGAGGGGCAGGTGATGTACTTTACTTGGTAAAATGCTTGCCTAGCAAACAAGGCACCTTTGTTGTTCCCCCGACCCCTGAACCAGCAAAAAATGTAATAGTGTGGTTGAATAGAGTTTAGAGACACCCTGAGATACAACATTGTCTTGTCTCCCAGGCTGCTTGTTTGGTTTAGTTTTGGAAACATTGTGTCCTTGTGTTGCTTGGCTATGCTCCCCTGGACTGGATTAGGATTAAAGGAAAGTGCCACCCATGACTGACACCTTGCTCAGAATTGACTGAGAGAAAAGGCCTGGCTTCACACTTAACAAACAAGAGAGGGTTTTATGTATTCAAAGATAAGGTGAGCAAGACAGGAGAAATAAAGTAAGAAAGCGAGTTAAGCCTTCCCATTGTGTGGAACAATTACCTGACTAGCTATCTCTTTACAGACCCTGAATTCCTTTAAACAAAGTGAATAATTTACTCCAGCCTCCTTAGGAAACTCACATAGTCCATTGCAGAATCATCAGGAGAGAGCAGACTCAAAAAATGGTGCTAAAAAGTTCTTTGCAGGGTGTGATATATCTGCGGGGAAGCTTCCTCAACCCTAACAAATCATCAACTCTCCCTCTTCCCCCTGAGGGCTTCTTCAGCTTTTCTTGGATCTACCTTGCTTCCACTGATCTTGGGTTAGGTCCTTAAAAGCATACATTTTGCATTTCCTTTGGCAGTTGGTTAGTTTTTTTTTCCCCCTTCAACTTGGCAGAAACCAGGGTCGTTGGGAAAGAAGGAACTTCAGTTGAGAAAGTGCTCCCATCAGATTGGATTGTAGGCAAGTCTGTGAGGACATTTTCTTGATTAATGATTGATGTGGGAAGGCCTAGCCAACTGGGCAGATTGTCCTGAGCGATATAAGAAAGCAGGCTGAGCCAGCCATGGGGAACAAGCCAGTAAGCAGCATTCTTTGGTGGTCTGGCCTCCAGTTCTTGTCTCCAGGTTCCTGCCTTGAGTTCCCTCTGTGACAGACTATGATTAGGATGTGTAAGTTGAAATAAATCCTTTCCTTCCCAAGTTGCTTTTGCTCATGGTGTTTTATTACAATGGAAACTTAACTGGACGTACTTCTCCTGATTTTCTGCCTTTTTGAATTTTATTTTTTTTATTTAAAGAACACCATACATAGGGGCTGGAGAGATGGCTCAGTGGTTAAGACTGCTCTTCCAGAAGATCCAGTTTCAATTCCGAATATCCATATGGTAGCATACATCCCTCTTTAACTCCAGTTGTAGGGGATCTGGAGCCCTTTTCTGACCTTTGCAGCCACAAGGCATACACATAGTATATAGACACATGCATGTAGTCTCTTGGAGAGGTCTGACCAACAACTATCTCAGAGGGAGGTTTTCCATGCCTGGCACTGGGGATATTTTAAATAGTGTAGGGTTCCTGAGGTGGAACATTATCATCTCATGTGGCTTAATTACATTCAATTTAACTTATAGTTATATGTATATATAATTTCTCAGTAGTCTGGAGTAAATATGTATATTTATATAAGCTTGTAAAATATTATATTTCACTATGGGCTTTTCCAAACATCTTAATTTTATCTCATTCTTCTTCTTTCTACCCATGATACCTTCCTTCCCTCCTCCCTAAAGTATTCCCTCCCAGTTAGTCTTCTTTTGTCCTTCATACCACCTGTGTGCTACTACCCACCCAAACCCCATGTAGAGCTCTGCCCCCATCCCATGGTCTCTGCTTTCCTAATTATGCGATTCCTTCAGAGGGAGGATCCACAGGTGAGAGAGAACACACAGCATTTGTATGTCTTGATCTGTGTTACCATGGGTTAACTTGCTCAGTACAAAATTTTTCAGTTCCATTCAAATGCAAGTTTCACAAGTTCATTTTTCTGTTTAGCTGAATAGGGTACATGCATGACAATTCCCTTAGCCATTCATCAGTTGAAGGACAATCGGCTTGTTTTCATTTCCTGGTTATTGTGAATAGAAACAGCCGTAAGTATGCCTAAACAAGTACATCTGTTGAAAGCTATCGACTTCTTTGGGCATATGCTCAGGAGTGATTTAGCTAAATCGTGTGACTGGTTTACTTTTAGCTTTTTCAGAGTTGGACAAACTGATTTCCAGAGTGCCTAGACCAGTTTACAAATCCATCATCAGTGAATGAGGGTTCCCTATTCTCCAAATATCCAACATTTGTTGGGTATGTTTCCTTGTTCTTTGTCATCATGACTGATGAGATCCCAAAGTACTTTTAATTTGAATTCTCCTAATGACAAAGGATGCTAGATGCTTTTCAAGATATCCCTCAGCAGTTTTTATGTATTCTTTTAAGAACTCTGTTCATATCTTGGAGGTGGTAGCACATGCCTCTAATCCTAGCACAGAGTTCCAGGACAGCCAGGGATACACAGAGAAACTCTGTCTCAAAAACAAAACAAAATAAAACAAAAGTTCTGTTCATATCCATAGTCCTTTTTTTCCTTCATCATTCTTTATATTTCTTCTTCTCTCTCCTCTCCTCCCAGTCCCTCCCAACCCTTTTCCTCCCACCATTTCCCCTCCTCTGATTCCCTTCAAAAAAGCGATATCCACCAAACATGGTATCTCATGTTATAGCACTCCCTAACTTTTTTTAATTGGGTCGTTTGGTTTCTTGATTCTTTGGGATAGTTTAAGATTTAATTTTATTATTTTTGATTGTACATAGCCATTATGTTGTCAACAGAGAGTATATGCACTTGAATGCAAGTGCCCTCTGAGGAAAGAGGCCTCCCATGTCCTGAGTCTGGAGTTACAAATGTTTGTGAGTTATTTGATCCAAGTACTGGGACCCAAACTTGAGTTCTCTGGAAGAGTAGCCAGTGCGCTGAACTGTTGAGGCATCTCTCCAGCTCTCTCCTTTGCTTTTCAATTCTTTGTATATTCTTCACAGTTGTCTATTGAACATGAAACTACCAAAGTTTTTCGCCCACTCTGTGAGCTTCCTCTTCATTCAGTTGATTGTTTCCTTTGCTATACAGAAGCTTTTAAGTCTCAGGAGTCCTTGTTTTTCAGCTGTTGCCCTTAGGAACTAAGTGAGTGGAATCCTAGCCAGAAAGTCCTTTCCTACATCTATGTCTTGTCAAGTGTTGCCGAAATGTTCTTAGAGTGATTTCATCCTTTTTACAGCCTAGCTACTTTACTTTTCTTTATTTGATCTGGTAGTCTCTATTTCTGACCCTGTCTCTCTGTGTCTCTCTCCATCCCTGCTGTTTCTCTCTTATTTTTCTCACTATTTATTCATTTATTTATGTGTGGAAATATTGCATGTGAGGGCATGTATGTACCTGGCGTGCACCATGTCAATATCATAGGGATATAAAATTACCTAGGATATTTAAAAGGCCATCCTCAAAATTCCAGTAAAGAAAGCTATTCCAGAAAGAAATCTAAAATGCTCCAATATACCACATTTTAGAAGAAGAGACGTTGAGACAGGATCTTAAATTGAAGCCTTAGGAGGCCTTGAATTTAACACAATCCTCCTGTCTCTACCTCCTCAGTACTGGGCTTATGCTGCCACTAGGCAGCAAAATGGCATTACTTAAAGTAACTTTCCAAACAGGCGTCATAAGAGCTAAAATATAAAGGAAGTCATTGGATTCCTGCAGTCCTCAGGAGATGGTTGGTAATGGTTCTTTCACTGAAACAATATTGTTTCCATCACAAACCAAAACCGATGTTGCAAGAGCCTCTGTATTAAATAAAATGAAAGGAAACAACAGTTTGGGGTACTGTGCTCTAAGATGTTGGTTCTTGGATATATTTAATTTGCTTAAAGCCACTTCTTCGTAATATTTGATGTGATCTGTAATGTAGCATAGGGAAAATTGGATGTTAACATTCTATTTTCTGGAAATTTTACTAAAATTGTGCTTGTCTAAATTCCATCTAGTGGACAGATGAGAATCTATCATTTTGTTTTTGTAACAAGTAACCGATATGACAAAAACTTTTCATTGAAATTCTTACATATCTCACTCTTGTATAAAATATGACCTGCAAATTAAAACTCTCCACTCGTTTCTTTCTAGTTTTCGTGGTGGCAGTGGTGGTATTGGCTCGCTTTGTAGCCCTTGATAACTTTAAACTCCCAGTGATGCTCCTACCTCAACCCCCAAATTCTAGGAATACAGATATGCGCTGCCATACTTGACTGCTTCTAGTCTTAGTAGTACAGAAGCAAGAATATCAGTATTCCTGACCAGGTAGAACACATTTTTATTTTGCTACTTACTAATCGTTTTACTTGCTCTGAAACCTGAGAGTTTTATTTGATGAAGAGAAAACTCCAGGAGTAGAATGACCACAAAAGAAGTACATGTTATTATACAGAACTGACAGCAGACTAGCTATGCGCGTGGTGTTTTAACCTGTTTATGTTGCTCTAATAAATCATCTTAGGCAGTGGTTCTCAACCTGTGGGTCACACACCCTTTGGGATCACATACCAAATATCGTGCATATCAGATATTTGCATCGTGATTCATAACAGTAGTAGAATTAGAGTTATGAAGTAGCAATGAAAATACTTTTATGTTTGAGGGTCACCGCAACATGAAGAACTGTGTTAATGAAGGCTGAGAACTACTGTCTTAGGGTAACACCTATGATTTCTGAACAATAGCAATTTGCTGGTCACAGTTCTAGGAAGTAGGACATCTCAGGAAGATGAAGCAGCAGAAGACAGACTATACAATCATGTGAAGACTAGCCATTATATATGATGTAGGTAAGTGTCCTCATGGCAGAGACAAGACAGTCACCATTCGCAATACCATTCACAGGGGCTTCCTCTTTTTGAACAAATCACCTCGCAAGTACCTGAGTTTTCAATACTATCATCTCGTTAACTAACTTTCAGCACTTGAATGGACAGTGGAGAAGTTACTAATATTCAGATTAGAGCATGAAATAAATATGCTTTGCTAAGAACATTACTGCCTATGTGCAAGCTACTTTTCCATGGAAGTAAGAAGATGAGATCGTAAGCAGTTTCTTATTCATGCTTTATTTCATAAGATTGGAGTCCACCAATGCTTCCTGTAAAGTCCTCTGGCTGCAATCATGGGCTATGTAGTCAGACACAAGACAGAGTCAAAGCTTCTATACAACCCAGGATTTGTTTCACTATACAAATTGATCTTGAGCAAGAGATACTTAGTCTATTAGTTCATGTTATTTTGTTGATTTGGAGTGATTTTTTTCTTTGAGATGGGATATCCTTATATAAGCCTAGTTGGCATGAAACTTCCTATTCAAATCAGGATGACCTTTTATCAATCCCCCAGCCTTTGCCTCCAGAGAGCTTAATGCTTTTTTTTTTTTTTTGGTCTACTTGTTCTTATTAATTAAAAAATAAATCTTACATTAATTATTTGTTCTTTTTTACCTCTGAAATACCCTATATTTTAATGCCAACACCTTGGTAATCAGCATTTAATGCAGGTGGACGATTGATACTAACAGTCCATTCAGACCCAAGCGTGGAACTGAGAAGAGAGGTAAAATCCTAAGTACTGTTATAATTTGTGCTTTATTTAAGGTACTACACCATTTTGTGGGCTAGAAGTGCTTGCATAGTACAGTCCATGCATGCTACAGCATGAATCTACAGGTCAAAGGAAATTTACAGGAGTCTGTTCTTTCTGCCATTGGAGTTCCACACATCAAAATCATGTCACCAAGCTTGGTATCAAGTGCTTAAAGTCACTAAGCCATCGTACAGGCCCTGCCCATTTGTTTCTGAGATAAGATCTCATATAGGCCAGGCTAGCCTCAGAATGTCTATCATTGATGTTACATGCATTTAGTTTGTGTGTGTGTGTGTGTGTGTGTGTGTGTGTGTGTGTGTGTGCGTGTGTGTGTATGTAGATACATAGATATGAACACAGAATGGTGGAGGAGACCTTGTAGAAGTCAATTCTCTTTCACTATGTGGGTTTCTAGGATCCAACACTGTTAGTTAAGCTAGGAAACAAATATCTATACGCACTACACCCTAGAATTTCTATGTAGCCAGGTAGGGCATTTGAGTCTCCCCTGCCTCTATGTTCTGGGATGCTAAGTGCCCAGATTATGCATTGACAGTGATCAAAACTAGCATTTTGTTGTGCATGCTAGGCAAGCACTCTATCAACTGAACTATATCCCAAGCCCTATCACTGCACTTTCAGGCAAACTTACTATATAGCCTAAGACGGCCCAGAACTCATGATTGTCCTGCCTCAGCTTCACAAATTCTGTGATGATAGGGGTGCACCACCATGCAGGATAGAAATTTCTGTATACCCTATTTTTCTCACCTGAGAATAGGAATAATGTTTCTAATAGGGGAAGAATGATTACCATTAAACATTGCAATGTTTACAGAATTGTAGACAGAGCTTGTCATCTAGGCACATAGTAATAATAAATAGTGATGACAGTTGTGATTTGCATTTCCTCTCTGGCAAAATTTTACCAGTACATTTACATTGTTATTTAAAAGTGAAAAAGAAAAGGAAGCAGATGGCCATCTGCCAATTTGGTGTTGAAGATTTTAAATAAAAGCAAAGGTGCTCATTTGGATTTCATTAACTAATTATAGTTTGCTTTGTTGAAGCAGACTCTTACGTAGGCCAGGCTGGCCAAGAACTTGCTATGTAGCTAAGGATGGCTTTCAACTTCTAATAGACCCCTATGTGCCTCTTGAGTGCTGCTGAGATTGCAGCTGTCTCTACTATTCCAGGCTACATTGTTTTCATTTGTTTGTTTTGTTTTATTGTTGGCTTGTTTGAAATAGGGGCTCATTAAACAGCCCAAGCTGGCCTGGATGTCAATATGTAGAAAAGACTGTACTCAGAATCATGGTAAACCTTCTGGTCTGAGACCATAAAGGGTTGACAGTAGAAGCATGAGCTCTAATTTTAATTTGTTTCCTATCACGATCCAGTTCTTACATAAACACCCCTTAGGAATACTAATTTGTCTGATTGTAATGAAAAATAAAATTGGGAAATTTTCAAGATAGATGAATCTGAAAAATATTAAGTGGGGTGATCTAGACTCTGAAAGACAAAAGTTACATTTTATTTCGAAAGCAGATCATACCTCTTAATGAATATATGCAAGCTCATAAATGGGTATGAATGTGACCATATGCTATGAAGGTGGAAAGGGCACCCTTGAAGGGGGAGGAGGGGCGTTTAGGAAGGGAAGGAGAGGAATGTGACACATAAGAAAAGAAAGCAGAAAGGAAGGTGTGGGGAGGACACAAAGGGAGGAAGGGGAATCAGGGAGATTATGTACAGTGGAAAATAAACTCAAACTTTGTTTCAAAATGGCATCATGAAACCGAATACTTTGTATACTCGTTTTTCAAAGAACATCTAGGAACATATAATTCTGGAGCCAGGAGCAGTGACTGCAATCCGATACTCAGAAAGCTGAAAAAGGAGTGCCTCTGTACATACAGGCAAGCCTGAGCTATCTAGTCAGCAAGAGATCATCCTGGGCTACACCATGGAGACCATGTCTCTAAATCACAACAGAAAAACAAACGTAAAAAAAAAGAACTAGAAAAATAAAACAACTCTAATCTGGATATCTCACTAGGTGATAGAAGTCGTCTCTATGCCCAGCCCTTAGTTAGATCCCCAGCATCAAAAAAAGAGCAAGGAATGAAGAGCATTCTATCTGGATGGTCTTAGCTCAGATCATACTGAGCTAAGCAGAGTGATAAGATAGAGTGGCCAACCCTAGAGGTACCGTCACCTGTTACTGCTTATTCTTATCAGAACTTGGACTATGACACAAACGCACGCTTGCCTACTTTATAAGGATGCTTCTGTGTTACAACACGTGAATCCTTAAAACAGAGTTTATATGACCTGTATGCAAGGAATACTCGGAATGTATGGGCTGGGGCATAGCTCAAGGGGAGAACATTTGGCAACCATTCCCCAGAACCTGGAGTAGTCCCTCCTACCAGCACAACCATCATCTGGGAACACACACAAAAATTCCATTCCTTTTTAGACAAACACTGACGACTCCTGACATAAATATTTCATAGTCATCCGATCTTATTTCATATGCTATTCTTTCTTGAGGATTTCAACCTGGGTTTGATGGTCCTTTTACTTTCAAGTTATTTTTATTGTTTTTAGTTACGTGTGTGTGTGTGTGTGTGTGTGTGTGTGTGTGTGTGTGTGTGTGTGTGTTCCAGCCTATAGAGAAAGACATAGTCCCCACACTTGGAGATGGAATCACAGGTAGATTGTGAATCACCCAGAGTGGGTGCTGAGAATTGAACTCAACTTTTCTACAAGAGCAATGATATGCTCTTAATCACTAAGCCATCTTTCTTGCCCATGTTTATTTTTTATTTTAATTTTATATGGGGGTGGGTGATAGCTCACTCGGTAACATGTTTGCCATACAAGCATAAGGACCTGGTTTCAGAGTCCTAACCATTCGCATTGAAAAGCTGGTTCCCTCCCTCCCTCCCTCCTTCCCAGCTTCCTTTCTGCTTTAATGTCTTATGTGTCATATTCCCCTCTTGCCTCTTCCTAAATGCCAAGCCCCCCCCCCTCCACCATCATGGTGGTTAGCAACTACTTACTAAAGGGTCAGCCTTTAAAGCATGCATATGAGTAACGTTATCCAAACTGAACAGATTGAATATATATATTTAGGTATATATGTGGGATGTCAGGAGGCAGAGGCAGGAGGATCTCTGTGAGTTCAAGAGAAGCCTGGTGGACATGGCAAACAACAGTCCAGCAGGGCTACACTGTAAAACCTCTCTCAAACCAACCAACCAACCAATCAAACAAACAAACAAACAAACAAACAGGCATCAATGGAAGGAGAGGCCCTTGATCCTGTCAAGGCTTGATGCCCCAGTGTAGGGGAACGTCAGGGCAAGGAGGTGGGTGGCAAACAAACAAGAAACCTCTAACACACACATACACCACCACCATCACCACCATCACTACCAACAACAACAATTAAAGAAAATGAGGTCATAAATTTGAGAGGAAGGAAGAGGTACAGAAACATGAGAGAGGTTTGAGGAATAAAATTATGTTTAAAATTTGCCTTAATTAGAGTTCTGATCATGGCCAAAACATAAATTGGAGATGAAAGGGGTATTTAGCTTAGCCTTCCATATCAGTGTTCGTCATTGAGGGAAGCTGGGGAAGGAACCAGGAGCAGGCTGATGCAGAGGCCACAGAAATGTGCTGTTTACTAACTTGCTTCTCATAGCTTGTGCCTGCATTCTTATAGAACCCAGGACCACCAGCTCAGGGATAGCTCCACCCACAATGGGCGGGGTGCTCATCCATCAATCACTAAGAAAATACCCTACAGGCTTGCCTACAACAAGATCTTATGAAAGCATTTCCTTAAGTGAGATTCCTTCCTCTCAAATGACTTTAGTTTTTATCAAGTAAAGAGCACAATATTATAATCTCAAAATACTAAAAAGTAATTTTTGGATTGTGGTGGTGGCACACATCTTTAAGTCCAGCACTCAGGAGGCAGAGGCAGGCAAATGTCTGAGTTCTAAGCTAGCCTGGTCTATAGAGCAAATTCCAGGAGAACCAGGGATACACAGAGAAACCCTGTCTTGAAAACCTAAAAACAAAAATATGTCCTTTAAAAGATATGTGCACGACAGAGATCTGGGATAAGGGAGGTACCCAAGAATCAATGCGGGTGACCCCAGCTGTGACTCACTACATTGGGGATATGGATCCTGAAGAAGCCACCTGCTGTAGTCAGATAGTAACACCAGTGGAGTGATAGAGACACCAAACCACACACAAAACTTTCAATCCAAAATTTATCCTGTCTTAAAGACATTCAGGCACAGGGGGATAGAGCAGACTGAGTGAATGACCAACCAATAACTGGCCCAACTTGAGACTCATCCTATGGGCAAGTATCAAGTTTTAACACTATCAATGATACATTGTTATGCCTGCAAACAGGAGCAGGTTGCCCTCTGAGAGGCTCCACCCAGCAGCTGACTCAGACAGACCCAGACAACCACAGCCAAACAGTGGATGAGCTTGGGAACTCTTATGGAATTACAGGAGGAAGGACTGCAGGGGATAAGAACTCCACAGGAAGACCAACAGAGTCAACTAACCTGAACCCTTGGGGTTCTCAGAGTCTGAACCACCAATCAAAGAACATACACGGGCTGGACGTAGGCCTCCCCACACATATGTAGAAGATGTGCAGCTTGATCTTCATGTGGGGCCTGAACTGGAGCAGAGGCTATCCCAAAAGCTGTTGCCTGTTTGTGGGCTATGTCCTTCTATCTGGACTGCCTTGTCTGGCCTCAGTGGGAAAGGAAGTGCCTTGCCTAATATTACACAGATTTGAAATGTCATGGTTGGGAGATAACCAAGGGGGCCTACCCACTGAGAGGAGAAGGGGAAGGAGAGAGGGAAGGAGTGTGGGAGGGAGGACTGGGAGGGAGGCAGTGAATGGGATATAAAACAAATAAGTAAAAAATTAAATTTAAAAACAGCTTTCAAGCATTTAAATGAAAAAAATCTGTGTACACTGGCACCTACTGGTAAGCTTGGAGAGAGAAAGAGAGAGAGAGAGAGAGAGAGAGAGAGAGAGAGAGAGAGAGAGAGAGAGAGAGAGAGAGAACCCTACTTACTCCTCACTGTCTATCCAGCTAGTCTAAACCCATGAGAGCTCATATCTATCAGGAAAAGTAAGATGAAAATGACACAGAGGATGAACACTGACCTACACACCGATGTACACCCACACAGAAACATGCACTCATGTGTGCACATCCACACATAGGTTTTTTACTACTTTGCCGGCCTTAGTTAAAAGCATGTGGCAGTTCAACCACTAACTAGGAGTGATCTAACCGTAATACTGCTCAGTGTGTCCAGGGGAGGCTGTAGTAGGTAGACAGCTTTTCCTTCTGCTTGCATCCTTGTACCAAGTTGAGGCCATATCAGTGGTAAACAACCCAGCCAGCACACTCTGGGTGTCGATTTAACCAAGGCATGTCTCTTTCCTTTTGTTAAAGTATCATGTTCCTTTTATATGTATCAAAACTCTTACTGAACAATGGGTTCCGGGTTGCAAAGGAGGATTTATTTTTGCACCTGTCTTTCATTCTTTTGTCCAGCAGTTGGCAAAAGCACACACAAGTGCTACCAAGAATTGTTGCCTGCCAGGGGGTGGGGGGTGGGGGTGGGGGGGTAGGGGTGGGGGTGGGGGGGTGGGGGGTGGGGGGGTGGGGGTGGGGGGGTGGGGGGTGGGGGTGGGGGGGGTGGGGGGTGGGGGGGTGGGGGAGTTCTTATAGAAAGCCTTCTTTGACATTTTCCAAAGACATTTCCTCTCGGGTACTTAGACCAAATATCCAATTAACTTTATAAACACAAGTTATATTTTAAATCCTTGAACTAGTTGTCATGTGGTAATTAAGACTGTTCTAAAAATATCAAAGAAGAAACCTGTCATCTTTTTGCTATCAGAACTCTGCTTCCAGCTTAATTTAAAATAATGTTGTAACATTTATATTAAATCTTACTCTTGGTAAACTGAATTGACTTGTTTTTCTTTCAATAAATGCCAAAGAAGGGATCACACTAATGAAAAAAATGGACTATGTAGCTTCAAAAGCCCTTTTGATTTCTATGAGTTTAGTCTCTTGTGGTCGCAGACCCTCTACTGGTTTTCTGCATCATGGTTTGTAGCTGCATTTTGGTTTTCCTTGAGCCTGAGCTGTCTAATTGCTCCCCTCCCCCTTCTTCCCTCCCTGTCTCCCTTTTTCTCTCCCTTTTTACAGATTTATTGAGATACAATTCATACACCATATAGTTCACTTCTTAATTCTATAATTCAATAAATTTTTAGTCAATTGATAAACATATGCAAACAACATAATCTATTTTAGGATCTTTTTTTCATTAACTCTAGAAGGAACCCCTACCCCATAAGCTATAATTCCCTATTTTGCTCCAACTTTTCTCCTCTTTAGCAATCATTAGTTCCCCCTCCCCCTTTTTGTATATCTCATGTAACAAGAGTCATATAATACATAGTCTATGTAACTGGCTTCTTTGTGTTAGCTTAGTGTTGCAAGGTTTTCTATTCATCCAATGTTGGCAATGTCTCTGCTTTTTTATGTCATTTGCATATTTAGTAAATACAGACCCAAATATTGAAACGAGCATTTTTGGAGGAAGAGTAAATTGTGATAGCATTTTTAGATGGTGGTATATTTTTATCTCTCTCTCTCTCTCTCTCTCTCTCTCTCTCTCTCTCTCTCTCTCACACACACACACACACACACACACACACACACCCTAAAACAAGAAATTCACCAAAACGTGATCTAACTGTGCTCAAGTGTTAAACAATGAAATATAACTGATGAATGGTTCCTGTTTCTTTAAGAGCCTGCTTAGTGATGTGGACCCTGAGAATCATCGTTATGGGTTTTAAAATGTACTTTACAATTTATTCTGAAGACTATTCACAGTATCTCTAGCAGACCTTTCTTTACTGAAAACCTCAAATATTTGAAAGTAAAGCTCCAATGAAGTTTTCATGATGAATATTTCACCAAAAAAGAATACTTTATAACCTAGATGTTACAAGATGATGAATAAGGACTAACATGTTCACCTACCTCAACCTCCTTGCAAGTTACAATCCTGTTCATGCTTATTCTAAAGCCAAAATATTATTTTAATCCTACCACCTAGAAGATTCAACAAGAAGTAACATCTTGAGTTCCAGGATAACCTAGGCTTCAGTGCAAGACTGGATTTCAAAAAACAAACAAACAAGGCCAGTAAGATACCTCAGCTGCCTAGCCTAATGATGACCTGAATTCCATATCTGAAATCATGTTGAGAGGAGGAGAACCGAGTCCTGGAAGTAGTAAACTAAATTCCATAGGTAGTCATTGTGTGTATGAACTAGAACGCACACTTGCTCTCCTGAGTAAACATACAGAAATAATTAATCACACATATTCCTAGTAGATTTTGGATGGGTTGTTTTGTTGACCACAGTGGTGAGTTGATAAAGAGAACGCAATTTTCATTCTGATGCATTTGGGCTGCTTAATGCAACCCGAAATCTGGACAGAGTTAGCAATGCAATAATAATAATAACAACAACCACTATTATTACTATTATTATTATAAAATAAAACCATTCTAAACATAGTGACATATGTCTTTAATCCCAGCACTCAAGAGGCAAAGAGAGGAGGATCTCTTTGAGTTCTAGGCCAGGCAGGGCTACATAGTGAGACCATGGTTTGTTTGTTTTAAAGTTTAAAACCTAAAGATATAAAGATGAAAGTAAAATGTAGTATGTGACAATTAATTAGATAGACATCATGAAATAATTAATAAGGCTATATCAAAAGCACCACAACATTTATCTAAATAAAAGGAAAATATTCTGTAACTTGGTATTAAATGACTGTAAGACAAGAATGTTTTGTTTCTATAGTAAGGATAGCCAATATAGTCCCCACCCAACACTGGAAATCTGTAGAAGTTTCCTGAATTCCAGTGGATGCTAAGGTTCCTTATAGAAAATGCATTTGCACCTAACCTATGTGAATCCAACACTGTTCTTTAAGTCATTGGCACATGACTTAAAATACCTAATACTATGTAAATACCTGGGAAATGGTAGTTGTATTATTTAGAAAACAACATTGACAAAGAAAAAAAGTCTCTATGTGGTCAGTAAAAGATAAAATAAAAAAATATTTTTTTGGCCACAGTTGACTGAATCAGGAGGAGGCCTGCTACCCAGGGTAATTTATCTTTTCAATAGATTAAATAGATCAATCTTTTTACCCATTGATGTTATCAGGGGTCCTTTATTTTGGGCAAATCCTTAGCTTTTGTTTTGCAGATAGCGACCTAGGAGCCCTGAAGGAAAGCCCAATCCCCAAAACACAACTCAAACCCCCTTTTGTTTTCTTCCTAAGAAGACCTTTTTACTTTTGCTTCTTTTTAGCCTTTAATGCTTTACCCATTTTGCAAACCTCCTTGAGCCTCTCCTCACAAAGGACCCACTCTCGTGGGGGTTTCAACCCTATTATTTTTATGCATTGTTTTTCTGATCCCCACAACACGCCTTTAATATGTTTTTATCTTGAACTGTTTTCTTATTATTTCACTTGTGTTAATCTTGCCATTGGTTTAGTAGTAGATAACTAACTCCTTGTGCTCTGCAAATATTCTTTTCCTATGCTGCTTAGGATAATTTTAGGACAGTACCTAACAGGCACTTTATTTTTTTTTCATTACCTTAGATTACTTTATTATATCATTACGAATTACATTTTTTTTGCCCACTGAGAGAATAGTTTATTCTATCTCAAGATTAGTTAAGATTATTATTTTTTTTTATTAACTTGAGTATTTCTTATATACATTTCGAGTGTTATTCCCTTTCCCGGTTTCCAGGCAAACATCCCCTCCCCTTCCTTATGGGTGTTCCCCTCCCCACCCTCCCCCCATTGCCGCCCTCCCCCCAACAGTCTAGTTCACTGGGGGTTCAGTCTTAGCAGGACCCAGGGCTTCCCCTTCCACTGGTGCTCTTACTAGGATATTCATTGCTACCTATGAGGTCAGAGTCCAGGGTCAGTCCATGTATAGTCTTTAGGTAGTGGCTTAGTCCCTGGAAGCTCTGGTTGCTTGGCATTGTTGTACATATGGGGTCTCGAGCCCCTTCAAGCTCTTCCAGTTCTTTCTCCCTAACAGACACTTTAATAGTGATAGATGGTATTCACGCACTCATTCATTCATTCATCCATTCAGGTAGTTTATGGAGAGGAATGCTTTGCCCAAGCTGGACTCAAACTCTGATCTCTCCTACCTTAGGGCTCAAATAACTGAACTCACAGGTGTGTGTTGACATGCCGAGCAGCAAGTGAATATTTTAACATACAAGGAAAACAAAGGGCACAAGGACATTTGATCTCTTTTCCCTCAATTTATTTACTCACTTTACATCCCAATAGCAGTCCCCCTCCTCTCCTCCCAACCCCACCCTCATATCCCCCTCTCCATTCCCACCTCCTCTTTTCCTCTAAGACGGGAAGACACTCCATGGGTGCCACACTTGAAATTTTAACATACCCAATGATGGACAGTGACTTCCTGTGAAGCTATAGAGTATAGAGCTAATGTTGGTTTACAATGCTCAAATCCTTTCAAATACATTTCGATGACTTTTGCTTTCAGTGGAATTCTGAAACAGCTGTAGATAGGTCTCACTGACTTCTTTTTGACAAAGTCTTTGTGATACGACTGCTCTTCTCAGCGGACATTCGGACTCAGAGCAACCTTTACAGCTAGAAAACTATTCCCTAAGTGCCTATTCAAAAAATTAGCATCCATATTCACATATGTGTTTATTTTGAGTTGGAAACATAAAAAACAATCCTCACTAAGCAATGGGAATGCTTATAGAAATTTTTACTCCCTGGTTCAAAAATTTAAAAGAGGGGGTTGGGGATTTAGCTCAGTGGTAGAGCGCTTGCCTAGGAAGCGCAAGGCCCTGGGTTCGGCGGTCCCCAGCTCCGGGAAAAAAAAAAGAAAGAAAAAAAAGAACAAAAATTTAAAAGAACATCTCAGGGCTACCAAGATTTTCTCCTTGACCAATATTTTAATTACATGAGAAGCAACATGTTAAATAGAAATGTAGAATCAAAGGTCAGTCCAAGGAACAAATTCATCATACAGAGAATACAATTATTATGTAAAACATAATTTTTAAAAATAATGAATTCTGGCTTGAAAATAAATTATGAGGTAGATACAATAAGTTGACAATTAAGGCTCGTACTGGGATTAGGGTTAGAACTCAAAGCCTCAAATTCAATGCCTAGTAAACATGGATCACACACACTCACACACATACTCACAAACAGACATATATACTGACATACATACACATACACACACATACATACACATATACACACATACACATGCGTACTCACACATACACACACATACTTACACACACATACTTACACACACATACTCACACATACTCATACACACACATGCACACACATACTCATACACACACATGCACACACATACTTACACACATACTCACACATACTTACACACATACTCACACATACACATGCATACTCACACTACACACACAATACACACACACACACACACACACACACACACACACACTGTTGGGGTAGAAATCTCAGCTTGTGTCTGGACAAACCACACCAGGCCAACATGGTTCCATGAAGAAAGGTTTAATGAAAGGACAAGACAAGGGAAAGGGGAGAGAGAGAGAGAGAGAGAGAGAGAGAGAGAGAGAGAGAGAGAGAGAGAGAGAGAGAGAGAGAGGAAGAAGAAGAAGAAGAAGAGGAGGAGGAGGAGGAGGAGGAGGAAGAGGAGGAGGAGGAGGAGGAGGAGGAAGAGGAGGAGTAAAAGAGGAGAGGAGTAGAGGCCTGCCATGAGCACCTAGAGGGAAGGGGGTAGGGGAATGGGGAGAGAAGGGACAAAGCAGGAAGAGGGAAAGAGTAAGAGAGAACAAGAGCAAGAGCCAGAAGGTGAGGAGAAGGCAAGGAGCCCCTTTTATAGTGAGTCAGGCATACCTGGCTGTTGCCAGGTAACTGTGGGGGTGGAGCTTAGACAGAATGCTAACACATACCAACATACATACATACACACATTCAAACACACAAGCATACTCATAGTCATACATACACACACTCACACATGTACACACATACTTATAAACACACACACACACACACACACCATATAACTTTAAAACCAGTTTGATATTGAGCTGATCAAGATTCTTTTAAGATTTTGTCATATAAAGTTTGTGGAATCAAATCACATTGTGATAACATATAAAAAGAACAGTACCATTTTCTTATTTTATTTATGAGTTTTAAACTTTTTAATATTTATTAATTTATTGCAGCAACAGGGGGTGGCACATACCTTTAATCTCAGCACTCGGGAGGCATTGGAAAGTGGATCTCTGTGAGTTCAAGGACAGCTAGGTCTATAGAGTGAGTTCCGGGACAGCCAGGACTATACAGAGAAACCATATCTCACCACCACCACCCTCTGCCTCCCACAATATAAAAAGAAAAAAGATTATTGTGTATGTCATGAGCTCAGTGGTTTGTGCTATAATATGCCCATAGAAGTCAGGGAATATCTCTCCTTCCACCATGTGGGTCTCAGGGAGCCAAGTCACGTTGCTGAACTTGGTAGCAATCACCTTTGCCATGATCTTGGGCCATGATCTTGCCAGACATTTTTTAATTAATTATTCTTTATATTTTATTTTGTTTTGGTTTTTCAAGATATGGTTTCTCTGGGACTAAAGACAAGCACCATGACACCTGGCTAATTAATGTATATTTCATAATAAAATAAAATATAGTAATACAAAATAAAAACTAACAAATACATCAGAACAGAACAAAATAAACAAACAGACAAGAACCCTGGGAGAGTGTCTGAGAAAAACTTTGACCCCTAACCTGTGGACTGGATTGAAAAGGTTGGGAGAATGGAAATATAAAAGTAGAAAGGTCAAAAGAAAGGTCGAGTGGACAGAGTGAACACCTAAAAAGATATTGGATCCTTTTTTTTTTAATTTAGAGAATACTTTATTAGTTTTTGTAATCAAACCCACGTATATAAGACCTTACATATTTAATACAGTGTGTTACCCCTGTACAAATGGAAAAAACTTAAGTTCAACATTTCTAGACCAATATGGCTGTTAATTTCTGTACAGTGCCAACTCAACACAGTAAACGGGGATACTTTTTTCGAAAGTTGACAGCACAGGTAAAGTTTCAAAAAATTCAAATTATATATCTGTATATATATATTTATATTTATATAAAAAGACCAATAATAGCAGTGTGTTATGCATCAACAGCAGCAACAGCTTTTCCAGGTTCTGCAGTCATCTGAACAAAACTGTAGAGACATCCAGCACATTCCATTAAAAAAAAAAAGTAAAAAAAAAAAAAAAACCGAGAAAACAGCACAGTTCTGTTACTCTTGTGGTACCTGGCACCATTTTTTTTTAAAATTAGCTTCTCAATCATCATCTGGAAAGAAAACATTCTGAGCAACATCATTAAAAACAGCTCTGATAAAGCACGGTCACTACTACGTATCATAAAGCAGGTACAAGCTATTTTACATCCACAGAGGTATGATACAGTACTGTCCTACATCTATAATACTAGAGGATACAATTTAAAAGGCATTATTTGAGACTTGATTCTACTTTTCCAGCAGAGGGCCCAAAGGATGGTGTGACACAGCTTTGTAAAGAAACATACTCTAGACAGGATTTCCTTTCACTAGTGGCACACTTCTAAGGGTTCATTCTCTCCATGAATGTCAGCTAAAACCGTTATTAAAAAAATGAAATATCCCTAGAACAAAACCGTATAACCACCGGATTCACATGAAGATGACCTAGTGGAGACAAGCTGGACCTCACCTTACCAACAAGCTATCAAATCTGTTATGTTAAAACAGTGAGACCTCCAAGGAAGGAGATGCCAAGTAGTGCTTCAAAGCTTCGGACCACAATCAAACACAGCATCCTTTTCAACAGAAGCAGAAGCTCATCTGAATATGCTCATGGATGCTGACATCAACATTTAATCATCTCCTCACTCATCCAGGAAGAGGGGGAGATCAGTTACTACTGTACTTTATTGTGTTCAACCAAATCACCATGTTACAAAAATAGCAAGCTGCCATAATAAAAAATAAGGCTCCTCTATCCAGCACCAGATAGCATCATTTTACTTTCAAGCCTAGAAATTGCACACTTGTATATAAACCAATCAAAGATGAGGATTGAGAGTTCATCTTGGTGGATTTTTCCTTTGATGAATATGAAGTGTCCTTCCTTATCTTTTTTGATGACTTTTAATTGAAAATTGATTTTATTTGATATTAGAATGGCTACTCCAGCTTGCTTCTTCTGACCATTTGCTTGGAAAGTTGTTTTCCAGCCTTTCACTCTGAGGTAGTGTCTGTCTTTGTCTCTGAGGTGTGTTTCCTGTAGGCAGCAGAATGCAGGGTCCTCGTTGCGTATCCAGTTTGTTAATCTATGTCTTTTTATTGGGGAGTTGAGGCCATTGATGTTGAGAGATATTAAGGAATAGTGATTATTGCTTCCTGTTATATTCATATTTGGATGTGAGGTTATGTTTGTGTGCTTTCATTCTCTTTGTTTTGTTGCCAAGACGATTAGTTTCTTGCTTCTTCTAGGGTATAGCTTGCCTCCTTATGTTGGGCTTTACCCTTTATTATCCTTTGTAGTGCTGGATTTGTAGAAAGATATTGTGTAAATTTGGTTTTGTCATGGAATATCTTGGTTTCTCCACGTATGTTAATTGAGAGTTTTGCAGGATACAGTAACGTGGGCTGGCATTTGTGTTCTCTTAGGGTCTGTATGACATCTGTCCAGGATCTTCTGGCCTTCATAGTTTCTGGCGAAAAGTCTGGTGTGATTCTGATAGGTCTGCCTTTATATGTTACTTGACCTTTTTCCCTTACTGCTTTTAATATTCTTTCTTTATTTTGTGCGTTTGGTGTTTTGACAATTATGTGACGGGAGGTGTTTCTTTTCTGGTCCAATCTATTTGGAGTTCTGTAGGCTTCTTGTATGCCTATGGGTATCTCTTTTTTTAGGTTAGGGAAGTTTTCTTCTATGATTTTGTTGAAGATATTTACTGGTCCTTTGAGCTGGGAGTCTTCACTCTCTTCTATACCTATTATCCTTAGGTTTGATCTTCTCATTGAGTCCTGGATTTCCTGTATGTTTTGGACCAGTAGCTTTTTCCGCTTTACATTATCTTTGACAGTTGAGTCAATGATTTCTATGGAATCTTCTGCTCCTGAGATCCTCTCTTCCATCTCTTGTATTCTGTTGGTGAAGCTTGTATCTACAGCTCCTTGTCTTTTCTTTTGATTTTCTATGTCCAGGGTTGTTTCCATGTGTTCTTTCTTGATTGCTTCTATTTCCATTTTTAATTCCTTCAACTGTTTGGTTGTGTTTTCCTGGAATTCTTTCAGGGATTTTTGCGATTCCTCTCTGTAGGCTTCTACTTGTTCTCTAAGGGAGTTCTTTATGTCTTTCTTGAAGTCCTCCAGCATCATGATCAAATATGATTTTGAAACTAGATCTTGCTTTTCTGGTGTGTTTGGATATTCCGTGTTTGCTTTGGTGGGAGAATTGGGCTCCGATGATGCCATGTAGTCTTGGTTTCTGTTGCTTGGGTTCCTGCGCTTGCCTCTCGCCATCAGATTATCTCTAGTGTTACTTTGTTCTGCTATTTCTGACCGTGGCTAGACTGTCCTATAAGCCTGTGTGTCAGGAGTGCTGTAGACCTGTTTTCCTGTTTTCTTTCAGCCAGTTATGGGGACAGAGTGTTCTGCTTTCGGGCGTGTAGTTTTTCCTCTCTACAGGTCTTCAGCTGTTCCTGTGGGCCTGTGTCTTGAGTTCACCAGGCAGGTTTCTTGCAGGGGAAAAGTTGGTCCTACCTGTGGTTCCAGGGCTCAAGTTTGCTCGTGGGGTACTGCCTAAGTCCTCTCCGCGGTGGCAGCAACCGGGAAGATCTGCGCCGCTCTTTCCGGGAGCCTCCGTGCACCAGGGTTCCAGATGGCGTTTGGTGTTTTCCTCTGGCGTCTGGATGTGCATAGAGTGCAGTCTCTTCTGGTTTCCCAGGCGTGTCCGCCTCTCTGAAGGTTTAGCTCTCCCTCCCACGGGATTTGGGTGCAGAGAACTGTTTATCCGGTCTGTTTCCTTCAGGTTTCGGCGGTGTCTCAGGCGCAGGGGTCCTGCCGCCCCTGGGCACTCCCCACGGGAGCCCAGATGCCTTATACAGTTGCCTCTTGGGCCAGGGATGTGGGCAGGGGTGGGCAGTGTTGGTGGTCTCCTCCGCTCTGCAGCCTCAGGAGTGCCCACCTGATCAGGCGGTGAGGTCTCTCTCCCACTGGGTTTGGGAGCAGAGAGCTGCTGCGGGCCGGGATCCGCGGGTGTGGGACTTCCGGTAAACACAGGAAGTGCCCGGTCCTAGAGGAATTTTGCCTCTGTGTGTCCTGAGTTCACCAGGCAGGTTTCTTGCAGGGGAAAAGTTGGTCCTACCTGTGGTTCCAAGGCTCAAGTTTGCTCGTGGGGTACTGCCTAAGTCCTCTCCGCAGCGGCAGCAACTGGGAAGATCTGCACCGCTCTTTCCGGGAGCCTCCGTGCACCAGGGTTCCAGATGGCGTTTGGTGTTTTCCTCTGGCGTCTGGATGTGCATAGAGTGCAGTCTCTTCTGGTTTCCCAGGCGTGTCCGCCTCTCTGAAGGTTTAGCTCTCCCTCCCACGGGATTTGGGTGCAGAGAACTGTTTATCCGGTCTGTTTCCTTCAGGTTCCGGCGGTGTCTCAGGCGCAGGGGTCCTGCCGCCCCTGGGCCCTCCCCTACGGGAACCCAGAGGCCTTATACAGTTGCCTCTTGGGCCAGGGATGTGGGCAGGGGTGGGCAGTGTTGGTGGTCTCCTCCGCTCTGCAGCCTCAGGAGTGCCCACCTGATCAGGCGGTGAGGTCTCTCTCCCACGGGGTTTGGGAGCAGAGAGCTGCTGCGGTCCGGGATCCGTGGGTGTGGGAAGATATTGGATCCTTTAGTGAACTTCAGGGAAGACAGAAGGAAATGCTTTCAAATCTTTGTGATATTGATTTTAAGTTATTTATCATAATGCTGAGATGGATAGAAAATTGGAATCAGAAGGACAGAGGTAAAAACATTTCAGTTATTGATTTGCAAGGTCCTAAGAGACCTATATGTAGCCGGTCCCTTACTATTGTTTTACAAGAATAGACCCATAAAATTCCCATTACCTCAATAAAGATTCGGTGAACTTCTCTGTACCTGAGTACTTTGTAAGGTGCTGTTAGGATGAATTAGAGCCAATAACCTGTCTGTAAGCAGGGGAGGGGACACCAAAGATCATCTGGGCGGGCTGATTTACATAGATAAGAAAACCATCAACTTTAGGTTACCTCTGTGAACCATCCTTCCTGTGTTAAATTTACAGTAAAGTGGCATAAAGGAAAGCAGTCTAAATACATCTCCGTGCAGCTCCTTAGATCCAAATGCTGAACTTTGAAATAAAAGGAAGCTTTGCTATATCTTTGGCTATCTTCACTCTGCCCATTACAAAGGAGTTCTGCCGGGGTTAGACTGTTGGGCTAGTCAAACAGGAATCTCAACTACAATCCAAAAGTGTGCTTCTGGGCAAAAGGCACGCATTATCTCTTGGAAAGTTACTGACATAATGAGGTAGCACGGTTTTAAAGTATGCACTGCTAAGCTGCCATTAAAGGGTGATGTTTGGCTGAGGGGTTTTTTTTTTTTTTTTTGACCGGAGGAGGAAGGTTGTTTTGGTGCTGGGGATTAAACCCAGTGCACTAGTCCATGTGGGCAAGCATTCTACAACTAAGCCGCATCCCCAGCCCAACTGGCTGAACTTTGAGATCTTTAGTGGTAATGGAAACTATTTATTAGTAGAAATATTTTTTTGTTTTGGTCTGGGAAGGTAGCTCACTGCCTGGCAAACTTGAGGGGCAGAGGGAGAGAGAGGGAGAGAAAGGGAGGGAGGAGGGAAGAGAGAGAAAGAGAGAGAGAGAGAGAGAGAGAGAGAGAGAGAGAGAGAGAGAGAGAGCATAGCTCTGAAGATGGCGCATTGGATAAAGCTCTTGCTGGTGGAATCAGCAAATACCTGAAAGTGCTGGTGGCCGCCTATAATCCTAGTACTCAGAACACAGAGGCAGGATCCCTGGGAAAAGCTGCCCAGGGATATTAGAGTATTCTGGTTCAGCCAGAAACCTGCCTCAATAAATAAGGTTAGGGTAATGCAGGAAGACCCCTGAGGTACATTTTAGGCTTCTATATCTACATCCTTGCAAGTGAACCGAACCACCACAGGTGAACACTCATACTTACACACACACTGCACACATATACTCAGAAGAGGGACACAAGGTGTGTGGCACCATCTCTTTTTTTAAATATATAATTATACTTACCTCTTTTTTTCCCATTAATTTATTTATTTATACACTTTACATCCTGGTCACGGCCCACTCCTTCCACACACACCCCTCACATATCCCTCCCCAATCTAGGGTAGTGCCATCTCTTAAAGAATGCTACCTGGGGTGATCCTCTGACCTCCAGACTCACTGGCATGTGTGTCTGGAGGTCACACACACACATTCGTATGAGTACATACATACACGTTCACACATAGACATACAAAAAAATGAACAGGAACAAAATGGTGTTTGCTGTGTGTTATTTTGTTTTGTTTTGCAGGGTCTCAACTATCCCAGGCAGGCCTTGCTTACTATGTAGCCAAGGACGACCCCCAGCCCCCTGCCTCTGTCTCCTAAGTGTTGACATTTCCAGCAGAGGCCCAACCCAGGGCTTACCCCATGCTAGGCAAACACTTTACCAACTATACTGTCTTCGGCTAAGTAAGCTTTTTGTTTGTTTTACATTTTGAGAACGGTTTTTCCTTCTGTAGCCCAAGCCGGCATCTGCCTCCTGAATGCTGGGATTATAGATAAGTGCAGGCATTCTACAGTGCAGAATTATTACATTATGCCTTGTTTTACTTTACATTTAATCAGTCAATTAATTAAACATGTGCTTATGCAGGACTCATAGGGGCTCACAGAGACTGAAGTAAAAATCACAGACCCTGTATGGGTCGAAGCTAGTTCCTCTGCAAACATTTTATGGTTGTATAGCTTGGTGTTCTTGTGGGACTCCTAACAGTGGGATGTGGGCTGTCTCTGACTCTTTTGCCTGCTCTCGGGAATCCTTTTCCTCCTACTGGGTTGCCTCATCCAGCCTTGATATGAGGATTTGTGCCTAGTCTGACTGCGTCTTGTTTTGCCATGTTCAGTGGGTATCCCCCAGAGGCCTGCTGGGAGGGGGAAGGGGTGGGGAGGGACTGAGAGGGGTGGAGGGAGGGGAAACTGCATTTGGGATGAGAGAAGAATAAAAGTTCTGTAAAAGGTGTTTCTGTACCTGTAAGTGCAATCCACTCATGAGGTGAGAATATGTATTAGAGGACACCTTCCAGACTTGGTCCTCTCTTTCCACCTCACGTTTCTGGAACTGAATACAGATAGTCAGGCCTTTACTTATGGGGCCTTCTTATTGGCCCTCTCTGCCTTATTTTAAATTCTAGAACTAGAAAACCACGGGAAAATGGAATACATGCTACACTTGAAAAACTCACCTGTACTGGAAGACTGTTGTTACTCCCCTGATAAATTAGAGATTCTACCTTAAAAGGAGGCGGGGACTATTCACTAGGGACTGGCACAGGAAAAGTCGCAGACGTAACCTTCCCTATTTAGTGTGTCCAAAAATTGTGAGTAAAGTGTGCCAGTGACCACACCAAGCCTTTGGGCCAATTACTGAAAACTAGGACTCTCCTTCGGGAGCCTCCTAGAATTGTGCATGGCAATACTGTGCATGCTTTCCCCAGACTACATCAACATAACAGCTATGTACTGTCTCTGAAAAGCATGAGTGCTTATTCATTTCTTGCTCACCTTTCTGTGCCTTTTGTAAGGTCTCCTAGTTGGCTAATCATTGACTAATATTTAACAAGGCTTTTCCCCAGTGCCAAGTATTTCCCTGCTGGTCTAGCCTCTAGGCACTTGTGCACCCCTCCCATATTTAAGAAGGCCTAGAATTCACTACAAGCCCTATGCTTCCCTATCATTTCAGCAATCCTCCTGCCTCAGCTTCCTGAATACTGGGGTTACAGATATAAAACTACCATGTCCAGAGCATGTCCAGAGCTCCTCTATGAAAACGTGTAATTATAGGTTCTAGATATATTGTGACAAAACATATATTATTTAAATTAATTCTAACTTTATACTTTTTATAATAAAATCCTTAAAATAGTTCATAGATCACACAACTTTTAGTAGTCAAATATGAATTGCATTTTTATTTATGTGTGTGTGTTTGTGTGGGGGGTGTGGGGGTGTGTGGGTGCTGCCCATATTCTAAGGCACCTGACTAGAAGTCAGAGGACAGCTCTCCCTTTCCACCCCTTGGGTCCAGGGATGGAGTTCGTGTGGGCAGCTGTGGCAAGTGCCTTTTCACACTAAGCTGCTTTGCTGGCCCTTGCATTCAATTTTTAAGCTCCTCTTATTTTGGGATCCTTCTCTGGCATATGTACCATGGAACTCACCTGAACTAACTGTAAATTTTTACCAAACTTCCCAAGCAGACTCTTCCTGGACAACAGCAGCAGCAAGAACAACAAGAACAACAACAACAACAACAACAACAACAACAACAACCTGTTTAGGGCTGGAATGCTGCCAAGCAGGAAGTACTCAGGACTTTTCTACAGTTCTCTTATAAAACAATCTAGTCAGGGTTCAGGGGGACACTTTAACTTTGGCCCTCCAGGCTGATTTTGGAGCTAGGATGAGCCAAAGGATTGAAAAACAGATACAGAGGGGAACCGTGTGACAGTGGCAAAGGGGCAGAACTGTGGGTTTCTAGGAAGGTGAAAGGAAACCTCATGTCCCCCAAATTGTCTCAGGGAAAAGGACAGGGAGGAGACCCCAAGCACTAGCGACTGCTCCAGTGCAACCCAGTGATTTCTACCACTTCTTCCTTCTCTCACCCACTTCTTACTCCTCTCCTCCTCTCAAGGACAAAGCTACCAGACAAGTGATTTAAGCCAACAATTCATTTGGCTGGTGCCAGATACACAAGGGCCTTTCCCTGACTCTGATGAAATGGGTGTGTTGGCGCTAGGTCGTTATTCCAGTACTAGATTGTTGAGCGGAGAGAACGCCAATTTGAGGCTACATAGTGTGATCCTCTCTCAAAACAAACCAAGTAAAAACAAAGAGACAGTAGCTGGGAGGTTCCCCCCTCGGAGTCCTTTGGTGCCAGGTCTGAAGAGATCAAAATGAAGTACTATACCTTCTTAATAAAGAGAAAAAACGACACTGTCACACCCCGCCCCCATACCTGACTTAAATGGGCGACATGCTCCGAAATTCCCAACTTTACAGTCATTTCAGTAATGTTTTTCGAAACATGAATTCCAAGCCAAGCACCTTGGACTTACTTCTAAGTTCTTCCACAAGGTAGGGAATGGAAAAACAGGCTCGCAAACACAGAGTTCCAGTCCCCATCCCTCCTCAGTGCCCATCCCTGCCCTTGCCCGGTCTCTGGGCTCCCCACCCAGTTGATGTGACAGGCTCCTGGCCCAATCCCCTTCCTGGTTCCCAGGCCACTGGTGAACACCACCAGAGCCAATGGCTGAGGCCGCAGGGCGGAGGGGGCTGGCGAGAGGGGAGGGAGCGCTGGCTTTAGAAGCACAGCTGCAGAGATTCCTAGGGGCAGAAGTTGTCTGAGAGCTTGGTCGGAAGCAGTAGGGCCAGATCAGCGACTCTGCGACTTTTACGTAAGTGCTTTGCAGCTCCGAGGGCTCGAGGGGAGCCGGTTTCCTGGGCGTGGGGAAGAGTGGGTCCTGGTGAGAGCATCTCCCGGAACCTCAGCAGGAACGCGCCTTATACTAGGGGGCGGGGGTTGGGCAAAGGGGGAGATCGAAGAAAATTTCTTCTGGAGTCCGAGGCTCTACTCCCGAGCGACCTTCGCCACCGGGATAGGTGGGAGCTCCAAAGGGTTCCCGATTACCACCCTCTGCCATCACTTTTTCTGCTCTTCGTTGTGACTACTCTCTAGTTCCTCCTAACTTGTTGCCCACCACAGGCGGAAGGGCTTAAAAGCCAACCCTTACCCAGATTCCCTAAGGCGGCGACCACCCCTGAAGTGGAAACCCTATGCCTAACTTCCCTCAGCCTTCCTTTTCTGGCTACTGCCTTTCCTCAACCCATCCCTCCCTCCCTCCTTCTCAGCCACTGGGAAATGCCGGAGCCAGCAGCCTAGGTCATCTCCCGCTAGTTCCCATTTGCCCGCTCTAGGTGACCTGGCTGGTTCCTGAGGACCCCGAGGCTCCCAAAGGGGCGGGACGCGGAGCGGGTGCGGTGGCCCCTAGGAGGAACCTGGCCTCTGCCGCCCACCTTCCGCCCGCTCCCCTCCCCAGCCCTAACACGGAGCTTCGGGACCGCGCTGCGACTCCCTATGAGTAAGCAGTTTTTTTTTTTTTCCTTTCGGTGGCAGAAGCTCTCCAGGCTAGCCCAGAGGTACCTTTCGGTTCTTTCCCCAAGCAGCGCCCTGGCGGTCAGCTTGCGTCCGGATGACTCTGGTTGTGGAACTCAGAGCTAGGAGCAGGGCGGCAGCACCGCACCGGGACCGCTCTGGGATCCTTGGGAGGCTGAGCAGAGATGGTGGCTGTAGCCCTGTTCCCAGACTCAGCTGCACTTGCCTGTGTTTACTTTTCTCCGCCAGCTTACTTTAGCGACCTAATGAGAGGCCTGGGGACGCCAACTAACCCTGCGGTCGCCAGTCCCAAAGTTGCTGCTGCTCCACTAGGTCAAGTGCTGACGGTCCCGAACCTCCGCCTGGCTTCAGGCCCTTGCTTGCTTTGCTGACAGTTTACATCCTGAAGACTCACTGTTCACTTGAGCCATATAACTACACCAGAGGTGCAGGTCTAGCTTGGATTTAAACTGGGGCGCCTAGTCACATTAGAACCAGACCTGAGGGATGTTTCTTCCGTCGCCCTTCCTCTTAGGGATAATGTAGACAGGGTGAGGGGCTTGGGTGGTTATGGTAGGTGGAAGATGTAGATGAAGTTAAAAAAGACCTACTGAGCAGTCAGCCTTTACTCCATTTCAAAATCAAAATGGGTTTGGGAGGCTAAAATTGAACCCGGAGATGCAGTTTACTGTGAATTGCAACTTAATGGCCGAGGTCCCACACATGCCAATTGGCATCACGTGTCTTAAGTCTCTGATGCCCCTAGGGTAATGATCACATGACCTCTTTTGACTTTAAAACTGGAATGCAATGGCTGAGGCCCATATTCCCCAAACTACGAAGCTAAAAGTGGAGGGGGGGCGGGGGCGATGTGTGTCAGCTTCCACTGAAGGGTTTTCTTGGATTTGCCTGAGGGAGCAGAAAGTGATCTGTTACTGTGGTTTTAAGAAAAAGAAAATGAAGCAGAATATTAAAAAATTAAAAGAGCTGCTTTTGAGACAAAGGCTTCAAATGTACTGAATGTTGTGACATACGTCACTGTTTCCCAGAAATTCCACATTCCTTTTCTAAATTTTAAACATCGTTTTAAAATCATCTTCTAAGAAAGCTAACGTTTAACTCATGTCCTATTTCATCCCTAAATGACTAGTTTTGAAGCAGTATCCCACTGATAGTGTTAAAAAATAGACCATCTCTACCCTTTAATCTGGCCTATACTATCCTCAACTTCGGGCGTCTATTTAAAGGTGGCGAACAATTCCTCGTGTAAAATTAACTCTCAGTTATCTGTTGTTTGGAAATAATTGGCTCCGAAACCACACCCAAACCTACTTGATAAGAAATTTCCAAAATTGCTTGGGTTTTGTGCTAAGTAGTGGTTTGATGAGAAAGAAGACTATGAAAGGACTTTCCCATATTCTATCCTATATTGGAATTGCGTCTGGGGAAAAAGTGGAGGTTTCACTATTGAGTTTATATATTGTCAAGTAAGAAACAGTGTAGAACAGCCACATGTGCTGGTGGCAAGTGATTGTAGTTGCAGCACTTGGGAGGCTGAGGCAGGGGCATCAGCTGTCTAAAGTCAAGAAGGACTTCGTGATAACCTGTGTCAAGCAATCAGTGTATGAGTTAAGGAAACAGAGAAGTGGAAGAAAAGAAAAGGAAAGGGAAACACGTAGAGGAGTCACCAAGGTCAGGAATTTAAAAGTCGCACGTACTTGCAAAAACAGGCTCAGTTCACACATATTAGTTCTTAAAATCAAGTACTTAAAATCAAAGACCCCTCAAAAGGGAAATAAGGGTTAGGGGTCGAAGACCCTCCAGAGATGGTTTACATGATAAAAATACTTCTATCAGTCCTGACTACTTAAGTCCAACCCTCTGGACCTATTGGATAGCAGAGAACTAACTCCTGTAACTTGTAACAGGTCCCTCTAACCTTTACACAGCACTTCTTAGCATACTCTATGTGTGCATATATTCATATCACACACACACACACACACACACACAGTATTTTTTAAAGTAACTGGGAACATTTAAATGACTTTTGCTTTGCCTCTTTCTTCCCAGACTTTTTATTTCAGTAACCTCTGAATACCTTGTGCACTCCATTTTCAGTGTACATAGGATTCTGAGCCTGAAAAGGACACCTATGTTAAAAGCACACGGTCCTGATGTGCAGGCCAGCCTGTTGCACAGATTATCTAGCAATGGATATAAACTGTACCTGAACTCCTAGAGATGAGCCCCCCTAGTGGAAGTAAGGTGACAATATAATTTTAGAGTGAATTTCTAATAAAGATTTACCTTTAAAAAAATAGCCAAAGTGTTTCTACAACTCAGCTCTGGTTACAAGTAGACACTAATAACCATTGTTAATTTCCTAGTTTTAAAAGATGTTTAGATAGATAGATATAATGATACTAGCTAGGTGAAGATTTTAAAAAAAAACTATATGATTGTTGTTTTTCTGTCAAGCCGAATTATTTCAGATTAAAAATGTTTTAAAGCCAGCATTTAAGTGGCAGATGCAGAGGAACCAGGGACTTTAGGATATCCTCAGCTAGCCTTGCTTCAGTGAGAGCCCATCTAAATAAGGCAAGAAGAAAAAGGTTTTAAATTGCTTATTTTTTTTAGATATTTAGATATGGTTTTCTTTTTTAATCATTGTTTAATTTTTTTCATACAGTATAGTTGGATAATATTTCCCCCCCAGCCCTCCCAGATGCTGCTCATCTAACTATATGATTCCTCTCTTTCCCAAAACAAAATGAAAATCAAAGAAACAAAAAACAATTCAAGCAAAACATCCCAGTGTGAAATCATTTCTAAGAGGTGGAACCCTCCTGAAGAGCAGGGCTGCAGGGGGTATAAGTCATGTCAAAACAGAATCATGAGCCTGGAAGATGTTCAGTGAGTAAAGGCACTAAACCAAGCCTGAGAGCCTGAATTAGATCCCTGTATCACATAATAGAAGTTGAGACTTTCTTATGGGGATGCAATCCCCTTCAGCTACTTCAGTCCTTTAACTCCTCCAAAGGGAACCTCCTCCTCAGTTTAGTGGTTGTTGTGAGCATCTCCCTCTGTATCTGTCATGCTCTGGCAGAGCCTCTCAGGAGACACCTATATCAGGCTCCTGTCAGCATGCACTTCTTGGCATTAGCAATGTTGTCTGGATTTGCAGTCTGTATATGGGTTGGATTCCCCAGGTAGGGCAGTCTCTGGATGGACTTTCCTTCAGTCTCTGCTCCATACATTGTCTCCATATTTTCTCCTGTGAGTATTTTTGTTCTCTCTCCTAAGAAGGACTGAAGCATCTGCACTTTGGTCAACTTCAAGAAGTTCTTGGGCTTCATGTGGTCTGGGAATTGTTTCTTGGGTATTCCAAGATTTTGGGCTAATATCCACTGATCAGTGAGTGCATACCATGTGTGTTTTTCTGTGATTGGGTTACCTCACTCAGGATGGTATTTTCTAGTTCATTCCACTTGCCTGTGAATTTCATAAAGTCATTGTTTTTGATAGCTGAGTAGTACACCATTGTGTAAATGTACCACATTTTCTGTATCCATTCCTCTGTTGAAAGGCATCTGGGCTCTTTCCAGCTTCTGGCTATTATAAATAAGGCTGCTATGAACATAGCGGAGCGTGTGTCTTTGTTATATGTTGGGGCACCTTTTGGGTATATGCCCAAGAGAGGTATAGCTGGGCCCTCAGGTAGTACAATGTCCAATTTTCTGAGGAACCTCCAGACTGATTTCCAGAGAGGTTGTACCAGTCTGCAATCCCACCACCAATGGAGGAGTGTTCCTCTTTCTCCACACCCTTGCCAGCATCTGCTGTCGCCTGAGTTTTTGAACTTAGCCATTCTGACTGGAGTGAGGTAAAATCTCAGGGTTGTTTTGATTTGCATTTCCCTGATGACTTAGAATGTTGAACATTTCTTTAGGTGCTTCTAGGTCATTCGATGTTCCTCAGCTGAGAATTCTGTTTAGCTCTGTACTCCATTTTTTCATAGGGTTATTTGATTCTCTGGAGTCTAACTTCTTGAGTTTTTTGTATATATTGGATAGTAGCCCTCTATGGGCTGTAGGATTGATAAAGATCTTTTCCCAATCTGTTGGTTGCTGTTTTGTCCTACTGACAGTGTCCTTTGCCTTACAGGAGCTTTACCGAGCTCTCAGGGACTAAACTACCATCCCAAGAGTACACATGGACAGACCCATGGCTCCATCCACATATGTAGCAGAGGATGGCCTTTTCAGGCATCAATGGGAGGAGAAGCCTCTAGCCCTGGTCAATGCAACAGTATAGGGGAATGTAAGGGCGGTTAGGTGGGAAGAAGTCAGTGGGTAGCTGAGGGAGCACCTTCATAGAAGGAGGGGCGGGGGAAGATTATAATGGGTTTCTGGAGGGAAAACTGGGAGAGGGGATAACATTTAAAATATAAATTAAAAAAAATTCAATAAAAGGAAAAAAAGAAGTTAAGACCTGACAGTTATCATTTGACTTCCATACATGACATGGTAAGATGTCCTGCCCACTACACAGAATCATTACTACTTTCTGATACACAGCACTTCTTGGAATGTCCAGACTCTTAAAACAGCTCTCATTGCTGTCCTGTAATTCAGCGATATTATCTAATTTACCCGGATTTTTATTGAAGTTCGAGTATTATGGATTTTTTTTTCTCAGACAGGGTTTCTCTGTGTAAAAAGCCCTTTTGGCCCTAAACTCTATTTGTTGGCTAGGCTGGCCTCAAACTCAAAGAGATCCACCTGCTTCTGAATCCAGAGTGCTGAGATTAAAGATATTTGCTACCAAGCCCAGCTTGTAACTCTTAGTTCTTAATTTCTACCCATAGACGTAGCTGCTTGGGGTGCAAGCTAAATTATGTTATACCTCTGTTGTAATACTTTAAATGACATTGAAGCCTAAAACGTCTAGTCCCTTTGATGAGCTTTAGAGTCTAATTGCTATAATGTGCCTAGGTTTGTGGCATTTGGAGTAGTATTCGTAGTATTTTCACAGAGGTAAGTCTTTTCTACAAACAGAAAAAGTTTATGCCTGTATTAAGCTTGACACCTATTATTAGGGCCCAATGTTCCTGTTTGGTATACTATCAGAAACCCAGGGACCTTTTCCTCCTAGGCAAGTAGTATGACTGCTGCTGGGAAAAGGGGGAGGGGACAGCTTGGTCATGGTGCTTGAACACTCAAGTGATGCTTTTGGACAAGGGAAGAAAGTCCACTTTTTTTTTTTTTTCGGAGCTGAGGACCGAACCCAGGGCCTTGCACTTGCTAGGCAAGCGCTCTACCACTGAGCTAAATCCCCAACCCAGAAAGTCCACTTTTAACTCCATGTTCTGTTTAAGGTGTTGCTCCAACATGGCTTTTCACAATTTTCGATATCATATTCTTAGCAAATATTACAATGGCAGAGATTCGTATGTATATTCAGCCCAGTATGCTCTGGGTGGAAACTAGACAGACGAAGACATTTGTTGTTGTAACTGATTCTAAAAGTAACGGGTATGAAATCAGACTTGAAAATGAACATCTGTCAATATCGGCAGCTTGAATATGTGCCTTTTAGCATTATTTTGTACTTGTTGGTATGATAGGTTTTTTGATGTAAAAAGAGAGCCTAAGATTAGAAGTTGTGTCATATTTCGCATCTGTGTATTTAATCTAGGGAGTGATGTGTCTTATAATGTAAGCTGAATGCGATGGAGGATTCCAAAACTCTTTGGATGCATTCTTCTGACTGTTTTCAGTTTGGAGTCCTTTGTTTAAAGTTGTGGCAACTGTCTAATGCTTCCGGACAATCCCCATCCCATGTGTGTCTGTGTCTGTATGTACCTTAAAGAGATGGACATAAAGTGTCTTCCTCAATGACCTACTTCCTTATTGTTGAAGACAGAAACTCTAATTGAAACTGGACCTTGTCCATTTGGGTAGACTGACTGGCCAGAGAGCCCTAGGGATCCTCCTGTCTGCACCTCCTCAGTGCTGTCTGTCAGGTCAGGTATATGCTACCTCTTCTGTCTTTTGTGCATATACGCTGAGAAATCTGAACACAGGCCTTCATGCCTGCATGGCAAGCACCTCACTGCGGAACCATCTCCCCAGAACTTCAATGCCATTCTTAAGAGCCAATCTCAAAATACATGGGTCAGTTTATTTTAGTTATAGAGGGGAGGCGGTTTCAAAAGATTCACAGCTAAATTCAGTAATATTGAACGTCGCCATATTCTTACCACATGAAAGAAAAATGAGAGTCTGGAGTATTCTAGGGATGAAGAAATGTTATTTAAAAGAAAATGCTGAGAGAGAAGAGGGGTGTGGCATCAAGGTTCTGTAATACCAACATATCAGATGTCAGTGCATAGAATGAGTTCTTAGTAGCATGGACTCTTGTCTCAAAAGGAAAACAACAAAATATGGAGAGGCAATTATGTCAGATATAGCGTCAAAGGAACTGCTACTGAGCCAGAATTTCATCTTGAGATACTCACATAAAATTGTTATATTGGTAAATAACATTTAGTCCATATATGTACTAGACACTGAGTATTTTCTCAGTTTTGTAAAGTGGAGTAGCTCAATGCTTTTAGTTGGCTGGAATTACTTTTTGAATATAGCTGTAATCTGGCTATTCTCACTTAAATTTCTTATTGTTTTTTTGGTAAATGTGTATGGGTGTTTTGCCTGCATGTATGTCTGTCTATCACTTGTAGTAACTAGTGCCCATGGCAGCCAGAAAATGATAACAAATCCCTGAAATGTGGAGTTAAAGACGGTCACGAGCTACAAATTGGGTGCTGGGAATCAAACCCAAGTCCTCTCTCTAGAAGCCTCTAGCACTCTTACCCACTTGAGCCATCCCTCCAGGCCCTGTTCTCATTTAACTTCCTTTTATAGTTGCAGGGCTGGAGAACGGATATCAGAGTCTCATGCCAGGCAAGCATTCTACTACTGATCAGTATGCCCGGCCCACATGTTACTTTTGATTTTGAGTCAGAGTCTTGCTTATGACACCCAAACTAGCCTTAAACACACTTTGGAGACCATGCCGACCTTTGAACTTGTAATCCTCCTGCCTCAACCTCTCAAGGACCCTAAATTATAGGCTTGCACCCACCAGGCCTGGCTACAGACCGATTTTATACTATGAAAAACTTAGAAATGTGATTGATGATAAATGTAGTGTCGCTGAGTCTAAACGATATTGGGCGTGGAATCTCTGCTTTCATTTCTCTGCTGTCTGGACGGATTGGCCCTTTTCTGTAAATCACTGTTGTGCTCATGGCTGGAGTTTGCTTGATTTTTAAGGCATCTGTTTTTAATCTATGCATTTCACAGGCATGCTGAAAGGATAAGTGAACTATGAACGCTTGGCTCTTCGGCAGACAGGTGCTATATAAATCCAGCATACTGTAGCTGTATTTCATAACTCTGCTAGGCCTTTAACAGGCTTTTTTAGAAGACTGGGTTATAGTTCAATAGCAGTACATTTGTTTTGCTCGCATGAGGCTATGGGTTCAATCCTCAGCATCACACATGCGCGCGCGCACACACACACGCACGTGCGCTCGTGCATGCATATGCACAAGCACAGGTACACATACACTGGCAGTATTATGTTTCTTAATTCAGATGTTATGGAGAATAGCATGTTGATGTCATCAATTGATTTTTTTTCCTTGTTACTAAATAATACGTTTATTTTTCCTTATTGGTTGTCAATACAGAGTCCGTTGTCATCTTCCTTTTAAATTGGTCATTAGCATACACATATTTAGGTTTCACTGTGTTATTTTCAAACAGTTTGTTATGGTTTATTTTCATATACCTCCCTTCTCCCATTTCCCCCTTGTACTTTTCCCTACCCTCCTGCCTGCTTCCAGCACACATGTACCAGATTGCTTCCTCTTCCTCAAAACCTCTTGCCACACTAATGGTCTCATTCCTAGTTTCATAGGTTCCATAGCCCAGGCCCACACTTCTGCCTACTTACATACATATAAACATAATATGCTAGGTTGCACACATGAGAGAATGTGATTCTTGTCTGAATCTCAACCACCTCACTTAAAATAATGCTTTCCAGATCCAGCCATTTTCCTGCAAATTTCATTTTTCTACATGGCTGAATAAAATTATCCACTGTTTTTGTATTACGTATTTTTTATCCATTCATCTGTTGATGGATATCTATAGGCTGATTCATTTTCCTTGCTGTTATGAATAGAGAGCAGCAATAAAAATAGATATGTAAGTATCTCTGTGGCAGTGTACAGAGTCCTTATGGTATATGCCAGAAATGGTATCTGAATCATACGGTAGTTCTGACTTAATATAATTTTTATATTTATTTATTCTGTATGCGCATGTGTCATGCTGCACATAGAGATCAGAGAACAACCTGCAGAAGGACTTCGTCTATCTTGGGGGTCTTAGGAATTGAATTCAGTCATCAGGCTTGAGGGCAAATGCTTTTACCTGCTGAGCCATTTTGCCAGGCCAGTTAAATGGCTTGAGAATAACTGAGAATCACGGCTAGTTTGATAAGAGTGGGCGACTTTTACTATGAGAAATCATTTTTAAGTTGTGTCCTCTTATTTCGGACATTGTGCTTTAAAATATTCACTAGGAAAGGCATTTTGCGTAATCCTGTAACTTGTGCATTGACAATAGAAGATTGATTATCTTAAGTTATGATACATACATTGAAAATGAATATATAAACACATTATGATTTTATGTAAACCTAGAAAGTCCTTACATTGTAGAAAATGCAATGGATTCTCAGCCATTGTCTCTGTTTATAGCTGAGTGAGTTCATGTTCTGCCAGGGCTACACAGAGAAACCCTGTCTTGACCCCCTCCCTCCCTGAAAGAAAGAAAGAAAGAAAGAAAGAAAGAAAGAAAGAAAGAAAGAAAGAGAAAGAAAGAAAGGAAGGAAGGAAGAAAAGAAAAGAAAGAGGGTGTGGGCAAGGCTGAAGAGATGGCTCATCAGTAAAGGAGTGATGCTTGCTGCTCTTACCTAGGACTTACCTTCCCTCCTAGCACCCACATAGGGTGGCTCACAACCACCTGTAATTCCCGATTCCAAGAATATAACACCTTGTTATGGTTTTGTGGGCAATTACACTCATAGGCACATACTCTCACACAAACACACATGCACACCTAATTAAAAGTGTGTGTAGGTAGGGAGGACAACTTGCTGGAATCATGTTCTCCTTCCACTGTGTAGATGTCCCCCGAATTGAACTCAGGTCCTCAGGATTGGCAGCAAGCATTCTTAACCACTGAGCCGTCTCACTAGCCCTTGTTTGTTTTGTTTAATGCTATTATGAAAATACTGTTTAATATTGATTTTTTCATTGTGATGATGGATGATTTAAGCAAAGGTTTAGGTTAAAGGGACTGCTTTGCTTAGCTCAGAATCCTGTTTATCATTGAATTCATCCTTTTATGAGGATTTGCTATCCAACAGTGTAAGAACTTCCCTTCAAAGGAAAATTGGAAATGTGGCTACTGATCATATGTGGTTACATATGACACATGAAGCTTACCAGAGTGAAAGGTAATGGTCAGTGTTCATGCCTGGTTTGTTATATAGGACAGGAGGCTTCAAGATTTGGGTGGTTTTCACAATAATAGAAATATCAGGGCTGGAGAGAGGGCTTAGCTTTTAAGAGCACTGACTGCTCTTCCAGAGGTCCTGAGTTCAATTCCCCGCAACCACATGGTGTCTCACAACCATCTGTAATGGGATCTGATGCCCTCTTCTGGTGTGTCTGAAGACAGCTATAATGTGCTCATGTACATAAAATAAATAAATCTTAAAAAGAGAAAAATGAAATATCAATGGTAAGAAATTTACTTTGGAGTAAAATAGCATAAACAAAATAAATTAGTGAAAGGTGAAATGTTGACAAATGCAGAGGGTTATAGGTTAAATCAGCATCTCTCCTTTAAAACATATTTATTAGTGTGTGTTTGTGATTGTTCGTGGGCAGAGGGTAGAGGAAACCTCTCAGGAGTTGGTTTCCTTCCTTCCACTGTAGATTCCGGGTTCAGGTCATCATGGCTGCCATAAGCACATAGTTCACCAAGTCTTGGTATGGATCCTAAATCAGGATCATTTCCAACGCGACATATAGCCCTTACAAACTGATAAACTTACATTCAACTTACATTTGATAATTTTTTTCCCTCTGGTAGAAGATTTCAAACGTAAAACCCAGCAAATGAAAGGTATTGAAAGATTCGAAAATATTCTAAACAAGCTGAGCATAGTGGCGCATGCTTTTAATCCCAGCACTTGGGAGACAGAGCTAGGCAGATCTCTGTGAGTTCAAGGTTAGCCTGGTCTCCATAGTAAGTTCCAGGACAGCCAGGTTTATGGGGAGATACCCTGTCTCACAAAAAAAATTAAATAAATAAAAACATAACAAAAAGCAAGAAACAAAACCAACCAAATAAACAGAAAGGTTTTAAGGGATTTGTGGAGCTATGGCTGAACCCTTTTTGTTAGTGATTCTAGGGGATACTCCTTTTTCTGAGTATGTATGTTTCTGGTGATTTGTGTTCGCTAAACAAACTGCCTAGGATTGAGCCACAAGTCCATGCCTTATTTCTTGTCTATTCCCTCACATTTTGAGAGAAGACTTCGCTATGTTACTTGGGCTGGACTGTAAATTTTGATCCTACTGCTTCAGTCTCTGGAGTAGCCAGGATTACAAGCATAAGTTACCAGAAGACTTGGCTAAGTAATTACATTTTACTATTTATCCTACGGTGATTTTAAAATACAACCAACTTAGCAACTTAGTAATAAAGTTTTAAAAGTTCTTTCAATGGGTTACGAGTTCAAAAGTACAAGTCAATTCACGCATTTTTTTTAAGTCTAAACTCTTTTTTTTTATAAATTTATTTTTTAAGATTTTATTTTATTGTATGAGTACACTGTAGCTGCCTTCAGACACACCAGAAGAGGGCATCAGATCTCATTACAGATGGTTGTGAGCCACCATGTGGTTGCTGGGATTTGAACTCAGGACCTCAGGAAGAGCAGTTGGTGCTCTTAACCACTGAGCCATCTCTCCAGCCCCCTTAAGTCTAAACTCTTAAGTACTCCAGCTTCTGGTAGCTCTCAGATGAAAAGCAGGCTAAAGGCAAGTGAAACCTTCCCAAACTAGAGCTCTGTATAAAGATGAAGGAAGTTTGGTATATCTCATACCTTGAAGTGTATATGTACTGGAGAGGGGGAAGTAAGGTATATTTCAGTTGGTAGTGAGCTTGTCTAGCATACAATAGGTCCAAAGTTTGGCCCCAAGCACAACAAGGCCCAAGCATAGTGGCACAAGCATGTAAATCTCAGTGCTCAGGAGGCCGAATGAGGAGGACCAGAAGTTCAAGATTAAGTTTGAAGCTAGCCTTCAAACTTCTTCGTAGCGGCCCATCGGCTACTAATGAATAGATAGAAACCTGTGCAAGTGTCTGGTGTAGATGCCTAGAGCCCACAGAGGTCAAAAGAGGGCTCTGGTCTCTCTGGAACTGGAGTTACTGCTAGTTTTAAGCTGCCACACGGATGTTGGGTCATTTGCAAGAGGAGTCAGTGCTGAACCATCTCTCCAGCCTCATCATTTAATACAAGTATTTAATGAAGACTATGTACTAGGGTTACAAAGAGGATAGTAGATAGCTCCTGCAATTTAGGAGAAGAAAAAGACACAAAAGTAATACTGTTTTTTATTATGGAATCTAAAGATATTTGTTAGAATTAGTTATTAATTTGTGTGTGTGTGTGTGTGCATGTGCCCAAGCGCACCGGCATGTAACATCAGGAAAACTTGTGAAAACTGGTTTTTGCCTCCACCTTATTGAGACAGCTTCTTGCTACTGCATAGCTTCTGCCAGCCCATCTGGAAGATGCTAAAGCAATTCTCCTCTCCACTTCCCATTTCCGTGGAGGAGTGATGGGATTTAGATGCCCACATGAGACTTTTCTTACCTTGGTTCCAGGATTGAATTTGGGTCAATGCTTTCATAGCTCTCATCTCCTCCTCCGCAATATATATATCATGGAGAAAAGAATTTAAATTCCGTCTTTTTTTTAACATAAAATAATTTCTAAATTTAAACTCTGTATGAACAAAGACATTCACTTATATCCCAGTATAATCAAATCTAAAGTAAGAACAAATCACATTTAAACATTGTTATTTCTTTGCAATAATTATTACGTCCTAAAAAAGGAGCCCACTATGAGTTAATTTTACTTAAATAGAACATTGCTCAGCCTATAAATGAGGGTCAGCAGACACCAGTGTCTTGGAATAAAATAGCCCTTTGGCTAGAAAATGGGCTACACCCAATTTTGTTTTTACAAAAATAAAATTCTTTCCAGCTTCACTAAATTGGAGATGCAGTGGACAACGACAGTAGTAGTTGACTTTGCGACTGTGGAAATATTCAAGTATCCGTGTGTACAGAAACCCCTAGAAAAGCTGACTTCCACAAGCGGTACTCAGGCCTTCTGTAACTCCTCTTCACATAGGTGTTATCATAGCCGTGTATAAAGTAACTCATAGCTGATGGCTTTCATTTCCTAACTTGTACTTCATGATTTTAACAGGCCTTAAATTGAGTAGGAGAAGCTGGGATTTCAGGTCGGACAGTTGCTCCCTCTGGAAGCAGGGAATCAAAGTAATACATAATGCATATGGCTTTCTTGAAAGGCAGTGAGTAATTCCTGCCAATTATGAACCACCACAAGCAGGGATTGAACAAATAAACTTGAGGGGAAAATCCCTGTTCTGGTTCCTTCATAGTAGCCTGACACACAGCATTCCCTCTATTTTCACAAGGAATGGTGGGATGGTTTGTATATGTTTGACCCAGGGAGTGCCAGTATTAGAAGGTGTGGCCTTGTTAGAGTAAGTGTGTCACTGTGGGTGTGGGCTTTAATATCCTAGTCCTAGCTGCCTGGAAGCCAGTATTTTGCTAGCAGCCTTCAGATGAAGACATAGAACGCTCACCTCCTGCAGCATGTCTGCCTGGGGGCTGCCATGTTCCCACCTTGATGATAATGGACTGAACCTCTGAACCTGTAAGCCAGCCCCAATTACATGTTGTCCTTATAAGAGTTGCCTTGGTCATGGTGTCTCTTCACAGCAGTTAAAACCTAACAAAGACAAATGGGTTTCAGGAACTCTGTCAGGATGCAGAAGCCTCTTATAGAAAATAAGGTGGTCTTTGCATATAGCCTATGCTCATTCTTTATGCTTTTTTGTGAGTGGAGGTGAATGCTGGACCAAAAGCCTCTCACATTCTAAACTTATTGAGCTCCACATTCACAGCACTCTCCCACATAGATGATTAAATCATCCCTAGGTTACTCAACACCTCGTAGAATATGAAAGCTTGGCCTGTATTGCTTAGAGAATGGGGACAAGAAAAGATCGATCAAGTCCAATCCAGTCACGGGTCTTTCTGAATGTTTTCCAGCTGGTGCTGCTTGAACCCCAGTGGAGCACAGAGATAGAGAGGGCCCATTGAGTTGGGAAAAAAGAAATGACCTTGAATTGTCTTGCTGATAAGATGATTCATGAAGCTGAGGGCTGTAGATAGGGCTCAGTAGTCTGTACTGGGCATAAGTAAGGTCTTGTATTTGATCCCCAGCAGAAAGAAAGGGGAGCCAAGGAAGGAGGAGGAAAGGATGGCAGGAAGGAAAGAAGGAAGGAAAGAAAAAATGTAAAGGCGGGGTGGAAGACAATCGAATTGAAGAAACCCAAATTAGCGGGCCATTGTTTTATGACACATGGACTTCATGTGAAGAGAGTCATATGGTGTTCTTGCTTTCATATACTTTTTAGCTATTTTCTTTACTTACTAGAACTTTCATTAGCATAAGTTCACTGCACAAAATGGAAGAATTCTTCATGAAAAGTTCATGCAAATACATAATGTACTTTGACCATATTTGCTCCATTACCCTCTCTTTTCCTCAGCCCCAGCGTTCCCACAGGTCTATTTAGTCCTTCCAAATACTCCTCTGAGATTCACATCCTACATGTGTGGCATATGCAGGTGTTTGCATGTATAATGATGCTGCATATGAAAGAGAACTCATAATATCTGTCCTTCCAAATGTGGCTTATTTCTTTTAATATGATCCACAGTTTCATCATTTTTCCTGTAAATGACACAATTTTATTCATCTTTGTGGCTGGAAAAAACATCATCGTGGACATTGTTCACAGAACTAGGGGGAAAAAAAGTCCTAAAATTCATAGGAAAATGCAACACACCATGTGTTTCCAAAGCAATGCTAAGCAGAAAGAACCCTGCTGGAAGCTATCAAAATTACTTGACCTCAAATTGTACTACAGAGCTGTACTGGCAAAAAAAATAACGTGGTCCAGAGAAAAACAGACATGTAGACCAAAGATAGAATGGGGACCTATGAAAGAACACAGACAGCTAGGATCACATAATACTGTGCAGAGGTGATAAAAGAAAAGGTATACACTAGAAATAAATCCTATTCAACAAATTGTGCTATCAAAACTGGATATCCCTCTACAGAACCGTAACATTAGAGCCACACCTTTCCCCTTAACCAAAAATAAATTCAAATTTAGTTAAAAAGAAAGAAAGAAAGAAAGGAAAAAAACCCTCTCGTTTTAAAACATGAAACACTGAAATTGCTAGAGGAAAACACTTCAAGATGCCAACATAGAGAAAACCTTTTTTCCTGTTCTTTGACTTAGGACTCACGTAGCACAGGATAGTCTCAAGCTCACTCTAGCTGAGCATAAGGTTGAACTTGTGGTTACATCACCTCTACCTCTTGTGTGCTGCGATTACTGGCTTGCACTCCCACAGTGGGTGTAGACTGTGCTGCCGAATGAAACCACAGCTTCATTCCTACCACGAAAGCATTCTACCAAGTGCCGTGCATTCAGGCTAGTCTCAAAGTCTTCCTTCCTGCCTCAGGCTTCTGAGTGCTGGAATTACAGGCATTTTATCACCTTACCTGGCTTTGGCTATCTCAGAGGATTGATTACGAGTGAATGTTATGTGCTTTGTTTTGTTCCTTCTTTTGGAGATAAAGTCTCTCACTCTGTAACCACATGCTGGCCTGGAATTTGCTATACTGCCCTGCCTGTCTTCTACTTTACAGTTTACCTGCCTTAGCCTCCTGCATGCTTGAGGGTGTAAGCACGGTCCATCACCTCCAGCTATGAATAGCATCTCCTTTCCTTTTTAAAGATGTATTTATTTACTGGATGAATGCTTTATCTGTGTGTACGTATGTACACCGTGTGTGCCTGGTGCCTATGGAAATTAGAAGGGGGCATCAGATTCCTTGGGACTGGAGTTGCCCAAAGTGGGCGCTGGGAACCAAAACGAAGTCCTCTGCAAGAAAAAAGTGCTCTTAACTTCTGAGCCATCTCTCCATACTCCAGTATGCATGGCATTTTCATGCTAAGAACTGCTGAACTGTAGAATCAACTAGGAAGCTGTGATATGTTACTATTTTCACATCGTAGTAGCTTTAGTGGCAAACTGCATGTATATGTCCATAATAGCTTTTACAAGTATACACTTCAACACATTTTAGTCCATCTCTTATTATGTATACGATTATAGTCCGTGTTCTTCTTTTAAGATTTATTTATTTTGTTTTATGCATATGAGTCCTTTGCTCTCATGTATGTCTGGGTAACATATGCATGCCAGGTCTCCAAAGAGGTCAGAGGAGGCTGTTGGGTCCCCTGGAACCAGAATTAGGTACAGTTGTGAGCTGCATATTAGTGCTGGGAATCAAACCTATGTCCTCTGTAAAAACAAGTGCTCTTAACTGCTAAGCCAATTCTCCATCCGCCTACAGTCCACTTTCATACATTTGTATTAGCTCAGACAGAAATACTGCACTACCTACCCATAATCTTACCACCCTGCTAACCCGTGACTACTAATTGACTACTAATTGACTTTGCATCTCCATAAATTTGCCTCTTCTGGATTTTTATGTGGATTCAACGCTATTACATATGGTCTTTTTCGCATCTGACTTCTACTTGACATGGTGCTTTAAAAGGTCACCGACATTCTAGCATCAGCACTTCATTGCTTTTTTTATGCCCTATCAACATTTAGGTTACATAGACCTGTCCACCATTCATTCCCTCATTGGCGGTCATTTGAATTGTCTCTACATTATGGCTGTTATAAACGGTGGAACACATCAGTGTTAAAAGTTTAACATCAGGCAAGATAATGAGTTAAAGGTTGTACTGATAAGATTGTCTCATTTAGTAAGCTGTTAATGAGAATCCTAGCTTGGACTGACTTTGGCTGTTGCTTTCTTGGTGCTACCCACTGGTTTATCTAAGAGTTACTCCCAGTACATTTTTCCTTTTCCTTGAGTAATGCAAAGTACATACAAGATTTTAGTTTGGTTTGGGTGGGGTTAGCCCGGCCATGAACATTTATCCTCTTGACTCTGCCCCTTAAGTAGTGGGGATTCCAAACCTGTGCTCTCAGTCCTTTAAAACAAGCTGTATTATAGATGTTTAGAATGTTCAGTTACATATCTGTTCTTGTTGTTTGGTTTGGAAGATGGCCCCTAGATGCAGATACGGCTGGCCTCAAACTCAAGGCCTTTCTGCTTCACCTTCCCCGGTAACACCAACACACCCAGCCACAAATTTGTTTCAGTACATTCTTGACTACCTAAGAGCAAAGATAAGCAATGTTAAGGAATGCAGAAGTAAATAGTAAACACTCTCGAAAACAATGGTTATGGTTAACCTAAGCAGTTACTGAATACATTTATTTTTCAACTGTGCTCACATAGAACAAATTTCAAATGCTACAAAGGGCTGTAGTATATAATAAAAAGCTTCCAACACAACATGTTCAAAAAACATTTGTGCTTTGTGGTTAGGAAGCACAATGGTAAAAGGGCTCTGCTGACGTTTTAGGAGTGAATATGAAAACGGGATGTCTATAAGCACTTTCAAGTTAGAATGTCTCAGGGTCACCCACAAAGCATCAGGTAAAACCAGGTGATAACAAAGTGGGATGGGCCACCCTGGAAACCCAGCACTTTGAAGCTAAAGCAGGAGGATTGTGACAAGTTTGAGGACAAAGTGGGAGATTAGGAGGTCCTATCTCAAGAACCCTTAAAGGAATTAAGAAGAGAACTGCTGGTCCCTAAAATCCTATTTTGTTCCTTTATTCTGGATTCAACTGTAAGAAAATTTCCTGAGAAGTTTTTTAAAAGAGTCCTTGTGATAAAGATGCTGAAGGGCTGCTCACAGGTGACAGCTTCTGGCAGGAGCTATGGTGGGGAAGAACGCAGTTATCGTTTAGGGGCTGGCCATTGGGAGTTTGTCCATGCTTCAGTATGGATGAGCAACACAAATTGGACTTGGTGTATTTTGGGGGTGGGTGGGGTGGGGTGGGGCTGGGGAATGGGTCAGGGGTGAAATGATACCTGGGAGGAATGGGGCGTGAATGTGACTGGGGTGTATTGTATGAAATTCCCAAATACTTACTAAAAATATGTTGGAGAAAAAAATGTCCTGGATCCCAGCTGTTTACTCCTCTAGACACGGAGAACTATGCAGGCCCTTGAGGAAAGGAGAGGTTTCACTGTACAAAGAAGGCTGGAAGTCAGTACCATTTCCTGGAGACCCATTTTGAATGCCACATATAATTACTTAATTCTTGTAACCCGTCTTTGTTAATTGTCTACAGTGTGCCTGCAACACTAAGATTAATCAAACAATATGCCACCATTTAAGCCCGGAGTCCAGTCGCGGCACTGCTATTACAAGTGAGGCAATGGAGGTCTGACGGTGGTTAGCCTCAGCATACAGTTGTTAAGGTCATTGGTGGAGGAGCCCAGTTTATCATGGGAGATCTGGATTTTAGCAGTAGACCTACTCCATTACTGTTCTCTGTCCATTTCAACACCACATCCATGGTCTACACTGTCTGATAGCCCTGCCTCTTCCATCGGGAGTCAGTTAATACTAACTGCCGTTTTCTATTAGATACTAACAGATTGACAAGTGCTATGCCATGTTTGTAAACTGACGTGGAACCTCATGTGCCTGTATGTTCTATATGCTCCCTAGAATCCCTCCACTTAGCATGAAAGCAACTTGGGTCAGACAATTGATCCATAGTTAATAGAAATGCCTTACTAGTTAGACACCGAGCAGGGAACTCTTTTCCTGTGTTCTATTTTTGATTGATAGTTCTCAGTTTGCTAAAAAGCACATATTCATAATCCTACATGGTTAATGCATTCCAAAGGGTTGTAAAACTCTAATTCAATATATTGCATGTATATCATAGACTTTTTAATCACTCATGATTTCTACTAAATTAGAATTTATTGCCAGGTGGTAGTGGCATATGTATGCCTTTCATTCCAGCACCCAGGAGACAGAAGCAGGCAGATTTCTTGATTTCAGCCTGGACTACAGAACTAGTTCCAGTGCCGCCAGGGCTACACAGAGAAATCCTGTCACAAAAGAAAATTATTATGCACCTTTTTCTCCTCCCTCTCCCCCTCTTCCCTCCTCCTCCCCCTCACTTCTCCTCCCCCCTCCTCTACCCCGTCCTTTTTTGAGAGAGGCTCTCAGGTATCCTATGCGGCCATGTGTGATCTTGACCTCATGTGCCTGTATGTTCTATATGCTGAGATTACAGGCACAGACATATCCAGTGCTTAAGGTATTGGAGATTGAGTCCGAGGCTTCATATAAATACTGGGCAAATACTCTACCAACTGAGACAAATTCCCAGACCGTCACTATCGATTCCTGATCATCTGCTTCAGCTTCCCAAGTGCTGGGATTACAGGGCTTTGCCATTACACACAGCCCCTGTGTTACACTTGACCAAGAAGAAGTTTCATTCAACAAATCATTCGCTTATTCAAATAATTACTCCATAACTTACATAAGTCAGGTAATATTTTGTCATTAGGGATCATTGTTGTGAATGAAGTTCCAAAGGGCACCACTTTTATGAAACTTAACATACTACTAGAGGTGGCATAGAAGGTAACATTGGTAAAGTATTGCTCTTGTGACAAATAGAAAAATGATTTAAATTTATTTAGAGAAACTAGTTTTGGCCCATGGTTTCAGTCCAAGGTAAGCTGGCTGCATTGCTCTGGACTTGAGATAGGGCAGAATATCATGGGAGTAGATCCTTGTGAATGGGTTTACTCACTACATGACAATCAGGAAGGGGAGAAAGAGACCAGAAATTGTGTAGTACCCTAAAGGACATGTCCCCATTGACCTGTTCCTTCCCAGTAATGCCATGAGATTATTAATTCATCAATGGTTGTATCCAGTGATCAAATCTAGGACCTTATGGGCCAATCAGTTCTCAGTGATTAGCTGCACTATTGGGAAACAAATCTTCAACAATTGAGCCTTTTGTAGAATTTATTGTGGTTATGGTGTGTGTGCATGCACATGCGTGTGTGCGTGCGTGCATGTGAATAAGCATGTATGTATGGTGTCTTCCTTGGTTTCTTTCACTTGTTTTCTGTTTTAAGACAGAGTCTCTCACTAAGCCTGAAGCTCATTGATTCTCCTGGCTGGCTAGTCCACAAAGCTTAGGAATCGTTCAATCTCCACCCCTTCCCCAACAACACTAGAGTTACAAGCTAGTGTAAAGCACCACCATGCCTTTATATGTGTGTTGAGGATCCAAGGTCGGGTTCTCATACTTGAATGACCATCAATTTTGCAACTGTGACAGCTCCCCAGCCTCTTGTGGGACTTTTCATATCCAAACCTAACATGTAGTATGTTAGATAATTCCCCTATCTTCCTTCAAACCCCCTACTTTTCTCACTTTTATTTTGAAACACTCCCACACTATAACCCAAGCTGAGCTTGCTTGAACTTGTGATCATCCAGCCTCAGCTCTTGGTCAGGCATGGGCTACCAAGCCTGACTGGGAAGTGTCTTTATTCATTCCGTGTATTATTCTGATGAGTCTTCCAGAATATTGTGCATATCCATTCTTTGTTCCTTTCATTACTAAATTTCAGTCTGTGGTGAGAATGTACGTATGACTGTTTAACAATGGCCCCATTAGAGCACATCTGGACCATTTCCAGCTGTATCTTGCTATTGCTTTAAAAATAAAGTTTCAACATCCCCACACCCTGAGTTTCTGATACATGACTTGTTTTGCACAATCGCCCATGCCTGGAAGTTGCAAGTATTACTTTATTTATTGGAGGGTGGCATGCATATGCTAAAGCACCCAAATGGAGGTCAGATAACAATTTGCAAGACTTGGTTCTCTCCTTGCACCATATGGCTCCAGGGATTTAAACTGACGTCATGATGCTGGGGCTTCAACTTTTGACTCCAAGCATGCTAAGCCTATGCCCTACCAGTGAGCTATACTCTCCTCTCATTTCCAGTTTTGTTGTTGTTGCTGCTGCTGCTGCTGCTGCTGCTGCTGCTGCTGCTGCTGCTGCTGCTGCTGCCACAGATAAAGGAGGCACTATAAACATTTGTGTGCAATCACTTGTCCAAGCGTAAGGTTTATTTTTGGAAAACCATTACAGTTTGAATATGAAATGCCTTGTGCTGGATCATACGTTGAATACTAGGTGGTTCTACTTGGAAATTTGAAGAGGTAGAGCCCAGCTGGAAGACATAGGTCACTGAGGATGTGTTGTTGGGAACTGTATCTTTACCCTGTGCTTCTATGTCTCTACCGTGTGTCATGTGCTCTGCCATACAGTGTTGCCTCACCAGAAGCTAAAAATCAATGGAAACAAGACAATGGACTGGGAACCTGAAATCCCGAACCAAAATAAAACTTTATTCACTTAAGTTGTATATATCAGCTATTTTGTCACTATCTAAAGTGTGCAGGTACTGAGTTGTATGGAAGTTGCATGTTAGTTTTATAAGGAATTGCCAAAGTACATGGGTAGAGTACTAGACTGTTTTCTACTTTTTAGAAAAGATTTGTTTATTTTATTTATGTGAGTACACTGAAGCTGTCTCCAGACACACCAGAAGAGGGCATCAGATCCCATTACAGATGGTTGTGAGCCACCATGTGGTTGCTGGGATTTGAACTCAGGAGCTTTGGATTAACTTGATGAAAAATTTAATTGAGTATTCAGTCTGATGCTAAATCTTATTTTCTAACCCTATGCCTTTTTAAAAGAGATTAAAATGTCATATAGCCCAGGCTATCCTTGAATTCTCTATGTAGCTGAGGATGATGTGAACGTTTGATCTTCCTGCCTCTACCACTAGAGTGCTGAAATTACAGATGTAGTCTTCTAACTCTGCTCAGTCTGTCAGTAATGCGGACTGACCCCAGGTACTCATTCAGCCACAACAAGCATTCTGCCAGCCGAGCTACATACCAGAAACATCTATTTTTATAGTTAAAAATAATTAAGCCAGGGATGATGGTACATTCCCTTATCCCCAGGACTCAGGCAGGTAGATCTCCGTGAGTTTTAGGCTAGCCCTAGTTCAGAGATGTTTATATACAGAGACTATATCTCAAAATAAATTCAGTTTACCCCTTTAACTAATACACAGAAAGATAAAACTGCATTTTTATAATGTACCATGTGATTTGACAGATGTATGTGCTATATAAGTGTTGAGATAAAGGTACCTCTCTTTATATTTAATGATCCAGAGTGGGCGGCACAGAACAAAGCCACATGACTCATTTTTCCATCCTGGTTTTAGTCTCAATTGCCTTTTATTTTCATTGAGGAAAACTTACCACTCGGCCTGTAACATTGGAAGGTGGGATTATGGGGTTAGAGTTCGGGAGCAGAATCAGGCAAGTCACGGTTCAAACACACCTGCTCTGAGTACATAGCAGAATTACTGCTCTATACTGACAGCTGCTTTAACGTACATAGCACATGGATCCTAGGGCTACTTGTCACAGTGCTGACTCTAGTCACTGGTATCAGTGATGTATATAACTGCTTAGGGAATGGCTACAGCTTCAGCGAAACCTGTCCTTAGCAAAAGAAAGTATAATCTGGGAAAGAAAGGGAAGCGTAGCAGTTCGCACCTCTAGTGTGGGGAGAGTGAGTGAGACAGGAGGATCACAAGATGAGGCCTGTTTGGGTGTCTATGGAAAGTTCAAGGCTGGCCTGGTTGGCTTCATACTTGAGACTCTGTCTCAAAAAAAAAAATCAAAATAAGAAAACAAAGGAGAAAAAGGATTGCATGTGGTATAGTTCAGTGGTTGAGTACTTGCCTGGTGAGTAACAGCTACAAAGCTTGGTTGTCTTTTTAAAGAAGCAATGATATGATATGCATCAAAACAGATATTCAAGTTTCTTTTTTCACATGTAATTGATTTGGGGTGTGTGTGTGTGTGTGTGTGTGTGTGTGTGTGTGTGTGTGAGTGAGTGAGTGTGTGTGTGTGTGTGTGTGTGTGTGTGTTTTACTCCAGGGCACATGTTAGTCAAGCACACTTACCACTGAGTACCACTAGCCTTTAATTTTGTCTTCTAAACATTCACCCTGGAAATTCATGAATTCTAAAAACCAGTCGACATACAATAATCGACCACAGTGGAAGAGCTCCGAAGAGCTTAGCCAATTTCTGAAGTAATGAGCTGGGAGCAGGCAGACGAAGATTAATCCTAAAAATGGAATGTTTAGCAATTGAAGACGATAGGGCCTTTGACTTGTGGCAAAATTCATTGAAATGAGATGTGTTTAGCCATACAAAGTTAACAAATCACCAAGTGACGTATCGGCCCAGCAAATCTTCCTGATTACAGTCCATCTCTTTAGCAAGCTGAACCAGCCTGTTATTGTCTTGATGAATTCTGCTACATTCTCAAAGATACACAATCAAGCTTCTCAGCAAAAATAAACTAAATAAAATTTCGTCATCTTTTATATGTATATATGAAGGTTAAGAGCACGTATAACCACTTTTAGAGACTGTGGAATTTTTTGGGGGCAATCTTGCAGATAAATCTACATTGTTTTCACAGTTCTGTGTAGAGGCAGATTTAACAATGACCATTATGTGTAGAAAATAGAAACCATTGTTGCTGTGCTAAACTCACTGGAGATTAAAAAAAAATTGAACGAAGCAAATTAAAACCTTAACGGTAACACATAAAAGAAATCAACCAGTAAAGAGTGATTAGAAACAATATAGAAGTACTGTTGAATTAGACGTGGCAAAAGATCGCTGAAGTGTATAGAACGCTGAGAATCACTTACTTATTTAAAAAGATAATTCCAAAACTGCATGCACGCACACACACACACACACACACACACACACACACACAGGCACACGAAATTTGGGTCTTTCAGCTATTATTTTGGAGAAGGCATGAGAAAAATATATTCAGAAGAGATAACAATGCAGTCTGTGCACTGCCAAATCATAATGACATGGAATTTATTTGGTTTGTGCTTTGACAGTGTGTATATGTTTACAAGAATTACGAGCTAGCATTGAGCTGATACTGTGCAGTTCTTAAAGTGAATGTCGGCAATGTTCTGAATGTTTTATTAGACAATGAAGCCACAAGTTTTCTCTGTGAACTTGTCTCTGCAAGGGTAGCAGAAGACAGACTATATTCCCCATGCAAAATATGTGAAACTTCATGGATGCATTCAACAACCTGAAACCATGGCAACAAGTGGCAATTGACGTCCTAGAAGCTCTGGCTTCATGTTACCACTTCATCTGAATTAGAAGTTTAAAGAGTATTTTATATGCCTTGCTAAAAACTGACAAGCTTAATCTTCGTCCAGGGCATGCAGGCAGGAAATGCTAAAACAGCTCTTTCTTTTGAAGATTTCTTTCATTATTCCCTGTGAGGTCAAAAAGCAGTTGTGAGTTTGGAAACCCAGAGCAGTGATGTCTTGAGAGCTAAATGAGATTTTTCTTTCTTGTAGGGCGAGTTTGGTTTGTTCAGTCCTCCTTGTGTGCCAGGCACTGTGTTAGATGCCAAAATAGATTACTAAGAGAAGGAGACAAGAAAAATCATTGCCGTTATATTCTTTGATCATGGTTGAGGCTCTAGAACAATTTCCAGTTATTTAATATCATTTCTCAGCTTTTAAAAGTCTCCCCCAAAAGAGTCTTGAAATCTTGAATATTTTATCTGATTTGAATAGGGAGAACTGATGATTTGTTTGGAATTCATGGCAAGAATCCAAACGCTCATACCGAAAATAAATATTTTCTTTTTAGTCACCAAAAATAAATATTTTCTTTTTGGTCGTCACTGCTGTGTTTCCTATGCCAGAGTCACACCTGCACTGCTGACTGACCTAGGAATGCTTTAGGCTTAACTTGTGGATTCAGTCTTTATTCGGGGCTTAATTCCAATTCTGTGGGGGAGGGAAAGGATACAGGAGGCTCAATGTAATTTGTAAATTCATTTAGAAATGTGTCTCTGTCGTGTGAAGATTTATGGAATCCTCAAACTGGACTGAACAGTCACCACGGAAAATGAATATATCGCGGAGTTATTTTCGCCCGGGTGAGGAGTACAAGGGCTGACTCAAAGAGGATGCCATGACGGTTCCTGTGCTGAAGTTGAATAAGATGACAGGCTGAGCTGGAAAATCCGTGCGCTCATGCCCAAGTTTGCTCACATCCGGTGTTCTTTTCCTTTTATAGAGAAAAATCAAGGAGAGTCAGTCAGTCAGTCTCTCTCTCTGTCTCTCTCTGTCTCTCTCTCCCCCCCCAATACTTTCTCCTGCCATTTTTTTTATTTCCTTATAAAATTCCATTTTAATAATTTGCAATTTGGTTAGTTTAAATTGTAATAACACGAATAGTACCTTAGCATAGAAGAGGAATGATACCCATTCTTTGGAATTCAAGGTTAATAAATATGTTTTTTGGTTTGTTTGTTGGGAGACAGACTGGTCTTGAATTCATTGTATAGGCAAAGTAAGATTAAATTTGTACTTCTGACTCTCCTGCCTCCACCTCCAGCATTCTGTTTACTTTTTAGACAGAAACTTGCACTGTAGTCCAGGCTAATGTGGAATTCACTATATAGCCATACTGGCTTAACACTTGGACAGTCTTCCTGATTTAGCCTTCTAAATGCTAGGATTACAGACAGATATAAACTACCCTACCTGGCTCAATACATATGGTTTTCTGATGACAGTGATGATTTTTTAATTAATATGTTTTTAGGTATTATACAAATGTCAGCATTTAAAAGTTCGGCTTAACTTGGTAAAATGGTCATTTTTCCAGTCATTAATGCATAATTTAATGAAACCAACTATTGGCTAAAAGAAAGTTCCACTCAAAATGCAACTGAAACCAAAGGGATTTAATTGAAAAGGTAGTGGCCAACACAATTTTCAACTTGCTTTTTGAAATAATTGTTTTTTTTAAATATGCTATACACATTTCCATATGATAGGCTATATTATGCTTTTCAAGTCTTAACATTTTTCCCAACAGCAATTGTAACGTGATGGTTGCATTATTTTAATTCACATATCAGAAAGTTCTTTTTTTCAGGTCCAAGGCCAAAAAGTTGGGGGGAACCATTAAGTTGACTGGAATTTGCTGATTTTTCCTTCTCTTTTCTATCCCTCACTACTTAACCCCCTTCCTGTTCCTTCTTCCTCTTCTTCCTCCTCCCCCTCTTCTTCTTTCTCCTCCTCCTCCCCCCTCTTCCTCCTGGTCTTTCAAGCAAAATCATGAAGGTTGAAAGAAAGCATGACTTATTTCTGTAGATGTTCTCATTAGCTGTGAAGAGAACACAGATTCAAATCAGACTCTGTTCTACATGGAGCTCAGCTCTTCTAGCCACTTTCTGAGAACTTAGTCTTCAAATAGAGAAAAGCCAGAAATGGTGAGCCACACCTGTAATCCCAGGGCTCAGGAGGCTGAAACAGGAGGATCATGCATTTAAGGCACACCTCTAAGGCAAGACTGTCCATAACTTAAAATTCACATAGAATCCTGGGTTAGTTTAAAGCACATTATGTTATTATTGAAACAGAGCTGATAAATACCTGACAATATGGAGTCATCCTTGGACTGCTGAGATTAAGGGGTCTTTGGTATATTTTTTTTATTTACACTTTAAATGTTATCCCCATTCCCAGTCCCCTCTCTCCCAGAAACCTGCTGTCCCATTCCCCTCGTCCCTCCTTCTATGAGGGTGCTCTCTCACTCACCCACCCACTCCCTACTGCCTCCCTGCCCTGGCATTCCCGTACACTGGGGCATCAAACCTTCAAAGGACCAAGGGCCTCTCCTCCCATTGATGCCTGACAAGGCCATCCTCTGCTACATATGCAGCTGAAGCCATGCACCCCTCCCCACCATGTGTACACTTTGGTTGGTGGTTTAGTCCCTGAGAGCTCTGGGGTGTCTTGTTGGTTGATATTGTTGTTCTTTCTATGAAGTTGCAAACCCCTTCAGTTGCTACTTTAGTCCGTTCTCTAACTCCTCCATTAGGGATCCCATTTCAGTTCCATTGTTAGCTGCGAGCATCCACCTCTGTATTTGTCAGGCTCTGGCAAAGCCTCTCAAGGGATATCCATATCAGGCTCCAGTCAGTGTGCACTTCTTGGCATCTGCAATATTTTCTGGGTTTGGTGACTGTAGATGGGCTGGATCTCCAGGTGGGGCAGTCTCTGCATGGCCTGAACTTCAGTCTCTGCTCCACACTTTGTCTCTGTATTTCCTCCTATGAATATTTTTGTTCCCCCTTCTGCAAAGGACTGGAGCATCTGCACTTTGGTCGTCCGTCTTCTTGAGCCTCTTGTGGTTTGTGAATTGTATCTTGGGTATTCTGAGCTTTGATTAAGAGGTTTGTATACCTTTATTAATTCTTTTTAAGACTTATTTCATGTATGTGAGTACACTGTAGCTGTCTTCGGACACACCACAAGAGGGCATCAGATCTCATTATAGATGGTTGTGAGACACCATGTGGTTGCTGGGAATTGAATTCAGGACCTCTGGAAGAATAGTCTGTGCTCTTAACTGCTGAGTCATCTCTCCACCCCCATCTTTAGTAATTCGTTGAGAATCATACATCATACAGTGTATTATGACCATATTCATCCCTAACTGTATCTTTATCTCCTGCCAGATACAGCCCCACCACTGTACATCCACAACTGTTTGTCTTCTGAAATTAAGATATTGTTCTGTACCATTTTTCTCCTTAAATATGAAAAAACATTCCAGGGACTATAGCTGTAGGTCAGTGTGAAAGCATTTCCCAGCATTCATAAGGTCCTAAGTTCCTCCCAAGTACTGGCCTTACAGGCTTATAGCACCTCCTCTGTCTACCCCTCCCTAATTACCTTCATATTAAAGTTTTTTTCTTTGATCTTCCTGGCCTTTGAATGATGTGGATTGTTCCACCTCCTCCCATTAAATAAATTATAGTATCAATCTAAAATGCAAGGTCGTGTTGTTACGGCATTTGACTGGGTTTTTTGTTGTTGTTGGTGGTGGTTGTTGTTTTGTTTTGTTTTGCTTTTGCTTTTGCTTTCCTTTTTTTGTGGTATTTGTCCCTTCATTTGGATTGGACCTAGAATCTTAGACATGTTAGGCAAGTGGTCTACCACTGGGCTACAACCACAACCATTTTATTTTTAAATACTTTTATTTTTGAAATTAAAGTATAGTTATCATTCCTCACATTCCCTTTACTCACATCAAGCCTTCCAATGTACCTGTCTTACTATCAAATTCATGGCCATTGTTTTTTCAATTGTCGGTGTTGTTTTGTATATATTTCTTAATATATAAATATACCTGATTGCTCTGGATAATGTTGCTTGTATGTATCTGATTTCAGGGCTGACCACTGGGTATAAGATAACCAATGGGTGCTCTCTTCCCTGAGATAGAACATGCTCCCACTTTCAGAATTCCATAGTTGCATTTTAAAAACGTTTGTGTGTTAACATAACTAAGTAGGAATCTGAAGGTGTCATGCAGTAAACTGGTTTTTATATTAGTTGGGGAAAGGTTTTTTTGGGTTAGGCTAGATAGGAATTGAGCACAGTGGTATAATATGTACAACCTAATACTTTCAATTTTTAAATATAATTGACCAGGTCACTATTTCCTGTGCCCTGGATAGAAAAATGAATTAGATTAAGTAAGCATTGAGCATGAAGAGAGAAAGATATGTAATCATCAGAATGCTTGAAGTCTTTGCATCGTTTATGCCGCCGTCTGTTATATTCTATTGGAGATATGAATGAAAAGAAAAATTATTTTTCAAATGACCAGTGTTGTAGATGCACCAATCAAATTATCTTCAATAACAACAAAATTTCTTTGTGTGCCTGTGTGTGTATTTTGTGTATGTGCACAGGTGAGTGCCCCCAAGAAGGAACTGGATCCTCCAGAGTTAGAATTAGAGCTCTACATGGGTGTTAAGGACCAACGCAGTCCCCAGGAAGAGCAGGAAGTGCTCTTAGTTACTGAACCATCTCACCAGCCCCCTCAAACACTTTATTTTGAGACACTATGATATTATCCAGGCTGGCACAACCTTGTGATCCTCATGCCTCATTACCCCTCGATGCCTACATATCTAACTTCATCCTCAGTAACTAGGAATTTAGGTATGTGCCACCACATACGAATTGTTTCATCTTTGTCTTTTTGGTTTGGTTTGGTTTTGGTTTGTTAGTTTTTCTTGTGTTTAGACCTGTTGTAACACTGGGCATTGAACTTAAGATCTATTTATATACTAGACATCTTCTCTATTACTAAGAGAGGTGTTTACTATGAGACAGGGTCTTCAATAAGCTACCCAAGCTACCCTTGCACTCAGTCCATATCCTATTCAGCCTTGAATTTGCCATATTTCTGCCTCAGCCTCCCCACCACGTTCGCTTTATTTACCTTTTGACATCATATCATATGCCGTACAGCTAACCAGATATGGAAGCAATGTAAAGTGTTTACATTCCAAGTTCCAATCCTCTAGTCATGTCTCTAGAAGATAAAGTGCATCACAATATGGAATGATTACTTATTGGGGCATCTTGTGCTTATGAAGTGGGCAGTTACTGCTTGGGATCTCAGGATGCTGAACTTTTTCTCCAAATATGAAAGAACAATTGCAGAACCTTATATAGCTCTGTGTAAATCACTTGTGTGGTGTGCATTTGGGGTGAGAGGGAGGAAAAGCAAAAGTAACCCTGAAAATAGATCCATGTGAATGTTAAAACAACAATTGTCTGTGCAACCGGAAGTTTGCATAGCTGCTGCTGCTGCTTCTAGGATGCCTCCTTGAAATGTTCCAATTTGCTTCAAAAATTACAGTAGCATTGCTATACTACTGTGCATTATATTGGCTCCAGTATTATATGTTAGACCTCTGTTCATGAATGTTTCATTCACTGTGTGCTATTTTTTTTTAAAAAATAAAAAAGGGTAATGCCTTGTTTCTTGAAAGGAAATTAGATCATTCTATTGAGGTGTGTCATTAAGCAGAGTGGGAGAGGTCTCCAAGGTACCCGTGAGACACGGAAAGAATGGACAGAGCACTGGGTGTGGTGGGGAGTATGATGCTTGAGCGAAAGTTGGAAGAGGTCTTAAAAATATGCTCTAGATTTTGTTTCTAGCTACACATCGCATTGCTACGTATGTGAAACTCTCCTGTGACGTTAATGGGTGTGCCTCTGATTTTCTTTTTCTTTCCACCCTCAGGGGTGTGTGTGAACCTTATTGTTTTGATTGTAAGATCTAAAGGCAATTTGCACGTGTTTTCCGTTGGCTTTGCATTCAACCTGATGTATTGTGACGGGAATATGAAACCCGTTTTCGTTCTGTTGCCCGCTTGTAAAAAAAAAAAAAAAAAAGTAAGGCTCATGATTCACCCTTAGCCACTATCTTCTACTCCCAAGGCAATTTTCATTACCCAGAGTAAAAACAGGTTCTAGTCACAGGCATGGGCACATATACAGACACAGCGTCACCGTTTAGCCCATCCTATACCACCCGTTTCAGGTGCTGAGTGAAAAAGAAGTTTACGAAATGAACCATGGACCACAAAATAAAAAAGAAAAATTAAAAATCTTGAGTGTACTATTGATAGTGAAGAAGTTTCGTGTAGAAAACTTCGTGTTATAGGGTTTTTGTTTGGATTTTTGTTTTTCTAGTGCTGGAGAATAAAACTGAGGAGCTCTTGAATGCTTGGTAGGAAACAAACAGATCAGTAGCATTTGAGTTTGAAAACATTAAAGAAATATATGCATTTACCTATGACGGAAGAAGTCAGGGATACATTTTGGTTGATTGTTTATTTTGCTAAGACAGGGTTTCACTGTGTAGCTGACCTGGAACTTGCTATGTAGACTAGGCTGACTTGATCTCAGACATCCACTAGCCTCTGCCTCCTGAGTTCTGGGATTAAAGATGTGTGCCACCATTGCCTAGCATCGATCGAGTTTCTAAGTAGCCTGTTAGAAGTATCTGTAAACAGGAAAGAAAAGTGTATTCTCAAGCAGCACACTGTTTAAAACATCATCCAGTAATGGGGTTGTACATCTGAAAAGAGTGGTGATATAGCACTTGGGACAGACCTATCTAAGGGGTTGAGGCAAACGGTGTCACTGTAGTACAGCTCCTGTTGGGAAACTCCAGCATTTCTGGCCCAGCACTGCTGTCTCCTTACCTCAGGTGGTTGGTTCTGTTCCAGTATTCATTGACTGCAAAATACAGGATTCGTCTGCCTGGTTTCTACCTTCCAGTTAATACCAGGGGCTTCGCAGGTCCTCCAGAAGTATTATCTATCCTAACAGGCCCCGGGGAGATGGTGCTAGGTTTGCTTTGCAAATGGAGACTTTGAAAAAGCTAAGAAATTCATATACTGAGTCAGCAATTGAAATGGATTAAAAAAAAATACATCCCCTGGCTTCTCCTGGTACTTCCTGTCCATTTTACATTGTGTTGCTTTTGGGGGGGAGTATTTCATATGGACTTTGATGATTGCTGTAATGCACTGAAGCATGTCCATTAAGCAATGAAGCGTAATCCAGTATTGGTAGGCATGAGGTAGGGAGGAGAACAGAACATTGTCTGCCTCTTAATGAAGACTACCCAGTGGTGGTTCCTCTTCACAAGTGAACGCTCTGTGAGTCACATCTGTGTGCTGAGAACTTAATGGGTTATATAAGACTCATCGCCTCGTTTTATCTTCTTCATAAAAACCCAGAGTATGCTTTCTCATTTTATTTCCTCATATGGTAGACAGAGGAGATGTTAGTAAGCAGGTGTTATCCGGGAAGGTTACAACACTATCCACCACTTGCTGAACACTGACCCTCTCCCATACCTTTCCCAGCCTTCTCCCATACCTTTCCCAGCCTTCTCCCATACCTTTCCCAGCCTTCTTTTAACCTCTAAAAGATATGTGGAATTCGCTCCATTTTTTTCAGATAGGGATGTAGGCCCCAGAGAGGCTAAGTGATTTGATAAGGGTCACACAGACTTACAGACTGTGACTTCTAAGGCTCCCATGCTGCCATTCCATTCCTCCCAGGTTATTCATTTGCACTGAATCTAGAGAAATCTTCTGAGCCTAGCCAGTACAGCTGTGTTTTTTGGTTTGGTTGGTTGGTTTGATTTTTGTTTGAGGGGTTTTGTTTGTTTGTTTGTGGGTTGGTTTTGTTATGTTTTTTGTTTTTGTTTTGTTTTTGCTTCTTTTTATCTATCCATTCAGTAATTCAGTTACTAGAGTAGGGAAGAAGAAGGGTATTAATAAGAACATCTGTCCATAACTAATGATTGCCATCATCTACATTTATGGCGTATACAAAATCATTAAAAATGTTCTACACTGCATAAGGAAATTAGTTACTCTGATATGGAGTAGTTCATATTTTTATTCTTTATACTGCTACGACTACTAATTATTCTTTTGTATAAAATATTATTATTATTATTATTATTATTATTATTATTATTATTATTATTATTGGTGTTAAGACAGGTTTTCACTCTGTAGCCCTGGCTGTCCTGGAGCTCTTTCTGTAGACCAAGCTGACCTCGAATTCACAGAGCTCCTCATGCATCTGTAACCCCATTGCTGGGATTAAGGGCATGTACCATTATGCCCAGTAAGTATTGCATATCATTACAATCATTTGCAGGGTAAGACATGGAACCTTAGGGCCTTTCGCATACTGGGCCAGCACTGTCTGAGCCCCAGCCCCAGTTTCAGCCCAAAATGCTTATGGTTGTTGTCATCCTGGCTGGGAAAGCCAGGCTGAAGAGATTAAACAACTGGCACAGGAACACATAAACCTATTAAATTGTGGGGCTGTGAGGGATGGACACCCAGTCTGACTCTGGAGCACTTTCTAAGGTGCCACTCCTTTTTCTGACAGAACAGTCTGGCGTACTGTGCTGCTGTCAGAGGTTGCTCTTCCAACAGAAACCAAAGTGAAATAAGTGTGCTGCTCCAGTTAGAATCTGGAGTATAAATGTTGTATGTGGACTGGAATGAATAATAGAAAACATAAGCGTCCTGGGATAGTTAATTTGCCTCTCCAAGTAATGTACTTGACTGTGGATGAGTGGCTTGGACACTGGGGAGAAGCTGTTCTTTGTGTTCTAAAATAAGCCGGTTACTTGGCTACAGCTCAAACTCTAAATAGGTATATGGGTTGTAGCTATTTGACCTGAAGCAACTTGAAGTTCCCTTGGTTCCCTGTCTGGTTTTAAAAGTGGAACCAAAACGAAAGCATAAAAGCATCAAGTTTGCTCTCAAGGTTGTGCTTCAGTTCGAATTTATTCCACCTCTGGCAAAGGACTGCAAAGGCAGCCAGGAAGGAGATTCGTAAGTATTGTATCATTTCTTTGTCAGGGTGTTCATTTGCTAGCAGGAAGTGTTGTGACTTGTTCTTTAAAGATGCAATTGTAAGAAGAATGTTGGGTTTCCAGATTTCAAGTTCTGGGCGTGGGAGACAGTCCTCTTAGTACTTCAAGAAAAGAAGCAGGTTCGCTCCAGTCAGAAGGGTAACTATTTTAATATTGTTTTTGTCGGTGCTAACTTTTTAGGTTACTGAATATTTAAGCCGAGCTTGACTGTTTAAAACATGACGTTTTTATTTTCTGTTTAGGTAAACCTTTGTAATCACTTTTAAAATCTTGATTAAGGATAAGTCAGATTTGTTGTAAAACATTTTTGAGAATAAGAATTTAACCTCTACTTTGTTCTATATTCTGCTGTTTTTCTCTTCTTCAATGTTGGGAATGTTCTAGGGGTTTTGTTCTCTTTTTTAAAAAATGTGTTTGAAGTCCAACTTATGTAATCTTAACATGTCAAGTTGGATACCTCACAGCTTAATTGATAGAAATTGTATCTGTGGCATTTTGAATGGAAGGGAGAAGAGACAGGATTTCAAATGCCTTTGCTTCTTGCTAAAGGATTTTTTTTTTAAATTCTGTAACAAAGTTTGTCATGCTAGAACATGTCACGATTAGATGAGGATCTCTGCTCTTACAAAGTGGCCTATGTCAAACAGTTGTCCCAGCATTTCTAGTTCACAACACACATGATTTAGATGGTGTTCCTGTCCCAAAGAAGTGTTCATCTTGCCAGCAGGGTTTTCAATCATACACAGCTGAGGAACTTAAAAGTCTTAACTTCCTGAGTTCCTGACAAAAGGAAGCATAGCTAGTTATAGAATGATCTTAAATCCGAGCTAAGTAAGTCTCATCTATGTGGTCTGGAACATTAGGTCTAGTGTTTTCAGTACAGGGAGAATATTTGAATTGGCAAACTATATGATACTGAAGAAGTCACTTTGGTGACAAAGAGATACAGACTATGGGTAAGCGATGTATGCTCTACGAGTTTGGGAAAACAAACAGAGATGAAAGCTTTCAAAAGAGGTATTTCATTCCAAAAAATCAGTGCCCATTAGCTTGGCAAACAAATTGAGGAACGAAAAGGGTAATACGAGGTAAGTCTTCTGGTAATTTTTTTTAATTTTTGAGATTATAATATAACATCATTCCCCTGTCCCTTTCCTCCATCTTGGTTGAGTCTTTTTTTTTGAGTTTGACATATTTAAATCACTATTATGACTTGCATTAAAAATCTATACAACTTTTGGGCATCAAGCATTTAAAGAATGTCTTCAATGTAAGTTAAGTCAAACATTGCTATTATTGGCAGAGTTAGTGACTTATTTTTAAATAGCTTTTAGATCGTATCTGTGTTTATTAAGAGCCAAGGGGAAGGGAAAGGAAACTTTGACTTAAAATGGAAGTATTTCATGTTCCTTCAGGAAGTGACACAGAGTCGGGCACCCTTTGGGATTTGAGTGACTCATACATACTGGTACTGAAAAGGATCAATTAGAATCTAGCTTATACTAGTCTAGAAGAGATCGCAAATATTTTCAGAAGATGAATTTGTTTCTTGATATGTAGTAGTGAAATCATGGGATGTCTGGTGTTAGATTGAAAACAATTCCAGTTAGAGAGGTAGGGCAAAGAGGAACAGGAAGGAGTGCAGAAACAGGGGAAGTGTCTGTGGGGAAACTAGGAGAAATGGAGTACCTGCTGGTTGTGCGGATGGTGATTGTATATTATTTTCTCACAGTTTTATACATTGAAAATGCTAATAGCACAAAACTTGACATATAATTAGCTAATTGTATAACTAGCTATGTCTGTTTGTAAACATCCAGTTTTACCTGGGAACGGCAAGCCTGTCAAAACATGATCCATGCCCATGTCGGATTGTAAAGGCGAAATGTGCTGCATGTGTGCCAAAAGGCAGCAAGGACTGTTTCTAAACTTCTTGCTGTTTGACTTTCAGTCACATTCACATCGTAGCCTGCAAAGCTCTTGAAGAGTTCTGTGGTATCTTCAAGTGTGAAACCTGAGTAAATAAGTAAAACATGATCACAGGCTAATTGCATGTAAAGAATGTGACTTTGTTGTGTTCTCAGTTTTTTTCCAAAGTGTTTTGTTAATAATGCTTGCAACTTTATTCATTCATTCATTCATTCATTCATTCATTCATCTGTTGGCACTAAGGACTGTGAGGTCTGAGCCTCACATATTGTTAATGCTAGAGAAATACTCTGCCACTAACCTGTACTCTGAATCTCCTTAGTTTAGCATTGTTTGTTTAGGCTGCATTTGTTTACTTTTTTAGACAGGGTTTCCTTATGTAGCCTATCCTGTCTTCGAACTTTTGTGTAGCCCAGGGATTCACAATCCTCCTGCCTCACACTCCCAAGTTCTGTAATTATAGGTATCTCCATGCTCAGCTCACGAATATGCATTTTGCAAACCCACTTGAGATGACTAGATAGACTAACTTCCTGAAAGGTAGGTTTGCTCGCTCCCATCAATGCTTATTCCTTTAGACAATTTTTGGTGTGTACTTGTTGTGAGCCAAGATACAAAACCATGGCATAATCTTCTCTCTTTTCAAGAAGCCAGGAAGAAATAAGTGTAAGAGACAGAAAAGGCAGAAGGCAATCAGCTCACTGTGGAATTTAGGAAATGTTTACTGACTCACACCTATGATCATGTGTTGCATCTCCTTTAAAGTTATCCAAACAGAAAATTTGAGGTTTGGGCATGGTAGTCTATGGCTGTAATCACAGAATTTGGGAAGCAGGGACAAGAGAATCAGGAGTTTAAGGCCAGCCTAAGGTACATGAATCCTTATTATCTCAAAACAAAAACAAGCAAATCCACAAAATTTTAGGATGGTATAGTTAGTTGCCAGTATTAAAGAAGTAGAAAGTGGGCAAAAATAGCATAGGTTAAATCGATATACGAGTTTTCAAACAAACAAGTCTCTGCCCCTTTATTCTTCTCAGGAATCTTTAAAGGCTCTGTAGGGATCATGAGACAAGGCATGCAAAGGAAAGCAATATCTTTACATTTCCACGGAGAGAGGCGTTTAAGTCCCCTTAAAGGTTTTGAATACATCCAAGTTAAAATTAGACTTAAAGGAAGGAAGTTCATGGGACAGAGCAAAGGGTAAAGGAAGCCTTCAGCAACAGTTGTCCAGAATATAGCAACTTATTGGGAATTGAAAGCATATTTTGTCAAGGAAGTATATGCTGGCCCTTGTTAAGATTTAATTATTTAAAGCTGGAGAGACAGAGATGACTCCATGGTTAAGAGTGCTTGCTGCTCTTCTGAGGACCTTGGTTCAATTGCCAGCAGTCATGTGACTACTCTAACCATCCAAACTGATGTCCACGTTGGCCTCTGTGAGCACACAGACATACATGCATGGTAAAAAAACACTCAAAATAAAAAGTAAATCATTTTAGAAATATATATTTATTTATAATGTGTGTGTGCATGTTTTGCTTGCTACTTGATGGGTGTGCACCACACATGTAGTGCCCTTGGAAGCCAGAAGAGGATTTCAGATTCCCTGGAACTGGAGTTACAGACATATTTCATCTACCACAGGGTGCTGGGGACTGAGCTGAAATCCTTTACCAAAGCAGCCAGCTTTTTTTAAACTGCTGAGTCATATCTCCAGTACCAAGTAATAAGACTTTTCAAATTACAAGTATCTTTGAACTCGTTATCTGACTTTTTTTTAATATTGTCATTCACGTGTTGTTTGGTAATACAACTGATTGAATCGAGCGTCTCGTGAATGCTAGGCAACACTCTACCACTGGACTGCATCCCCAGCCTCCTCTTCATGTATAATTTGGAAGCGTAATCTGGCTAAGTTGTGCTGATTGCTGTTGAATTTGGAATCCCTTAGCTTCAGCTTGCCCAGTATGTAGGATTATAATGCTGTTCCACCAGGCCAAACCTATGCTCCTTAACCAGAGTGAACCAAGAAGCGGAGCTGGAAAGATGCTTCTGTAGTTAAGAGTTCATACCGCTCTTGCAGAGGACATGATGAGTTCTATTTCCAGCGCCCACATTAGGCAGCTCCCAAGCACCTGTAACTCCACCTGCAAGGGGAGCCCATGTCCTCTGCCTTCCATGCGTGTGCATGTACACGAATAGATGAATATTTTCAAAAAGAACGAACCAAGAGTACTTGCTACATAGATCCAGAGTCTTTCAAGCAGTGGTTTCATTCCCCACGTTGTAATTCTGTACAACCGAAATAACCGATGTAGCTATGCCTAAAGCTCAAATGCTGTTGGTTTTGTGAAGAACATCTAAAGACGTTCTCTGCTTTTGTTTTACAGTGTGTCGCTGAAATGTCAAACATAATTCCCAGAAGTTGTAAGCCTGAAAAATAACTGTGCTAAGCAAAGTCTGTTGTATAATTGAACATTCCTTTCATAGTTTGTTGTTGTTGTTGTTGTTGTTGCTGTTGTTGTTCACATTGAGTATGAAAAAACCTGGATATTTACTATAAAAAACAATTGGCAAGACCAGGTATGGTGGTAAAGACCTTTAATCCCAACACTTAGAAGCTGAGGCAGGTGAATATTTGTGACTTCCAGACCAGCCTGGTCTAGATAGTGACATCTTAGCTTATGGTAAAAAAAAAACAAAAAAAAAAAAAAAACAAAAAAAAAACAAGCAAACAAAAAAAAAAAAACAAAGAAGTAATGGGCAAGGGCCATGAAATAGAGAGGTAGCTCAGTTGGTAGCATTCTCAGCACCACATAAAACAAGTATCTAGGTACAAACCTGTAATCCCAGCATTCAGGATCTAGAGACAGGTGAGCCAGAAGTTTAAATTGATACTTGATTACATGGTAAAGTCCAAGCCAGCTTGGACTACATGAGACCCTGCCTAAAAACAATAATCAAACATGATTTAAAAAATGCTAAAATGTCAGAATGAAACCTAGTATAAATCAATAGAAAACAAAAGGAAAAAAAGACCCAGAAGACCAAAACGATCTTTTTGTGTTTATAGGCGTAAGTGCACAGACGCACTGGGTCATGATTTCAGGACAACTGCTGCTGTCAGTTCTTACTGTCTACTTCCTGGAAGGCAGGGTTACTTCATTGTTTGCCACTAAATACAGCAGACAAGCTGGCCTCAGAGCTTCTGGGGATTCTTCTGTGTCCAGCCTCATGCTGTAGGAACACTGGTATTTTAGACGTATGCTATTGTGCCCAGCTTTACGTAGGTTCTCTTGGCCTTGGGCTTACGCGCAAGCTCTATGCCTATACCCACTGAGCCGGCTTCTCATCCGGAAATATGCAAGTATCACAAATACTGATGTGCTATGGTTAGGGAATTGTCAAAAAAATTAAAAAAGTCATCATGCCTTAATGCATTTCAGAACTAGGAGCCTAAAAGAAGTGTGAGGCCATTTGTGATTTGACTACTTTCTTTTGACTTTCTTTTTTAAGATTAATTTATTTTTATTTATATGAGTACACTGTAGCTGTCTTCAGAGACACCAGAAGAGTGCATTGGATCCCACTACAGATGGTTGTGAGCCACCATGTGGTTGCTGGGAATCGAACTCAAGACCTCTGGAAGAGCAGTCAGTGCTCTTAACTGCTGAGCCATCTCTCCAGACCTCTTTTGACTTGTACAAAGCATTGAATGAAAATGTAATGTAGGGCCAGACATGGAGGAGTCCTCACCAGGCAGAGCCAGGCAGATCTCTGAGTTCAAGGCCAGCCTGGTCTACAGAGTTAGTTCCAGGACAGCTAGAGTTAAACAGAAAAAAAAAATCTGTCTCAAAAACAAAACAAAACGACAACAGACAAACCAAAAACCAAACAGACAAACAGCCCCCCCTAAAAAAATATAGAGAGAGAACAAAGAAAGAAATGATGTATAGATTCTTAAGCTATTAAAACAACTGCTTTACCAAGATTACACGAAAATTTGCTTCAAGGAGAAAAGTTCTGAAAGAGAAAGAAAATTGACTGTATGATGAGTGTTTGGCTATGTTTACATTAACACAAAGTTCTTGCTAAGCTTTGTGGCAGTCTTCTAAAATCTGTGCTCAGCTGAAGAAAAAGGTCAGAAGGAAGCACAGCACTGGGCATCAGGCTTCTCAAGAAGAAACCTCTCAATGGGAGAGGAGGCACCTAGCCTCACCGAGACTTGAAGTGCCAGGATGGGGGAGTATCTAGGGGCCCCCCACCTGCTCAGAGAAGAAGGGGAGGAGGGTTGGGGATGGGGGCTGGGATGGGGGCAGTGAGCAGGATGTAAAGTGAATAAATAAAACATTAAATTAAATTTAAAAAGAGAGAGACTTCAGTAGAATCTTGGAGGTTGACAGTGATGTAGTAGGAAGGGAGGAAAGGGAAAGCAGAAAGAGAGACTGAGAACAGGAGATGTGGAGAGAAGTCTTAATCCAGTGTGGTGCTGTGGAAGTTAACAGGGTACGGTCGGAAGAAAAGCTCAAATCAAAAGGCTCTTTCAAAGCTGGGCCAGGGTGACAGATACCTGCAATCTCAGCAAGAGGGAAGTTAAGGAGGGAAGATTACCACTTCCAGACCGGAGAGGGCTGTACACCTTGTCTCAAAAATACAGAAGTCAAAGTTGATGCAGGAAGTTGGTGTAAGTAGTGGGACTCCTGAAATAGCAAGCAGGTGGTGCACAATGTAGGTACAAGCAGTTATAGCTTGCTGAATTTGGGGATGGGACATAATCGACTGGTTGTGTATGCTAGTTATGGCTCATTTTTCATTTGAAAGAAAATCTGAATGGACTGTGTCCAAGGCACACAGTAGTGAATATTCAGTAAGTTGTTGAACTTTCATCACAGAGTGGTTGGGAATATTGACTGTTTCAGATAGGTCTGTGGTTTGAGACTTGGTTCATCTATTTCTAGCTATGTGAGTTTGAAGTGATTTCTCTAAAGCCAGTTGCTCTGTTAAGTGTTAATATCACACTCACACACACACACATGAAATAATTTTTAATTTCAATAATAATATTTCTAAGACTCTAGTTTTCTAAGAAGTAGCTTCCATTTTACCTGTGGAGCAAGTAGCTTACCCCGCAGTGAATATGTCCTCTGCGATTACGAGAGGCTAAAATAGAAACACAGAAAGACGTGCTGATACTTCACAGAAGTTGTTATTACCTATACTTCAGGCGCTGTGATACAGGTTAGGTGGATGCCAATGAGACGTGATACTGATCAATGAGATAGGAGTATTAAATGCTATTTTGGGATAACTATATTTTCTATAAATAAATGTTAATTGGGCATGGTGGTGCATGTTGGTAATTAAAGCACCTTGGAGACAGAGATAGGAAGATAGCAAATTCAAAGCTAGCCTGGGTTATATAGCAAGATCCTATGGAGAGACTACTGAAACTTCTAGAATTGATCAAATGTGAGACCATAAAGGGACATGATGAAAGAAAATCTCAAAGTTTGTAAGAAAGAATCCAAGGAGTTTAATGACGGACTCACCCAAAGGGAACAAATTTTGTGGGCAACAAGTGTCTCAAACGTATTTGCCTGGAGACTATGAAAAATGGAGACGTTGGATATGAAGCCTGGTATATAAGGAACTAGAGTTGGTGAGGGAAAGGGACGAGGCCAGGAATGGGACTCACTGAAGAGAGCATCTGCCTAGCATGCTCCAGGTCCGGGCTTTGAGTTATAGTACTGAGAAAAGGAGGGGAGGAGATGGCAGTGAGGTTGACTTGAATAACTCTTGTTGAACTTCACCTCCTTTTTTCAGGTCTCAGCTAGACTCTGACCTTCTGTAATCATGCCTGTCAGTAACCCTAGGCAAAATAAAAGCCCAAGCCTTCCTGTATTACTGCAGCTCCAGATAGCACCTTCTCTTTCTGACTCCTAAGCCTAGCATATATATATAGGTCTCCAGTCTTTAAGACAAAGGTCTTACCACATCCATGGAAATGGTCGCCGACACCTACCATTCAACATGTATGACCATGATAGCCCTGGTATGATGTGCTGTTTCCCCCCACTGGACAATAAACTCTTCTAGAGAAAAGAGGCTTTGGGGTCCTAATGGTTTATATTCGTGGCACTGGACTCACTGCCTAATATGTATTAAGCCTTCAGTGAAGGCTTGGTGAGTGTCGATGAGTCATGAGTGAATGTGTTAGACACTCAGGTTGAAATCTGCCAAAGGCATTAGGAAATAATGGCACTGAAGTTTGAGTAATCACAGGAAGAGATGGTGAGCCTTAGCCCAGAGTGGCACACACCCATCCAGCCTAGAGACTGGCACTGTTGACTTACCTAATTTGAGGAGGAGGCAGGGTGGCAGTTTCTGTTGGTACAGGTAGGAATGTGAAGTGTGGGTGTTCCAAGGCGCTGCATGCTTTGAATGGAAAAAGGTGACAAATAATATCTCCTTTGTTGTTGTTGTTGTTGTTGTTGTTTTTGCCTGCTCTAGAATTGCTTGCCCACAATGGTGGCTACATCTTTGTGATTTCCTCCTCTTTTCTAACAAAATAATACATTCTTCCATGTTTTCATCTCCTCTTGATTGCTTTCTGCTTAGGGAATTTTAAGTCATAGACCCGGCAATCTTTAATCAACATTTTTCCAATTCCGTTTTTACCACATTTACTAGCGGCTGTCAATGAAGTCTATGGTGAATATCCTGTAGGTTACTAGGGTAGTTGATCAGCTTCCTTGCTTTCTGCTGGGCTGGAAATGAAACTCTTGGCACTAGACAGGCTCGTTAACGCCGAGCTACAAGCACAGCTGGGTCCCTGTTCTATTCTTTATTTGCCCAGTTCAGTTCCAGGAGGGGGGAAAAAAGTACAGAATTCCTAATCCAAACTGATTACCCATGAAGGAGTTCCTGAATGTGCCACCCTTCCTCCTGATGCTGCCATGGTACAGAATGACACGCACTAGTAAATCCACTGTTCAATAAACTATATTCCAAATGTGAGTACCTGAAGAAACCGGATGAGGACTCCCTCCACTCCCCCCCCCAAACCTCGAACAGCCTTCAATTTTTGAGTAATAGTTTCAGGTGGTTTTAAGTAAACCATTCTCAAAAAGGATGTGTGTCCAAGGTTTCTGTATAGTTACATGAGTGGAGTGGTTTCATAACTGCTGTATTGTTAGTCAAACACTGGAATTAGGGATGACTTCATAAGCATAAGATTGTTCTATGGGTGACGCCCTGAATCTGTACCCTGTTGTACACCGTATCCTTTTATGAGAAAAACAAACAAACAAGGTTTGTTTTATACCCAGAGTTGAAAATCTGTTTTCCTATCTCTCAGATGTTTCAGAAAGAGAGCTCCCCCAACTCCTGCTGCTTTCTGTGTTCAGAACTGTCAGGCAGACAAATGAGAACAAAGGCAGAGTGAAAAGTTTTGCAGACTGGAGAGCCTGGGAGCATTATTCCTTGGCCACTATTTCATTTGCCTAAATGAAATGGAGGGAAACATAAATAGTTCTGCTCACTGCGTATTAGTACTCTTACATAAACAAAGTTCAGTTTTGTGGTAGGACAGGCTGCAGGGGGAGGGGTAAAAAAAACATTTCAAAGGGCCTTTCCCTTGTCTGTCATTCATTATTAAATTGGCTTTAAACGTGAATCGTAACCTTACTTCTTTATCTTTTATTCAGCATTATTGCTCATGAGAAAATGTTCAGATGGAGAGGAATGTGACAATATCAACAAGCTGATGACTTCGAAGTATTGATACTAAAATTACTTTTATTTTTTCAAATTAATCACTTGCCTACACCTCAAGATCTTTGGCCTTGTGAAAGAGCCAAATTGAGTCATATGTAAAAAGTGACTGACAGGTTTTTTTTTCTAATGCTTTCTTCAACTGCGTTGACTGAAGGCTTGTAATTTTTATATATGAGGGAGGCTTGTTATACTCTGTAGTCAATAATTATAGGGGAGATGAGACAGCTCTTCAGGTATCCCATTTAAAAGACTCTCAGTAGAACTTATGCCTGATATTTATTGTCTCTCACAATTACTTATGGAGTTATTTATTCCCCGTTTTCTTTCTCCGAGGATTTGAAGTTGCTATATAATGGTTTGTAGCTTATAATTTGCCTTCACATACGTCATCTTTAATCTTTACGAGGACTGAGGGAAACAGGCATTATTAGTGCTATTTGCAAATGAGAAGCCGAGGCTCAGAGAGATGAAATAAACATCCTCACGGACTGACAGTTAGGAAGTAGCTAGACCAGGGTACTGATTGATGATGGCCTCTCATTGCATGCCCAAGAGGAATCCACTATGTCCGTGGGAGAAAAGCAATTGCCAGGCATGGCAAGCATTCAGGAAGTATCCAGAGGCAGCGATGATAACAAATTGTCTGTTTCACATGAGAGCCCGTCTAGGATACTTTGGGAGAACATGTATGAAAATAAAGAAAAAAGAAAAGAACAGAAATTGAGATAATTTTGGTAAGATCTAAGCATTTCCTAATGCTATAGAAAGACCACATAGTTCTATTCCCAGCACCCATAGAGTAGGGTGGGCAGGGGCAAGGGGTGCAGGTCACAACCGTTTATACCTAAAGATGCAGTGGACTGATGTTCTCTTCTGGCCTCTACAGGCACTGCACTCAAAACATGTACACCCAACACACATGCACGTGTGCACATCGCGTGCACACACACACACACACACACACACACACACACACACTCAAAAAGAATAATAAAATATTTTTAAAGTTAGGGGTGAGGATAAAGGGGGAGCCAAAAGGCCCGTTGAGGAGGGATTTGAAAGGGAGGAAGTTTAACGGAAGGGTGCACATTCCTGTCACCTGCAATAAGGGTGACAAGCAGGGGTGGTTTACATTGTGGCTTAAATCTTTTCATTTTCTTACTGATTAAAAAAAAACAGAAGTGATATGTAGTATGTGAATGAAGTAAGTTGTATAGTTTTATTTTTGCTTGACCTACCCTAAGTTATTATGGATTCAAACTAACCAAACTAGAAAGGGCCTTTAGAAATAGAGGTCAAACCAAATGTTTTAGATTTTCTCACTCCAATGGCTTTTGTGCCGCTGTTCACTATATATAATTCGTGGAAATGGCTAATTTTTCATTAAAAACATGATGACTGGGCATGGTGGCATAACTCTTTCATTGCAGCTTGATGAATGGTAGAGGTGGGAGGTTGCCAGTAGTTTGAGGTCAGGCTGGAGCTACATAGGGAGTGCCTGTCCAGCCAGGACTACAAAATCACACCCCAATTTAAAGCAAACCAAAATGATCACTTAAAATGTATGTAAACAGAAGTATAATTAATCCTATTTAGTATTTTTGTGATTGGCACTGTTAAACATCGTACGATACGTAAAACAAACTTGGAATTATCACCACAGGGTTAAAGCTTAATGTTGTAGGATGTTTGACCATATTATGAACCCAGAGATTCTGGTATTTACTAAAATAGCCTGTTTCTAGTTGTGGTGTAACTCAGCCTTAGCACGCATCTTTAATCGCAGCACTTGGGAGGCACATGCCTTTAATTAAAAACAGTAAAGGTAAAGTTAATGTGTAGAAAGAAGCACCCGTGTTTGTAAGTCATGTCTAATTGAGTGGCAGATGACTAATAAGATTTGACAGAATAGGATATGCTCCAACTTTCAGGAGAAGAGAGAGGAAAGGGAAGCTACTACCTAAGGGGCAATGCAGAGAGAAGGAGGCAGGCATTTTTGCTGGGAGAGTTTTACAGAAGACCGAAGGAGCCAGAAGATTAGAACATACTGTCAACGTGAGTATGGGGCAAGCAGAGCGATTTGGGAGAAGGGAAGAGAAGCCAGATTGAATCCGTTAGTGTGGAGAGGGGTTTGAACCAGAACAGCTAAATTGAATTAGCTGACGAGAGTTCAGAAAGGGAGAGAAAGGGTGAGCTTATTTAGCAATGTCTCAGAGGCTAAAAACATTCTAGGCCTAGATAAAATTATACATTGGACGTAGGTGAGATGCTTCTAGGACTAGGCCTAGGTTAGAAGACTGAGGGAGTAGGCTACAGACACAATAATTACTTCAAAGCAAATAAAACTTAACAGCTTCAGCTACATCTTAATTTTTTTTAAAAATCATTTTATTATTTTTAAACCAAGTGGCTACTTGATTTTGAGTCAAGATTGTTTCTTTGCCTGTTTGTGTGGTTATTTGTTGCAGATAGGGTGTCACCAAATACCCTTATTGGCCTAGGACTTGCTATGTGAAACCAAATGGCCCTGAACTCAGAGATCAGCCTGCCTTTGCCTCCCAGGTGCTGAGATTGAAGGCATGGGCCACCACTCCTGACTCCGCATTTTTTCACAATGTATTTTAGTTTGGGAAATTAAAATATAATGACATAATTTTCCCCTTTCCTCCTTACAACTTCACGCATGTAGGCCTCTCTCTCAAATCATGGCGTCTCTTTTTATTGGATATTTTATTTCCAATTCAAATGTCATCCTCTTTCCAGGTTTCTCCTCCTCAAACCCCCATCCCATTCCCCCTCCCTCATGACTTCTTTTTTTTGTTTGGTTCTTATTTAAAATAGCTACCTCTGGGCTCTGGGTAGACCTCAGTTAATGCTATGCTTACTTAGTATTCCTGGAACCATAGGTTCTATTCCTAGTACTGAATATATCAGGCAATGCATGGCTATAATCCCAGCATTTAAAAAAGGAGAAGAATGGATGACCGTGACTTGGTGATAACAAGTTCGAGGCCAGCCTGGGCTACTTAAGACCCTCAAAAACTGGTGAAAATGTACAATGATAAAATGTATGTCTAACTGGAGATACTTGTTTCTTTTAAAAACATTTTTAATATTTGATATCGTAATTTAATTACATTTCTCCCTTCCCTTTCCTCCCTCCAATCCTTCCCATGTTCCCCACACTCTCAAATTCACAACCTCTTCTTTTTTCTCCTCTTCTTTATTATTGTTGTGTATATACGTATATATTTAAATTATAAATTTTAAATCATATCTAGTATATAATAACAATTTAACATAGTATGTGTTTGTTAACATATAGTTGTGGAATCTATATCAAAACCAAATATATTTGTTTTGACTGGTTTCTTTCTCTCCCTTTTAATAAGAGTGTTTGATAGGTCTCAGTATGATTGACATTTGAAATCAGTATCTTCTTTTACAGGAATTATTAGCCAAGTGATTTGGACTTTCACTATGGCGCAGCTGGAACACACACACAAACAAGATCCTGTCATGCAGTGCTTTTGTGCTATACCTTGGTGCTTTCAAATCCGTTTAGTGTAGCTTAAGATTTTATCATTGGGAAGTTGCCACCAAGTGAGACCTTCTGAGTTCAACTTCAGGAATCCACATACTGAAGAGAGAATCTATGCCAACAGTTGCCCTCTGACTTCTAAATGCATGCTGTGACAGATGTGCACCACACACACACACACACACACACACACGAGAGAGAGAGAAAGAGAGAGAGAGAGAGAGAGAGAGAGAGAGAGAGAGAGAGAGAGAGAGAGAGAGCGCTTGTCGTTGGTTGGTTTTCTTTATTTTGGGTGTAGATACATGGTTACCTATTCAGTGTTTTCGTAGTTTGCAGACTTACTTACTGTGTTTGTAATTTAGCAAACGCTGCTGTTACATATTCTTCATGAACTGTTTTGAAGAAAGAGCCTTTTGCTTCCTTCCCTTTAGATCTTCACATGGACGAGATGGCAACCACTCAGATTTCCAAAGATGAGCTTGATGAACTCAAAGAGGCCTTTGCAAAAGTTGGTGAGTGCATTCTGCCACAGCCAGAGGAAAGGCGCATTTATTGGGTCTTAAAGTGAGATTGCTAGAAATTACCATAGATCAGACTTTGCCTGAGCAATACAGTGAGACTGACTCTAAATATCAAACCAGAACTAGATGTGTAAAGTTTTAGATATTATAGGGAAAACTGTATTAATTTGGGCAGACATTGCTTACTTGAATTCAATCCTGGGGATCCACTTGGTGGAAGGAGGAAACTACACACACACACACAAACACACAAATGAAGACATAAAAGTCATAAATTTTATTACGATTTCTTTACAAGTACTGTATTTATATCATTTGCAGTCTCCCCTCTTTTTCCTTCAATGTCCATGTCCCCAATACTCCCTCTCTAATTCACGAACTTATCTTCATATATATATACATATATATATAATATTATAGATGTATATATGTATATATATGGGTATAATATATAAGTACTATATATGTATATATGTGTATGTATATGTATGTGTGTATGTATATATGTATATATAGTATATATGTGTATAATAATATATAAGTATTATATATGTATATATGCATGTGTATATGTATATATATATGTATATGTGTGTATGTATATATATGTATATTTGTATATACCTGTATATATGTGTGTGTGAATTTTTAAATTTGAAAGATATTTTAATAGTATCTAGTATTTAATGTGGTCAATCATTTTTATCCTAAAGTCCTAGTCATTAAATCTAGGGTGATGTGGCACATGAAAATTTGGTGATATATGTTGTATAATTAGAATATTTTTCATATCATGTTTTTCTGAGGTTAGTGTTTAGGTGAATGCTGAAGCATTAGTTAGAGTTCCCTGTTCCTGTGGTATTTATTTGTTGAGAAAAGAGTCTCATTCTATATCCAGTCTAGTCTTGACTTCACTATGTGTACTGTTCATCCTGCTAACAAGCATCAAAAAGGGAAAGGCATATCAGAATGTCATGATTTTCCCCTAGAACAGAGTATTGAACCCAAAATCTCATGACAAGCAAGTCCTCTACAGTTGAGCGGCACCCTCAGCCATTTATGTTTTGAGACAGTCTCCCTGAGCTGTTCTGGCTGATACCAACTTGTGATCTTGTCACCTAACACAGGAATTGGAATTATAGACACATGCCAACATACATGGCTTGTTTTCTTTGTTGTATATTTGTTTGTATACATACATGCTAGACCAACTATCTACCAATAAGTAACATTACCATCTTTTCCTTTCACTTTTTATTTTGAGACAAGGTCTGCCCAGATTGCCCAGACTGACCTTGAAATGACTCTATAGCCCATCGAGGTCTTGAATCTACTATCTGTCCTATTTCCTGGCCTTCCCCCAGTAGCTGGCAATGCAAGCCTGGACCACCGGGCCCAGTTTTGTTTTGTTTTGAAACTTTTAACATCATATCACACGCCTTCCAATTCGTAGCTATGGAAGCAATGCATATTGTTTTCATTCTATGCAAAGATCAAGTCTGTAAAGGATAAAGTGAAATGGAGTAAGAACTAACTGCTGATATGAATACTCATAAGACAGAGCATGTGCTTAAGCTTTGGCTCTCAACCTGTGCTTATAAACACAGACCCCTATCTCCAAAAATATCTACATTACAATTCATTACAGTAGCAAAGTTACAATAATGAAATAGCAACGAAAACAATTTGATAGTTGGTGGTCACCCAATATGAGGAACTGCATTAAAAGCATTTCTCTATTAGAAAGGTTGAAAACCCCTGGCTTAAGGTAAACCCAAACTACAGGGAGTAAAGTTAGAGTATAATGGTTTATTATTAAATCAGAACTACTCTGAAACTGATGTTAAAATTCCTATTAATATAAAATTTAAAAAGATACCTATCTATGTTCTCTTTTGATTCATTCATTCAGTCATTCAGTCAGTCAGTCAGTCACTCTGTCATTTTTGGGACAGTCTCTTTTACACCAGGTTGGTCTTCAGATTGACTCCAAATAGCCCAAGATGACTTTGAACTCTTCTTCCCCTTTGTCCACCTCCGTAGGGCTAAGATTAAAGACATTAGCACCTGTCTTAGGGTTTTATTCCTATGAAGAAACACCATGACCTCAACAACTCTTACTAAAAAAACAAACAGACATTGAGTTGGCGGCGGCTTATAGTCCAAAGGTTTAGTCCATTACTGTTATGACAGGGTGGATGGCATGCAGACAGACATTGTGCTGGAGATGCAGTTGTGAGTTCTACATCCTGATCTACAGGCACCAGAAGGAGACTGTGTATCATACTGAGCATACCCTGAGCATCTAATACCTTGAAGCCTGCCCTCCAACAAGGCCACACCTACTTCAACAGGGCCATATACCCTTAGTGTCACTGCCTATGGTCAAAAATACTACACATGAGTCTAGGGGGGGCATTCTTATTCAAGGACCAAGCCTTCGTGCGTGCTAGGCAAATGCTTCGCCAACTGAGCTACATACCTACGTATGAACCTAATTTCTATAACAGCATTTATATTAATAGAAACCTCATACCCTGAAGAGAATAATAATGCCCCAGCTAGAGTGGCTATTCATATCCCATCATGTCTAGATAGAAAAGGTTAAATTGTTCTGAATCATCATTTTATGTGTGTATATTTTGCAAAGCAGTATAATAACTTGCTGCACATATGACTCACTGGGAGAAGGGAAGTACATAGGTGAAATAGTCAATTGATGAAAAAGAGAAAATGAGTCTTTGGTCATAAGCGGTGGTGTTATTTTTTCCCTTTTGTCCCTTTAGAACTGTTCTTTCCATAATTGTTTTAGAAGCGTGTTTTCTCTCACCCTTGTCTTTTGTTTCCATTCATCTGTCAGTGGTAGGAACAGTGGAGTTAGTTTCTGTGCAGGGACCATGACTTACTAATGCTGCATTGCTTCTTCACGATGCAGGGCCTCCTGAAGGAAGGCCTTGACTTCATGTATTGCCTCTTGGACATATTTATGTTCACTGTTTCTTTTAAATTAACGTTGAATGATATGTGACTTACTAAATGGAACTTGGAGTACTTTTTATGACTTAACAGCATAACTGCTTTGCTAAGACATAAGGATACAGAATTGACCAATTATTGCCGTAGCGAGAACAGGGTTAAATTATACTTAACAAGGGAAGGATCAATTAGAACAGTGGTTCTTATTCTTCCCAATGCTTGACTCTGTAATACATTTCCTCATGGCCTAGTGACAACCTCAACCATAAAATCATTTCATTGCTACTTCATAAATAGAATTTTGCTACCCTTATGAGTTGTAATATAAATAGATGATATGCAGGATATCTGATATGCACCCCCTGTGAAAGGGTCAGATACCCCAAAGAGGTCACCACCCACAGGTTGAGAACCATTAGGTTACAGTTTTTACTGAAAAAATTCAGAACATCAACAAAAACAAAACCGCATCACTGTGTGAGTCTTTGCATTGCATAGGCAGGAGATAGGACCGTAAGAGCTACTGAAACCCTTCCCAGACACAGGTTTCACTATACAACCCCTAAATAAACAACCTGTCCCTCAAAAATAGGGAGGCTGGTATTTCTGCCGGTTCTTATTAATACTCTTTCATTTGTATTTCTCCTCTAAATACCTAGTGCAGATGGCCCACGTGTTAGGTTCTCGATGAATATTTAATTACTTGAATATCAAGGAAACACAGTCTTTGATGTACTGAGATTTTACCATTTTCAATTGTACACTCAAAGGGTCTTTGCTACAAAGAATTTATTATTAAAGTTTTTTGGCCATTCCACTGAAGCACATAAAAGCAGGGGTGGGGTGTCTGTGTGGGTGAATGTGTATGTGTCTGTGGGGGTGGGATACTATGTGTGGGAAATGCATGTGCAGACTCTACCACTCAGAAACTCACTGAAAAGCTCACCCGACTCCTTGGATTTTCCTACAAACCTTCGTAGTTTTTACATGGCATTGGATACGAAGCCCTCAGGCAGGTGTCCAAGGTGTTATGGAACTATTTTTTTTAATTTAAGTGTCCCTTATTTATTAAACAAAGCTCTAGAACGTTATTTCCCTGGCGATGATGATTCTTCCCTACTCTGTGTGGTAAGGGAGAGCAGAGAGAGCTACTTGGTCTCACTTCATTTGTGACAAAATATGGAAATCATTTTCCTCATCTATTAACAGTAATAGCCTTGATTATCTACTTAGAAATTCAGCAAAATCACAGTGGGCAGAGAAAATCTCTGTAATCACGACTAATCACAGGGTTTGTTCAGTCAATTAATAGTGCTTTGAAACTCTCTTTACCAGCAATAAATTGAGTATTAGGATTTAAAGTTCTTTCACTAGCTCCTTGCACCTGCTTATGGTTCAGCTCTAATCATATGCAATTATTTTAATTATACCAACAATTGTCTCAGGGTTAGTGGAAATCTTAGTGCCACCCTTCCCCCAACACAAAATGTTTCTGTTTTAATTTAAATACTGACATCCTGCATGATTCTCTTCTAAAGAGAATGCAGCTTAGTATGTTGGGGCCTGCCAAGGATTCTTGAAGTCTATAATCCTTGCACTAGGGTTGCTGAATGAAGAAGATCTCAACAGAACAGGGCTAGCCAAGGCTGCATAGGGAAACCCTGACTCTATATTTTTTTAAGACAGAAATGGTGACACGTACTTCTAATCCCACTACTTGGGCACATCTTTGACAGTTCAAGGCCAACCCTGAGTTAAAAAAAAAATAAAAAAAAATACCAAAAAACTAGGAGAGAGCGGGTGGGTTCGGAGGCGATATAGTTTTCCTTTTTTGGGTGGTGGCAGTACATGGTTTAAGCCTAGTACTGGAAAGTCAGAAGCAGGTAAATCTCTGTTTGAGGCTATCCTTGTATACCTAAGGAGTCTCAGAACAGCCAGAGGTACACACAGAGAAACCCAGTCTTGAAAGCCCAATATGGGTGTATGTAATTTTGTTTTCATTTTATTTATTCATTTACAAAGAGAATGTTTACCAGATACAAGATGTCTTTCCCCCCCCCCCTAGGCAAGCGCTCTACCACTGAGCTAAATCCCCAACCCCGCAAGATGTCTTTTTTATTCTAAGACTTTAATTTTGTATTGTTACTTCCCTCCATTAATGAATTTTGGGTGACTTAAAATACTCTCAGTTTGACATTGGTCCTGCAACCACTTCCTTAAAAATAGGACTTCGGAGAGCAGGAAAGCTGTCTCAGTGTTTATGGCTACTCTTGCAATAGAACTTGGTTCAATTCTAAGAACTCACATAGGGGGCTTAAAACCTCTACAACTCCAAGTCCAGATCAAACACGCTCTTCTGAACTCTGTGGACAGCTGCAATCACATGTATGCATTCCCCCACAACAGGTACACACATAATTATAACCAGGGCATATCTATAAAGAATAGTCATAAAATATGACTTTTTCTTCTTCCATGAAGCATATTCTAGTAAACTTTTGTAAACATGAAAGTCAGGATTTTTAAAACACAAGAATACTGGGGTTACTTAAATGACCAGGAATAGTATGGGTGCATTCTTTGAGGTTCCCACCAAAAGAAGCCAAAACACTTTGGTTATGGTGATTTTAACTGTACCAGATTTCTCTTAGTCCAGAACATGGAACTGTTTCCAATTACTTGATATTCTGTAGTATAGAAAGCACATCACAATGCCACAAAAAAATGGCAGTTTTGTCCAGTTTCCTTTCAGTGTTGAAAGAAACTGCACCATTGCAGATTTGTTTAATTCTACCTAAAAATAGAAAAATATAAAAACTAGCAGGCTAGTTTTGTCAGGAAGTTGTGGAGGGGTTGGTTAGTATATAGAAGCAACTGGGCATTCACCAAACACACACACACACACACACACACACACACACACACAGAGAGAGAGAGACAGAGAGAGAGAGACAGAGAGAGAGAGAGAGAGAGAGAGAGAGAGAGAGAGAGAGAGAGAGATTGATTATAAACATTTCTGAATAGCCAGTCCTGACCTTCTACACCACTTTTGGGGGTCCACTCCTGAATGTCCAATATAGAGTACTAATTAGCAAGTTCTAGAATATCCTTAAATGGAACTCATTAAATATCCACCTCATGTTCGTTGAACTAGGTTACCTCAGGAAGTAGATACTGAGCCACAGGGTTAGATACACATCTGAAGATAATTAGTAGCAGCCATTCCTTGTTTTTTTTTTTTCAAGATGGGGATTCTCTGCGTAGTCATGACCATCCTGGAACTTGCTCTGTAGATCAGAACAGCCCAGAACTCAGAGATTGGCCTGCCTCTGCCTCCTAAGTGCTAGGATTGAAAGTGCCCACAAGCAATGTCCAGCTAAGTTTTCACACTTTAATAGCTAATGAAAGCTCGGCTTTACTACTTAGATCTTAGGGGGTAATAAATAAAATACATGTATGTAGGCTCCTGTAAAAGTCTTTTGACCAGTGGTGTTAGAAAAATTATTGTTAGATTTGTTAATTTTATTTTCTGTGTTTTCCCTGCATGTGTGTCTGTGTGCCACATGTGTGTCTGGTACCTTCAGAGGTCAGAAAGGGGTGTCAGATTCCTTGGAACAAAAGTCCTGAATGATTTCGACCTCCCAGTGGGGTGCTGGGAGGTAAAACTGAGTTCTCTGCAAGAGCATCCAGTACTCTTAGATACTGAACCATCTCTCCAGCCTGTGGGCAAGCCTTTAAATCAATGATTTTATATGTACTCAACATCGTGCATGTTTCTATAAGACCATTGTTATGCACTTAACTTCTCTATCAATTTCTTTTATTTAAAAAGTTTTGAGAGGGGTTGGGGATTTAGCTCAGTGGTAGAGCGCTTGCCTAGGAAGCGCAAGGCCCTGGGTTCGGTCCCCAACTCCGAAAAAAAAGAACCGAAAAAAAAAATAAAAATAAAAAGTTTTGAGAATATATTAGTTAAGGTAACCTAGACTTTTTCAATTCCAGCCTTTTTAAAAAAAACTGTATATCTCTTGTGGATTCATTGTCTTCTTTAAATTGTAATGAGCACTGTCCACAATGGGTTAATGTAGATGCCTTATATGAAGGCACACAGTTGCAACTTCTTTTCTAGAAAAACACCATATTTAGACAGTCTCAAGAAGAGTAAAAGACACACACACACACACACACACACACACACACACACACACACACACACACACACTCCCTGACCGTCAAAGGAAATCCTCCTTTTTTCTTACTGTTAGATTTAGAACACAAAGTAACACCTTAAAAGATGCTTTGGAAGGCATGGGTTACAATGCATACCACCTAGGCAAGGGCAGTGTAAAACAGCGGCCAACATAAAAACCACTTGAAATTCTGGCTCAGCCTTCTCCAGACAAGGACTTAAAATAGCTTAAATAACAGGATGCAAGGGGAGGGAAAACATTTCCTTTTAAGGATATGCATTCTTGGTGTGATTCAAACTTCTGCAGGAACATAAGTTTATTTACTTTGAGGTTACTTGGGGGAGGGTGTGGAAGGAGGTAACTGGCATTTAAACTAATACTTGGTTAAAAAAAAGAGAATAATAAGATTTCCTTTAAAACAAAGTGCAGATGGGACTCTACATGTGTCATCTGAAGCACAGAGAGACAGATGGAGAGTGAATTCTTTGTAACCAACAGTTGGTTCGTTTCTGATGAATTCAGCAACTGGACTGAAAGATGATTCTGTCTAGTACAATCTTGAGTGCCTCCTAGTGATTCTTTTCAAGTATAATATTTTTCAGTGTTTGTTTTTTTTTTTAAATAAATTTGGTGTATTTGTTAAATGTTAGCTCATTACTTCATGCAAGCACATGGTTTGGCAGCCAGATAGCATTCCTTTTTTTTCCGCCTATGGCATGTTACTCTACTCATAATAATCTTATTTTCAGAACTACAATGCTTGACTGTTGTGGAAAACACAAGCTGTGTGTAAATCATTTATTATTTTAATCAGACGTTAGAGAATGGGATAGCAGAAGAGACGAGTCTTCCAAATACAAAGCCTCTTCCCCCTCCTGCCAGTGCATAGTTAGAAGCAGTGAATGAGCCAGAAATGGGTTCCAGAATGTTGGCAGCTTTAACGAGCAAAGAAAGCGCTACCACCGCGCCTGCTGATTGCACTTTTAGTTTCCAGTTAAAACTGCTTTTGATCTGGGCCTGCTTCTTAGATGCTCATATGATTAAACTGTTACGTTCATATCAAATTCAGAATGGAAAAGTTCACCATTAAACGTGGTTTTAGATTTTGGTGAATCGCGTTACGGGTAGGATGGATTCTGGTGAAACCAGCATGTACTCCCTCCTTTTTCCAACAGGTCAGGTCACTGTCACTACTTCAGGAATGTAGTGCTGTGTTTCAGTTCTGTCTTTTTAAACCGGAGACTGGAAATAAAATCAGCATGAAATGCTTTGAAAATAATTACACACTGTTTTGTGCTTTGTAAGGACTTTACCAGCTGGGAGGTTTTGTAAAATTAATTGTTAGCTGATGCCATTTTCTGGCTCTCTCTGACTTCTTAATGACATTGAAATTGTTCCCTTCCAGTCCAGTCCTAAGAAAGGCCCGTTGTGATTGGCTGATACGAGCACCAAAATGCCACAATGTAAACAGGATTGGCATCTATTGAGAAAATACAGGGAGGGAGCCAAGTAGAACTGATGAAAGGACGGTGACACAATGATACACAATATCTCCCCCCACCACCTCATTTTTATTTTTATGGCTTGGTTTCTCTGTGTAGCCCCTGGCTGTCCTGCGTCTCTCTCTGTAGATCAGGCTGGCCTCACGGGGATCCAAATGCCTCTGCCTCCCTAATGTTGGCATTAAAGTTGTGCACCACCATTCCCTGGATAGATGATATACAGTCTAAACATGAAAATTATGAAGGATAAATGTCCTCAGGAATTCCAAAGTTGTACAAAAATTCGCAAGCCATTGGTTCAAGTGAGAACCAAGGGTTCTGACTGATTATTGTCTTATTTGGGTTCAGCTTAGTGTCTTTGACAGATGGCTATGGTCATTTAGAAAACCAAATTACAGATCAGATGGTTGCTGTGTGGGGACAGGATTAGAACAACAGGAGTGAGATTAAATGTTATCTGAGAGATATTTCCATCCCGTTTTAGTTTCATGATGAACTGGCAATTAGTCTTTTTGGGGTACTTGTTCTGTAATTTTTGGTCTTGGCTATTTAGTTCTGTTTTGAAAAAGCTCATCTAGGATTAGAGCATTCTTCCTCCAGTTAGTGTCCAAGAATTAGTCTGTACAGTATTTTAGAGCATTTGACTCTAGAGCTTGGGGTGGAGTAATGGAGCTTGTATTTAGCATGCATAAAGCCCTGGTTAAATTCTTACCAAAGCAAAGACCAGAAAGAATGTAAAGATATGGGGCTGGGGATTTAGCTCAGTGGTAGAGCGCTTACCTAGGAAGCGCAAGGCCCTGGGTTCGGTCCCCAGCTCTGAAAAAAAGAACCAAAAAAAAAAAAAAAAAAAAGAATGTAAAGATATACCATGTAATGCCAGGATCCTGATCCTGTCACACACACACACACACACACACACACACACACACACACACACACACACACACACACCTTCATATAACTGGTAAATTGGTCAGAGATAATTCATAATTTTGCAGGGCGTGGTGCCATGTGCCTATAATCTCAGCATTTGGGGAGGCAGAAGCACAAGGATCTCTGTAGGTTACAAGGCCAGCCAGAACTATAAGAGTAAGACCCTGTCTCAAGCTCAAACTGCCAAATAAAAGTGCAGACACAACACAGTCAATATTTTAGAGGTTGTCCCAAAGTTAACTGCTGTAAGTCACACTTAGTTCATGTCATAAAAACATCCAAAGTCTGTACTGCAACCCAGAAGAATGTGCAGGAGCCATGAAAAATGGCCTCTTTCCCCTTTGTTCACTGTGCTGAAGGATGCTAGACCTCTGCTGTTCCAGGAGCACAGGGCATGCACATCCGCATCACATATGGTGAGAGCTCTTTCCCCTACTTGAAATCGCTCAATCCTGGTGTCTGCCTTTGTCTCACACAAGTCTATATTCAAATGGAAGCTCTCGCACAATGGCCGTCCTTGACTATTCTGTCTGCATAATGGCGGTCCTTGACTATTCTGTTTGAACAGTAGCCCCCACAATGTCATTATAACCCAGAGTTACTCAACCTCAGGGCCGCTTATATGTTGAGCTGCACCAGTCTGTGCTGCCTAGTGGCCAACAGTGTGTCATATGTGATGTGTTGCTGGAGATTTCGTGGGGTCCTTGCTCTCGACCCACTGGATGCCAAGGAGCATCTTCTCCCCATTCAGATATGGCAATCAGAGACATCCTCAGCTAGAGCTGGTTGTTGGGTGCACGGCTGTCATCCCAACACATACAAGGCTGAGACAGATATCAGCACAAGTCACTGCGAGTTCTAGAGTAACCCAGGCAGCATAGTGCTACTCAGTCTCAGGAACACATGCAGAATCATGCAGATGCTCCTCAATTCCCTGCCTGGGTGCAGAGGAATGGCTGCTGCTCCAACCTTCTTCTCCACTTCAGTTTTCATCGAAGGTCCATTTGCATTGTCATATGGTGCATTGTCATATGGTGCACTGTCATATGGTGCATTGTCCTATGGTGCACTGTCCTATGGTGCATTGTCATATAGTGCATTGTCCTATGGTGCATTGTCATATGGTGCACTGTCATATGGTGCATTATCCTATGGTGCACTGTCATATGGTGCATTATCCTATGGTGCACTGTCCTATGGTGCATTGTCCTATGGTGCATTGTCCTATGGTGCACTGTCATATGGTGCATTATCCTATGGTGCACTCTCCTATGGTGCACTGTCCTATGGTGCACTGTCCTATGGTGCATTGTCATATGGTGCATTGTCATATGGTGCTGTGCCTCAAAGTCGCACGGGCTCAGTTTGCACTGAGGTTAGAATGTGGGATCCGTAAGGCCAGACATTTTCGGGTACTTTGGGTTCTAAGAAGAGTTCCCGGTGAGGCTTTTGGTTAATCCTGTTCATTTTGAGACAGAGTCTCTCTATGTAGCCCTGGCTGTCTTAGGGACCACTTTTTAGACCAAGCTGGCCTTGAACTCACAGAAACCCGCCTGCCTCTGCCTCCAGGGTGGGGGACTAAAGGTCTGCACCACCTATCTGCTTTGGCAGAACTTTTAAGTAAATTCCCTGATCAAAACATTTCCAACATGGTCATCATGGGTCATTTGTTCATTTCTAGATTATTTTGTCCTTTACATTTTAACATACCTGTACTTCAATACACTAAACATAAAGAGATCATTTATAGAATCACTTTTTTTTTGTTTTGTCTTTTTTTTTTCCGGAGCTGAAGACTGAACCCAGGACCTTGAGCTTGCTAGGCAAGTGCTCTACCACTGAGCTAAATCCCCAACCCTATAGAATCACTTTTCGTGCCTGCTTTACACAGTGCTCCCTTATTCTGTTGAACTATCTATTTGTCTGAGATTAAAGTTTGTTCACCTTAACTCAAAAAATTGACCCTCGAAGCTGTTACTCCTGCTCAGACATGCTTTGAGATAAAATCACTGCGAAACCATAAAACCCATTTTGCAAAAAGAAAAGAATACAGATCAAATCCTACATCCTGCATAGAGACAGTAGAAATTAGGTTACACCGTGACAGTTTGTTGTTGTATAAAGTATTGTTTCTAAGACTCTCCTTGTTTCTATGATTTAATAATAACTTAGAAATTATAGTTTCTTATATTTAGGGATGTTGTTTTTAAATAAAGATTTGTAGACATTTTTAAAAGTATCAGATACATGATATAAATAAAACCTTACCCTTTCAGGAAAAATATACATTCCTCTTCCACACATCCTTAGATTTCAAAGAGTAAAAAATAATACTGTAATTAGGCAGGCCTGTAAAGTGATGATATTCTTACAAGTGGATTTCTAATCTTTTCTGTTTTATATTTTTGTTTGTTTTTTGGTGGTTTTCTGTTCATAATTTTATGAAGATCTCAACAGCAATGGATTCATTTGCGACTATGAACTTCATGAGCTTTTCAAGGAAGCGAATATGCCATTGCCCGGATATAAAGTGAGAGAAATTATTCAAAAACTCATGCTGGATGGCGACAGAAATAAAGATGGGAAGATAAGCTTTAATGAATTTGTTTATGTAAGTATGCGAAAAGTCTGATTGTTTAAAGTCATTGTTGTTCCACTATATACTGGCAATCTTAAAATACTGTTGCATTGAATGGTTAACAATATGTTAATGCTCTGGTACCTTGTAACATTTTTGTCATTCTGACTATAAAATTTAAATGCTTCAGCTATTAGAATACTTAAAGATGTCAAAAAAGGTACATTGAAAAAACAAGGTATAGCACAATGTTCACAGTATGCAGAAACAATCTCCTTTGGGGCATCTTTAGAGGGTACTTCTCACGATACTCAATAACAGCTTTGAGGCACTCTTTCTTTTTTTCTGTATAAGATTGGGCTACATGAGTTTACTGATACCATATGACTCAGTTTTAGAAGTTTCCTGAGCTGAACTTTTGAATGTTTTCTCACCCCCATACACTATACTGTTATTTAACTGTCCCTTTTCCCCCAGGGCGAACGTATTGATGATTAAAAGGTAGAAGGATATTTTTTCAGTTTGTCTGGAGAGGCATTTACAACTTTGTTTCTTGTCTAGTGTCATCAATTATTCCTCAAGGTTCATGGCTGATTTCATAATACTTCTCCCCTATAAGCGTTTAGTTCGGTTCCTATAGCATGGCTGACAGACATGTGGTTCTTTATCAAGATATAACTATTTTAGCTGCCAGAATTATAGCCAAGGTTTTTGTGAATTATAGATGTTCAGTCTAGATTTGTTAAATTATTGCATGATGACGTTTTAAATAGCTGTTACTATTTCTTTCAGTTAAGAACACCCTTAAGGGGTTGCAAAGAGAGCTTAACATTTAAGAGTACTAGCTGCTCTTCCAGAGTACCTTGGTTCAATTGAAATGGAGGTTTAGAACTGTGATTCCAGTGGCACAGGATATGGCACCCACTTCTGGAATCCCTAGGCACTGCACATAAGTAGGACACATCCTGTAAACCAGAACACTGGTGGCTTATGATTTGAATCCCAGGATTTAGGAGAAAGAGGTAAGCAGAGCTCTGTGAGTTCAAGGCCAGCCTGTTCTACAGAGCTAATTGTACAACAGCAAAAGCCAGACACGGTAGCCCTGTCTCACAGGGGAGAAAGAATAATTGGAAAAAGCACCCTAAAGGCAGACATGGTGGTACATACCTTTCATCAAGTCAGAGGCATTCACTGAACTCTTGTGATTGAGTTCAAGGCCAGATTGGTCTACAGAGCAAGTTCCAGGCCACCCACTGCTGCAAAGAGAGACCCTGCCTCGGATAAGATACATACATGTTTGGGGTTTTGTTTTTGCTTGTGTTAGGGTTTGTTTAGTTTAGTTTGTTTTTTGAGACAGTCTAACTTTAAAATCATGATCATCTTGCTTTGACCTCCTGAGAGCCGAGGGAGAAAGGCGTGTACTGCCTTACTTAGCCTACTTTAAGATCTTGTGGGTGTTACTATTTATTGATTGCCTTGGTTTTTAAGACTATCTTTGGCCGTGTAGCTCCGACTGGCCTCCTGTTTATGATGTCTTTCTGCCTCAGCATCCCGAGTGCTAGGATTGCAGGAGCATACTACACTGCCTGACTATTCGTGATTATTTTAAGCCTGAATTTCAGTAGATCTTGTTAGGCCTTGCTTTCAGTATACTGCAAACTAGGAATCAGTGTTTCATATTTGTCACCAACTTCCCAGCATGCCTGTCTTCCTTTTTCATACTTCATCTTGGCACCAACATATCTGCTGTTATAGTGAATGCTCTCATCAGTTACCATGACTCAATATGACAACTGAAATTCAGATATGTTCCCTCTGAGCAGAGCTAACGTGAAGTACACACCATATGGTTAGGAAACAAATAGACTACATAGGGCTGGAGAGATGGCACAGTGGTGGAGAGCATAGATTGCTCTTCCAGAGGACCCAAGTTCAAGTACCACCACCCACATGGCAGCTCGCAACTGTCTGTAACTCCAGGATACAACCCTCATGCAGACATACATGCAGGTGAAACACCAAATACACACACACACACACACACACACACACACACACACACACACATATATATATATATATATATATATATATATATATATGATTTCTTAAAACCAAATAGACTTGTCAGATATGGGGGGGGTGGTCAGTACTAAAAACTACAGATGTGTACTATTATACTTACACAGTTCTTGCTATTTTGGGTGATAAACTGATTTCCTCTCATCATTTCTGTCTCCAGTTATGGCTAAAGCGTTTGCTTTGAATTCTGTGTTCGATAGTAAGTTACAAGTGACTCGTGATATCAGCACTTGCATGTCTCTGTGTGTACTTTGCATGTGTCACTGTGAATTTAAAGCAGGCCGGAGCGGTTGGGAACCATGGCCAGTTGCTTTTCCTATAACTTACAGCCGGGAGTCTTTAACCACCAGAAAGAGGCAGCCAAAGTCATTAGAATCTGTAGTCTAACTAGTACTGTTGAGGTCAAAATTATATATAAACATGTCTACGACGAACAATCATGATAAAACATTCAATTTTGTATATTTTAAACACTGCAGTTTCCACACATCATTTAGTGGCTTTCAAGTCACAAAGTAACATTGACTTAGTATGTACTTTAAAAGTAGAGGCATAATAATTTAGGGGAAAGCAGGGATTTTCTAGAGTAAAAGAGGAAGGAGGGGCTGAAGAGTGGGCACAGTGGTCCCAGTACACATATGGTGGCCCAGAACCATCTGATGGGATCTGATACCCTCTTCTGTTGTGCAAGGCATACAGGAATACAGCACTCATATACATCAATAAATAAAAACCACAAGAGAAGAATCTACTTTTTAAAAATTGAGGAGGACATCTAAGATCAAAGTAATATTTAGAAGGATTTCCACTCTCTCTTGTTTGAGGAGAATCCGTCTCTGTAGCCCTGTCTGTCCTGGAACTATGTTGACCAGGCTGTCCTCAAACTAACAGAAGTGGACCTACCTCTGCCTCGCCTGCTGCAATTAAAAAGGTGACCTCGATGCCTTGCTTCAACATGAAACAAGCATGTATGAAAGAGAAAGTGAGTTGGCCAGCATTGTCTAGAGGGTGAGAAGTCTTTTCTAGTCGGTCCTCTGCTCATCAAGACACTTGGACTGGGACCTGGAGAAATGGCTCAGCAGCACTAACTACTCCTCCAGAAATCCCAGACTTCATTCCCAGCTCCCAAACAACCAGGAAACCCATTGCCCTCTTCTGGTCTCCAAGGACATCCCAATGATGTTAAAGTGACCCATATATACCATCATATTACTATGGACATGACTGTTAGAAAAAGGGGGGACATTGAAATGGCTGTCCACTCTTTATGTGCTTTGCTGCTCATTTAACACTTTGCAAGGTGTCAAAGAAAATTGAACCAAAGCTTAAGTATACAAGAACCAGAGACTGCAACTCTTGTTGGCTGTTGGTATGAGGGAAGAGAAAGGACACATGTTCTTACATGCTAGGTTTAGTATTTTTATGTAAATTAGAGTTTAAAACAGTATTCAGTGTAAACTAAGCTACAAAGAATACCAGTCACTATTAATTTTCAAGGACAGATAAAGGACAAAAGAGGCTCCAGATATTGTAAACAAACTTCAAAGCTAGGACTGTAATTAATAATTGTTTTTGTTTTGAGTATCACGAATTGAAGTTACTAGTCTTGTTTACTTACATATTTTTTAGTTTATTGAAGCAGATTTCCTCTGTGTAAGAACTCAGACCCTACTGGAACTCTCTCTCTCTGTAGACCAGGCTGGCCTCACACTCACAGAGATCTGCCTGCCTCTGCCTCCTATGTGCTAGGATTAAAGGCATCTGCTGTCATGCTGTGCTATTGGGCTTTTTAAATGTTGATTTTTTTTCCTATTTTGACTTATTGTGTTCAATGACTTAAACACGGTGGCTGTGCACATGCTAGGTAACATGCTGTATTTGCACATGCTCTACTACTGAACCATATACACAGAACACTGGGTTTTATACTTATAAACTAACACAGTTGCTTTCTTTGATTGTGAAAGCCTAATGGGGCAATGTATTTTTAAACAGAGATGATTACATGTTGATTTCTTGTTTTCACAATGATAGACTTGCTTTCACATCGTGGTGATAAGTCTTTAACCTTTTGCTAATAAGATCGGTCCACAGGATTAATCATTTAAAAATAGCAAAGTACTTAGAATGATGTCCGGCACAGAGTAAATGCTCCACAGCTCTTGGTAGTTTAAATAATTATTTCTATTTTTATTGATTGATTCCTTTGAGCCAGCGTCTCACCAAGTTACCTCAACTGGACAAACTTAATAATTCAATGGATTTTCTTGCTCTCAGCCTCTGTGGCAAATGTGGGACTCCCAACCCCTTACTAGTACTTCTCCCTCTCCCCTCCCCTCTCTCCCTCCCCCTCTCTCTCCCCTTCCCTCTCTCTCTCCCCTTCCCTCTCTCTCCCCCTCCCCCTCTCCCTTCCCCCCCTCTCTGATTTTCTCCTATTTAAAATAAATGTCGTCATGCTCTTTTCCAACGTTAGGCCGGCAACAATTTCCACAAGAAGGAAAAATTCAAACCAGCTATGTTGGAAACAAGCCCCATACTAGAAGCAATCGATATTTTCTGCAAATTCTTTCTGAAATCTTTCCTTCTTAAGTCATATGCCTCTGCATTGCTCTGGGCTGGCTGCTTGGCCTTTGCAGGACTCACTTTGGGGTGAAAAAGATCTTAAGTGTCTGCTGAAGATTTTGAGAGAAAGTTGGTGTGGCTTTGGAAAGGATGCCACCAAAGAAACTAAAAATGATGCATAGGATGAGAGTGGCTATTGCCTTCTGAGTAGTGTACGCAAGGAATTTGTCTCCAGGTGATAAAACAACTTTGTCCTCGAGGAGGGAAAACAGCGTAGCACAGAGAGCTCATTAGGATCACAAGTGAACCTTGAAAAAATTCACTGGGCAGCCGAGCGCAGTCTTGTGCTGGCTCTGATTTCTGAGTTGCCTGTTAAGCCAAAGACTGACTATATATATATATATATATATATATATATATATATATATATATATACCCCAACGGTTTTGTCATCCAATCCAGGAATGTCTTCCCTGAGTAGAAAGAAAAATGCAGACATTCATGTAGTGAACCAATCTGATATAGGAATTTTCTTTTTTTAATATCATTAAATTTATTTATTCACTTTACGAACCAATATCAATCCTTCCTCTCCTCCCAGAACCCCTCAAGCAAGTCCTCCCCCATCTGAACTTCTCGAAGCCCCCGACTCTGTATCAAATACCACCCACACACGCTCTCCCCACCACCTACCTACCTACCCACTCTCCACCCTCTCCCCCATATATCAAGTTGCTGCAGGACTTGGGGCATCCTCTACCACTGAGGCCAGACAAGGCTATATATACTTTAGGGGCGGAGAATCCAAAGATAGACAGGCATGCAACAAGCTCTTGGACAGCCTTTGTTTCAGTCCTTAGGGGAACTCCATGAAAACCAAGTGGCTCATCTACTACATATGTGCAGGGTGTGTAGGTATAAAGCATGCTTGCTCTTTGGTTGGTGACTCAGTCTCTGGGAGCATCTGAGGGTCCACTTTAGTTGACTCTGATGTATAAATTTTCAATGCTCTTAATTTTCGTAAGAAAAGAGTTCTATCAACTAACACCCCCCCCGACCTCCCAGGGACTAAAACACCAACTAAAGAGTATACATGGGATGGGGGGAACACGTGACTCCGCATATGTAACCTTATCAATAGGAAAAGAGGCCCTTGGTCCTGGGAAGGCTGGATACCCCCAGTATAGGGGAATGCCAGGGCTGAGAGGTAGGAGTGGATGGGTGGAGCAGCACCCTCATAGAAGCAGGGAGAGGGAGGATGAGATAGGGGGTTTCCAGAGGGGAAACCGGAAAAGTGGATAACATCTGAAATGTAAATAAATAAAATATACAATAAAAGAGAATAGTTGGGCTGGAGAGATGATGGCTCAGTGGTTAAGAGCACTGACTGCTCTTCCAGAGGTCCTGAGTTCAAATCCCAGCAACCACATGGTGGCTCACAACCATCTGTAATGAGATCTGATGCCCTCTTCTGGTGTGCCTGAAGGCAGCTACAGTGTACTTGTATATAATAAATAAATCTTAAAAAAAAGAGAGAGAGAGAGAGAGAGAGAATAGTTATGATGAGATCTGGTGCCCTCTTCTGGCTTGCAGGCATACATGCAGGCAAAACACTGCATAATAAATCGATCTTGTTTCACAAAAGGAAAGAAAAAGGATTTAAACTAAGAGACAGAGCAAAATGTTATGGAACAAAATTTGAGGTTGGCTGAAATGTGTTTAGAGATATTTGGTATGGAGAATTTGTAACATAGCTCAGTGGTAAATATAGATTCAGTCATCAGCACCACATAAAAAGGCATAAAAATTTAATTAGACTTTCTGCATCATTCACAAGCACTGTTTCTTATAATTATGAAAGAGGTAGGATATTTTACCCCCACGATATTCTTACTGCAGTATTCCACTCTTCATATATATATATATATATATAGTGGATTTATCATTCAGCAAGAATCATGATCATTGAAACAACTTAATTTGTTAGAAGACCATGGTGTGCGAAGCAGACGCACACAGAACAAGAAAAACAGCTCTTCCTGTCTTCCTCTGAAGCTGAAACAGGTTCGGGTCTGGCAGTGGTGACTGGTATGCTTGGTATGAGGAAATGCACACCTAATTCCACATTTTTTGTTTTGTTTTTTTTACAAATCGGAGTGGTTCACAATTAGGAAGACTAACTTTTGTCTGAGCAGATACTCTTTTTTTTTCTTCATTTTGTTTTGTCTAAGCAAGGGTCACAATCTGTAAACCAAGCAGGCTTTGAACTCCTGGCAATCCTCTTGCTTTAATCTCCTGAGTGAGTCACCAGGCCGGACTATTTTTCTTTTGTTTTTGAGACAGGGGCTCATTATGGGTATAGCATGAAATTTCAACTTTTGAGGGCACAGCATTAAAACTAGAGGAAGTGCTGTGCATGGTGGCGCATACATTGAAGCCCAACACTTACGAGGCAGAGACAGGACATCTCTGAGTTCAAGGCCAGCCTGGTCTACAAAATAACTTCAGAATAGCCAGGGCTACACAGAGAAACCTGGTCTCAAACTACACCCACATACACACACACAAACACACACACACACACACACACACACACACACACACACACACACACACACCTGCAAAAAACTAGAGGGAACTTGATTTTTAAAAGTTAATTGCACAGCATTTTCCTAAACAATAGTATGTTTAGAGAACCAAAGTTGGTGATGGGTTGATATGACTATGATAATGAATAACAATTATCCATTACAGAAAGTCCCTGTTTTGCTGTGCTTGGTGGCACATATGTAATCCCAGCCCTTGAGAAGGCAGAGGCCGGTAGATCTAACAAATCAACAACAAAAACGATCCTTTCTCTTAGTGGATTGATTACAAAAGGGCTTTGCCCGAAGCCTGCATAGGCTAGACTCTTCCAGTCTGCACGGCTGTACATTGTGAACTTCAACTAAAGGTGACCTCTTCCAGGGAGGAGAGTGACAGTGTCTATGAGTCAGCAGCACTAAAAGACTTTGACATGGGCTATGTTCTCTTTAGCCATTCTTTGGTTTATGCTTCTATTTAAAGGGAGGTTCAAAAGGCATTTAGCAAAAGTTTCAGGACCCTGAACGATGGCTCAGTAGGTAAAGCATTGCGTAGCAAGCCTGCTGAGTTGAATTTGATCTCCAGAGTGCATGTAAACATGGATGGAGAGAACCAACTCCTCGAAATTGTTCTCTAACCTCCATTTGTGTGCCCCTGCCGTAACAACAGTGATTCAATTTGTTTTAAAGAATATTTAGCAGGTTGCCAGACTTATTCCTAGTTGCCAGTGAAAAATTGAAGCATGAACATTGTAAGCAGGGGAGATTTTGGAAGGAGACAAATTTGAGAATAACAGAAGTATAGAGACAGATTTTAAGGACGCTCATTCATTCACATTATTAAACCAGTATAGAAAGCTTACATTTGGGCTGGAGAGATGGCTCAGTGGTTAATAGCACTGTCTGTTCTTCCAGAAGACCCAGGTTCGATTCCACATGGCATCCACATGGCAGCTTACAACTGTCTGTAGCTCCAGTTCCAGGAGATCTGGCACCTTCGCAGACATATATGGACACAGAACATCAACGCATAAGAAATAAAAATAAATCTTTTCTAAAAGGGGAAATATTATTTTTGAAAACATTAACATATTATCCAGGTTCTGCGAAGGGCGGTGAAGCCCAAATAGGACAATCATTAAAAAGCCCTTTCTGAGTTTGCTTCCTCTTCTATCTCCTTCACATAACTGAGGACAAAACCCTGGCACTTGCGTGGACACAGCGCTAGTTTCACTTTTTTTGTTTTGTTTGTTTAAGACAGGGTTTCTCTGTGTAATAGTCCCAGATGTCTTAGACCTCACATGGTAGACCAGGCTGGCCTAGACTTTGGAGATCAGTCTGTCTCTGCCTCCAGAGTGCTGGGACTAAAGGTGTGCATGCTCACCGCCTAGTGAAATTTCCCAGTTTTAATTTTTATTTTTAGACAAGTTCTCACTGTCTTGTTCAAGGTGGCCACGAACATGCAATCGTTCTGTTTCCTGCCGGCTCTTTCTTGAGGTAAAAATTTTCTATGCAGCCCTAGCAACCAGGAACCCCTTTTGTAGCGGGGCTCAAACTTGTATAGATCCTCTTGCCTCTATACAAATGTGCCCACCATGCTTTGCCTTTGTTGTCTACATTCTTTCTTCCTTTTTCGACTAGTTTGTTGAGTACGCTGCATCGAGCAGTAGACTATACAGTATTAATAATATTGCCTACATCATACTTACTCTCCTTGGGAATCATCTCTGCCACCAGGATAACACATTTTTCCTTTGTTACTCTGTTGCTTTGATTGAGTAAACTTTTAGCTACCACATCATACCACAAAATAGTTTTTTGGTCGAGTCATAAATTTTTGTCTGTGTGCTAAGAATCGTGGTTCAAGAAGGGGCTGTCCATCAGCCTCTTCTCTCTAAGAAAAGAACAAAGCTATGCTTCACTATGAGGAATGAACAGTTTTACCTGTGCCTTGGAACTGCAAGTTTTTTCACTTAAAAGTGCATTCAATGCATGCAGCCCTGAATGCTTTTGGCGAGTGTGTGAACTTGACGCTTCATCTTTAGTAACAGTACTGTAGCATTGCAGAAACCCAAGCCAGTTTTCCCCTTAACATTCACTGCCTGTGGAAAACACTGTAGGTGACAGACAGGTAAAACGGAGTTCAATGTGCTTGTTCTTGTGTCCTCTTGAAAAGTGTGAATCTGCAGCCTTGTTTTCATTGATAGATTTTCCAAGAGGTAAAGAGCAGTGACATTGCTAAAACCTTCCGCAAAGCCATCAACAGGAAAGAAGGGATTTGTGCTCTGGGAGGAACTTCAGAGTTGTCCAGTGAAGGAACCCAGCATTCCTACTCAGGTAATCATGGCATGGGTGTACTTGGGTCAGTACAGTGCACTGGGCAGATACAGACTGAAGCCCTAAAAAGCACGTTTCTCTAAGTAAATGTACTAAGGAGTCTTAGTGACCTAGTTGGGTCTTGGGTCACATATTTGTCAGAAAGTTCTGTGATGATAATCTTCATTACAGTGGAGGTGTGCAATAATATAAATACAATTTTTATATATTTTATAACTTCCCTAAAGATCAGTTCTTTTGTTTCTACTAGCATATTAATTAATCCCTAATGGCCACTGGATTGCCTTCACGTCTCTGAGTATTCAAAGAAGATGGCCACATAATTGTGAAGCATTATCTCTTAACAGCACTACACAACAAGTGTAGGGTTGGGGCCAAATAATTAACAGAGAGTATGAACTGATTTCTTGCTTACTTAATATAATTTTAGAGGAAGAAAAATATGCTTTCGTTAATTGGATAAATAAAGCTTTGGAAAATGATCCCGATTGCAGACATGTCATACCCATGAACCCAAATACTGATGACCTATTCAAAGCAGTTGGTGATGGAATTGTGCTCTGGTAAGAGACTAGTTTTGTTTTGTATCCCAATCTCCAAAGATAATCTCCACAGAATAACTGTACTTGGTTATGTGGTTATTTGGCTGTTTGATATCTAGAAGGGGGGCATCAATTGCTCAGGTTTGTCTTTTTCATTTAATATCTAAATCTATGTGTAAAAGTAAAAGTCAGTCACAGAGTGGGGACCTCTTTTATAGGGTAGAATTTTTGGCTTCCAATTTCTCATTACTGAGAAAGCAGAACATTACATTTTTTAAAAAAAAATGTAAGTATGTCACTATCTATTCTGAAATACCTTGACTTCTCAAGGGAGAATAAGAGGCTAGCCTTCAGTTCTAACTCTCCAGTGATCTGATTCTGAAAACTGCTTTCCTCACTTTAGCTACATCTGAACCAGCAGTATCTTGGCAGGAGTGATGTAAGATTATCACTTGTCTGTTGCTGCTCTTGTTCTCAGAGATGGTTTTGCCACACTGTTCTAAAATAAGCTCATTATTGAAGTCTGGGTTCCTATGTAAGGCTTCCCACACAGTAGCTGTGTGGATGGGGTCCAGATAGTCAGAACCTTTTACATGTTCATGGCCTTGGTTTCCAAACTCAGCACATGAGAGCAAATGCCTGTAATCCCAGCACTCATGGAATGGGGTCAGACAAATATCTGTGAGTTCAAGGACAGCCAAGGAGACAGGGAGATCCTGTCCCAAAATAAAAAAGAAGGAAGGAAGGAAAGAACAGAAAAACAAAAGATAGAAGAAAAAGCAACAACAGAGCTAACCTGCCAGGCAGTGATGACACACACCTTTAATTCCAGCACTTGGATGGCAGAGGCAGGCAGATCTCTATAAGTTCAAGGCCAGCCTTGTCCACAAAGTGGATAGCCAGGACTACACATAGAAACCCTATCTTAAAACAAAACAACAGGGGTTGGGGATTTAGCTCAGTGGTAGAGCGCTTGCCTAGCAAGCGCAAGGCCCTGGGCTCAGTCCCCAGCTCCGAAAAAAAAAAAAAAAAAAGGAAGAAAAAAAAACAACAAAGCAAAACAAAACAAAATTAAAAACCCTCACAACCTTAGCATCACAAAAAAAACCCAAAAAGTAAAACTTAGATTTGGGTTATGTATGTATGCATGTGTTTGTGTGTATACATACATACATGTACATATGTATATATGTGTATATATATGTATATGGAATATGAATAATTTTTTCAGACCTGGGCACCCCAAAATGTCATCATATTTTATCTAATCTGCAGTTTGGACATATATATTTTGTGGTCAACGTGATAAACATCATCTGTGACATTTTGTTTTTATTTTATGTGTAGCTTCATGGGTTTATGTATACCACCTTGTGCACGTACCTGTGAAGGCCAAAAGAATGCCTAGAATCCCCTGAAACTGGAGTTAACAGGCAGTTGTGAGCTGTTCAGTATAGGTGCTAGGAGCCAAACCTGGGTCCTCTACAAGAGCAGTAATGTTCTTAACTCCTGGGCTATCTCTTCAGCCCCAGATCGAGTGCATTTTTTATATTGCATGAAAGATAGTTTATAATAAGCTTTAACATTCATGAAGATTTATCAAAGTGTTGTTGTTAGAGACAGGATTTCGTATGTCTCAAGCTAGCCTCAACTTGATATGTAGTCCAGGATGGCCTCGAACTCCTGATTCTTTTGCCTCCATGCTCTTGTGCTAGGAATATATATTTCTCCATGTCCTAGTTATGTGGTGCTGGTCACTGAACCCATGACCTCATACATGCTAGGTAAGCACTCTACAAAGTGAGATATTAACACCGAACTTTGTGGACTCTTTCAAAGTAAACCAACTTTTGTTTGTTTCAGCAAAATGATCAACCTTTCTGTTCCCGATACAATTGATGAGAGAGCAATCAATAAGAAGAAGCTTACACCCTTCATCATTCAGGTGTGAGGAGTTCTCTATTCTCTCTTCCATGAACTGTGATTTGAAACAGAGACCATACACTGTGTATTCTGTTTGCTGGCCTTTAATCTTTAGAGCAGCTCCGCGTGTGGAATGATCATTGATGTTTCAGTGAGCTGGAACTCAGAAAGGATTGCGGGGCTTGCTGGAAATTAACACTGGCACTTTTGAACTCAAAGCCCTGTGTTCCTTTCATTACCTATTGAGTTAAGATATCACCAAAATGAACAAAATGATCAAGCTCTTTCTTAGCTGGTGTGCTTAAAGGGTGGAGCGTTTTTGGTTTTCCACTGAATAAGTAGTAGATTAGTACAGCGAAGTGCCATCAGGCAGGAGTGACCTTGAGATAGATAGATTGGTCATTTCTAGAACCTGGATTTATGCCATATACTGTTGGACTCCAAATTTAGGCAGTTTTGGAAAAAATAACACCATGGATATATTGACTTTGGTGACTTGACGTTTTTACTTTAGAATTGGCATAATTCCAAAGCAACCAGGTCAAAAGAAAAAGTCCATTCCCTGTAGAATTCTGCACAAAGATTACGAGTGAGGCTGAGGATTGTTGTCGCTTTGCTGCTTATTGCCCAACTCTGCCATTTGTTTTCTGTAAATGTGGGTGGATGAAATTAATACCTCTTGCTAATTTCTCAACTGAGCGGTATTTTCAGTGAAGGCTGAGGTGGACTGGGTGTGGAAAAAAAAAAGGTCAAGAAGTGCATAATTTGGTCTGTCTTCCAGGAAAACTTGAACTTGGCCCTGAATTCTGCTTCTGCCATTGGATGTCACGTTGTGAACATTGGTGCCGAAGATCTGCGTGCCGGGAAACCTCATCTGGTCTTGGGACTGCTCTGGCAGATTATTAAGATTGGCTTATTTGCTGACATTGAATTAAGCAGGAATGAAGGTAATGGAACACAGTTGTTTTTTGAAAGATGTATATTGTTGATTTTTACTTTCTCTTCATGAAAACTGTCATGCTTGCACTTAATTGAGTTGAGCAGATGGAAACTAGAATAAATCCAGAGCTATTCAGAAAAACAACCTGTACATACACCTCTGTTCTTTATTTGTAGCTAATATGACAGTTCACATTGGATTTTTCTCTAAAGACAAAAATACACAGAGAAGTTGATATTAAGTGCCTTCCTTAGTCTCTCTCCACTTTAGAATTGTGTGTGTGCATGTATTTTTTTAATTTACTTATTATATTTATATAAGTACACTGTAGCTGTCTTCAGACACACCAGAAGAGGGCATCAGATCCCGTTTCAGATGGCTGTGAGCCACCATGTGGTTGCTGGGAATTGAACTCAGGACCTCTGCAAGAGCAGTCAGTGCTCTTAATTGCTGAGCCATCTCTCCAGCCCCTGGTCTTCATACTTAAACTGCAAGCAATTTACCAAGCTCTTCTCTCCAGCCCCAGGCCTACTCTTGAGACAAGATCTAGCACTAAATCTGGAGCTTGCAAATTTGGCTAGATTGCCAGACAGCAAACCCCAGATACTGGCACACGCTCCACCCCACCCCAACCCTGCTTTCACCTCTGCAGCTCTAAAGGGTAGAGACTTGTGCTACCACGTCTGGCTTTTCACATGGGTGCTAGCAGTTGAACCTGGGTCCTCATGGTTTCACAGCAAGCCCTTTACTGACTGAGCCATGTCTTTAGCCCAGAGTTTGAGGACCTGGAAGTTAGGTCTCTATTACCAAAGTATCAAAAGACTGAAATGACGTATGATGCCTCATGCCTGTGATCCCAGCATTTGGGAGGTTGAGGCAGGGAGATCATGAGATTAGGGGAAGCATGGGAATGTTTCAAAGTAAAATGGTAGGAGAAAGGGAGAAAGAGCGTGCTCAAGTACTTGGCATGACCACTAGCACACAATATACTGACTGAGGCATTTCTGTCTACAAGCACTGGCGGCTTTGCTTCGAGATGGTGAGACTCTGGAGGAGCTTATGAAATTGTCTCCAGAAGAGCTTCTGCTGAGATGGGCCAACTTCCATCTGGAAAACTCAGGCTGGCAAAAGATCAACAACTTCAGTGCTGACATCAAGGTAACTATGCAAAGGGCCAGAGCATTCAGGGAGATGTGATGGCTTCAGAGATTTTTTTTATCCCATTTTAACAGAGACAAAAATTATAGGCTATCACCAGGCCCATGAGAGACAAAAGTCTCTCATGTTTTGAGATAAGGTCTTGCTATGTAGCTCAGGCTATACTAGACATGACTTTTGTAGACAATGCTAGCCTCAAACTTACTGTGATTCTTCTTCTGCCTCTTGAACACTGGTATACAGAGAGATACCACCATAGCTGGATGATTATCTTTCCATACACTGATGTTGTCGTTTGCTTTTGTTTTTGTTTACTAAAGAATGTCTCCTATGTTCCAAGATGGCCTCAAGTCTGCCATGTAGTTAAAGATGATGTGAGATGCTGTAGTCACATTTTGTGGGATGTTCAGGATTAAATCCAGGGTTTCCTCCATTCAAGGCAAGCACACTACTAACTGTGGCCATTATGGTTTTTTCAAATGTGATTTGACTCTGTAGCCCAGGTCGGCTTGTGTCAACCAGGCTGGCTTCAAAACTGCAATCTTCCTGCCTCTGGCTAAAAACTATATACAGGCATATGCTGAAATGCCTAGTCAGTGGAAATCTTTATTAGGAATTCTGCTTTGAATACTTTTGAAAATCAAAGAATGCTTGCATTTATTGACCATGTGAAGCCTTAACCTCAATCCCCATCACTGTGGGAGACGGGGGAGAGACGAGCATGTTTTGTTAAGTGAGTTCTGACCTTAAAAGGTTAAATTTTATCTTGCCAACTATATGTGTTTCTCATTTAAGCTTTTCTAAATTTCAACTTTTTATATAATTAAATATATAATTAACATAACAAGTGTTGTTTCCTTAGGTCGATACCCATCTTGCTTTGTAATGTGTCCATTTTCTCTTTCCCTATGCTTCCTGGATTTCTGCTCTTCTATTTCATGGTTGTTTATTTGTCAAGCTCCTTGACTTCAGTAATTCAGTGAAGGTACAGAAATGCTTAATAGCTTTATTGGGTTGATGGCATCAATAAACTGTAAAGTCAGAACAAAATCAAGCTCAAAGAGAGGTGGAAAGCCAGACAGATGGACTTTTCCTGGGAGAAATATCTCAAATAAGAAGACAGAGAAGAATGCCATATATTATCGCCAAAGCTGATCCAAACGTCCTCGTCAACAAGGGACAATACGATGCAGTTACTCTTTGTAAATGTGCTCACACTGGTATGTTTGATTCTTTTGTAGGATTCCAAAGCCTATTTCCATCTACTCAATCAAATTGCACCGAAAGGACAGAAGGAAGGGGAACCACGGATAGATATTAACATGTCAGGTTTCAACGTAAGTATAGGTGCCTTTTCAAATTCTAGTCTTTTCCCATTGTTTCTTTTTTTTCCCTTTGGTTTCGATGAGGCAAACTCTTGCTACGTAATGCTGTAACCTGCTTGTATTAGACTCATAGAGAGTCCACCTGCCTCTGTTTTCTATGTATTGGGTCTAAAGCTTTGTGCTCCCATACCCAAATAATTTTGCATAAATTCTATCAAAATGTTTATGTAACTTCATGTAGTGGTGTGTGGTGTTGACACTTTTAAGGTTTTTTTAAAGAGGATTTGATACATGTGACTCTTAGAAGAGAAAGTATCCTGATTTATTTTGATAACTTGTGAGGTCCATAATTTTGATGGTAGTAGATTTTATGAATGACATAAACATTCAAAGAGAGTATGGGGGAAGAAGCTTATTCCCCACGGTAGGGGTAAAGGGCTAGTCTATGCATTAAGGGAACTATCTGTGGTAGCTTGTCCTCTTGAAATAAAATTACAGTCATGCTCAGAGGTGCGTCTCCAAGTTCATTTGAAATCAAGGTGAGTTGACAGCTAAGATGATCCATCCCAACAGCAAATCCTCCCTGAATGATGTTTGATTCATCCCCCAAAATCCATCCAGGCTTCCCCTACTGGCTCTAGAATTTGGTCTCTCTGCTTAGCATTTAAATTCCTACAAAATATTACTCATCACTTTCAGTCTGCCCCAAAAACCTCTTTTCACCTGCATATAGCTGTCTTAGACTTTACCAAACATTCCTCCCCTTTCAGTTTTTTAAGACAGGGTTTCTTTGCATAGCCCTGGTTGTCCTGAAACTCAATATGTAGACCAAGCTGGCCTTAAACTCAGAGATCTGCCTGCCTCTACCTGCCTCTACCTCTTGTGTGCTAGGATTAAAAGCGTGTGCCACAACCACCCAGCCCAAACATCCCTTTTAAGTCCAAGCCCATGCTTGCAAGTTTTTTCAGATATGTTCTTTAAGTAAAAAATTAAGGGTCTGGAGAGATGGCTCAGCCAAGTACTTGCTGCTCTAGCAGAGTGCTCTTTTTAGGCTTCCAACCTTTAACTCCAGATCTAGGAGATCCAAATGCCTTCATCTTCTATTCAGGCATTTGGGAATGAGAGAGATTTAAAAAAAGCTGTTTTGAAAATAAAATGTTTTTCTGAAACTATCCATATTTGAAGACAAGTCTTCAAAGGTTGGGTAATGGCTTCATTCCCTCTGCACGTTGCCATGAGCCTTAATCTCAATGGAATGCTTTATTCAGTCCTTAGATGTATTCTGGCGCCATCTTGGGGAATTTAAAAGTACTACATATTGCATGCCTCGTTTTAACATTCAAAACCAATTTTATAAGTACCGTGTGTTAGCTGAAAGAGCTATGCTTTACCCAACCTATGATTAGATTATAGATGAAATGTGTGTGTATATATACATACATACATACATACATAAGTACATACATACATAGATGATGGCCTTTAAAATATGTCTTCATTTTCTTCAACAGGAAACAGATGATTTAAAGAGAGCCGAAAGTATGCTTCAGCAAGCAGATAAATTAGGCTGCAGACAGTTCGTTACCCCGGCTGATGTTGTGAGCGGAAACCCCAAACTGAACTTGGCCTTTGTAGCCAACCTCTTTAATAAATATCCAGCACTAACTAAACCTGAGAACCAGGATATTGATTGGACTCTTCTAGAAGGTAACTCAAAGGTCCTCGAATTCGCATGTGCAGTCTGTAGCATAAAACCCCAGAGGCCGCAATGATGTCATTCCAACCCAGTGAGTTGCTTTATCCATTTGGCTTTTGAAAGAATCTGTTAGAAGCAGATGCCGTGCTGAGTGAGAACTGGAAATGGCTGGATGGAGGGAGTGATGGAAGCAAAGTATGCAAATAAAATAATGGAGTGGGGGAATGTGGCTCGGTGCCAGAGCTCTTACCTAGCACGGCCACTGCTACAAAAGAAACTAGAGGGCTGGAGAGATGGCTAAGTGGTTAAGAGCACCCGACTGGTGTTCCAGAGGTCCTGAGTTCAATTCCCAGCAACCACATGGTGGTTCACAACCATCTGTAAAGAGATCTGATGCCCTCTTCTGGTGCGTCTGAAGACAGCTACAGTGTACTTATATATAATAAATGAATGAATCTTAAAAAAAAAAAAAAAGAAACTAGAACATCCAGAGTCACCTGATATGAGAACACTTAGTAAACAAATGTTTGGCTCCAATGTTTAGTGCCATATCTTTCTCTCTTTTTTGTTTGTTTTAAACCTCCTTATTGATTTTGAGCGAAGAGTCTCATGTATTGCTTCTTTGAGATCTTTTTAACCTAGTCATCTATTTTGGGACAAGCATTTAATGTGTCTCCAGTTGACCTCAAACTTACTACACAGTAAGGAATGAACGTAAGATTTTGATGCTCCTGTCTCCAAGTGCTGGGATTACAGGCATCATTTGTGGTTTTGAGGGTGTTAGGGAGTAAACCTGGAACTTCATGCACTCTAGGCAAGGACTCTATAAACTGAGCTTCATTCCCCAGAGCCTCTGAGATAGTTGTGAGACAGGGTCTCACCCTGTAGCGGTAAGCTGGCCTGAAACAAACTATGTAGCCCAAGACTGGCCTCAAGCTCTTGGTGATCTTCTTTCTTCAGCCAAATGAGGGCTGAGATTAAAGATATGAGCCACCATGCCTGACTAGACCACAGAAAGGTATAAATACATACAGAATTTAACGTATAAGCTTTTGTAAACATATTTCATTTATCCATAGAGACATCCTAGCATGCAATGATTATTAGCTCAGAATAAAGCATATCAAATAAATGGATAGATGCAGTGGTGTTGTATGTACGAGACAATGAATTAATGAATATATTTTGTGAATGTTTTAATAGGAGAAACTCGTGAAGAAAGAACCTTTCGTAACTGGATGAACTCTCTTGGTGTGAATCCCCATGTCAACCATCTCTATGTGTAAGCTGCCTTACTGCTCTTAGGAAGTTATGAATATCATGAATATATGTAGCATAAATAATGACAACTATAAAATTTTTCTACATGTTCGTTTATAGCAACTATTCCTATTATGAAGCGTTACTGATTTCTATTATCGTTTTCCAAATACACACGAACCCAAATTCTTTCTTTGCCTACCTATTGGCTGTATGTGATAGAATATAAGTGTCTTGATGGTACTTCAGGGAAAAGGTACTTTAAGTTTCTTAAATAGTCCAGGAATATTCATAACAGACTACCCATGATTCCCTACAGTCTTTGGCTTCCTGGTCGGACTGTTCTTTGCTGACATACAGTGGTTTATATCCTAACAATATTCCCTAGCTTCATTATTTTCCTACCATCTGCCATTCACTACCTATGAAGTCTACTCATTGCATTTACATATATGTCAAAATCATACTATTTGCTTATCTACACATCTTTTTGACTCTCGAGTAGGGCCTTGGGTTTTCATCTTGTGTTCTCCACCTTTATAATATTTTTTGCTTGCAATAAGTGCACATCCTTACATCATCGTCATCATTTTGGTTTTTCAAGACAGGCTTTCTCTGTGTAGTCCTGGCTGTCCTGGAACACTCTCTGTTGACCAAGCTGGCCTCAGACTCAAAGAGATCTGCTTGGCTCTGCTTCCCAAGTGCTGTAATTAAAGACATGTGCCACTACTGCCTGGCCCTTATTTTTAAGACAGGACAGCAACTTTGTGGCCCTGGCTGTCCTGGAACTGGCTATACAGACCAGTTTTAACTCACTCACAAAGATCACCCTGCCACTCCCTCCCAAGACTGGGACCAAAGGTGTGTGCCACCTTGCCCAGCTGTTCTCACACACTATTAAGTAAACTGAATGGTCTTGGCTCTATTTTCAGCACAGGTATATGAGTTATAGGAACTGTGACTTTATAGATCCTGTGTGATTTGTATCACTGCTTACAAACACTGATGAAGTTATGTTTCAAATTGTTAGTGACCTGCAGGATGCCCTGGTGATCTTACAGCTGTATGAGAGAATTAAAGTTCCTGTGGACTGGAGTAAAGTTAACAAGCCTCCATACCCAAAGCTGGGTGCCAACATGAAAAAGGTAGAGAACCTTGAATCTTCTTGATTACTTTCTTTTCCTTTAAAACCTCTAGACCCGGGCTGGAGAGACAGCTCAGTGGTTAATAGCACTGGCTGCTCTTCCAGAGGACCAAGGTTCAATACCCGGCAACTCCATGGCAGCTCACAATTGTCTGTAACTCCAGTTTCAGGCCTCTGAAACCACACAGACATACACAAATGCAAATCAAATAAAAATAAAAATGATATATAGATAGATACATACAACATACATACATACATACATACATACATACATACATATATTCATATATACATAAAAAACCTCTTGAGCCTAAGTTGCTTCTGGAGGACAAGGACAAGAACTAGATCTTGGCTTTGAGCAGATACTTACTATTATACAATACATGCGTGAGCGTGCGCACACACACACACACACACACACACACACACACGCATGCATGGTGGGATTATGCAGATTGAACAAATGACAATATTTAACCATTACTTTGCTTTTGTCGATTTGCAGTTAGAAAACTGCAACTATGCAGTTGAATTAGGGAAGAATCAAGCTAAATTCTCCTTGGTTGGCATTGGAGGACAAGACTTGAATGATGGGAACCCAACCTTGACCTTGGCTGTAGTCTGGCAGCTGATGAGAAGGTATTGTACACAGTGTTGACTATTAAAGCTTCACAGTTATATGCCTATATGAATTCACCCTTAGTATATTTTCACTGATTAAATTAATCATTTAGTTCAATGAATACAATTCAGAGCTCATTGTACTTAGACTCTGAAATGAGTGTATGTTGGATCTTCACTGGGAGATAACTCCTTGTGAGTTAGGTAGAATCGTAGCTATTGCCAGTCTGTCACAGAAGTCTACATGTGTAGATTTAAGCCTGATGCAATGTCACTGAATAACATTAACAGACAATCTAATGTAGTTCACTGACTAAAATTGTCAGAGGGTGTGCAGCTCTAGCTTAGTAGTCTACGATATACTTAGCATGCATGGAGGCTAACCTCAGAGCCCCCAGATGAATATAAGGAATTGACAGAAACCCAAAATGGTGGCTCATACTTGAAATGTCAGCACCTAGGAGTCTGAGGGGGGAGAAATGGCTAGTTTGAGGCCAGTTTGGGCTACATAGTGAATTCTGGGGTATCTTGAAGTATAACGTGGAACCTTGCCTCAAAACAACAAACCAAAAACAGTATCAGAAGAAATATGAACATCTGTATGTATCCATTTTGAAATGACGAACAGGGCCAGCAGGATAGCTCAGTGTTAAGGATCCTGTGCCCAGCTTGATGGCCTGAGTTCTGTTCCAGGAACCCATGTGGTAAAGGAACAAAACCAAGTCCCATAAGTTGTTCCTTGATTTCCATAGGGGTACCATAACATACATGTGTTCAAATACATATAAATAATTATAGTTGTTATAATTCTTTAAAAAATTGAAGATTCCTTTATCTTGATCCGTTTTTAATAATTCTTTGAGAATTTCATACAATGAGCTCTAATAATACCCAATCCCACTTCCAGCCCCTCCAACCGCGCTGGATTCCCCCACTTTTCTTTCCTACTTTTGTTATAACCTACTGAATCCCATTAATGTCTCCCATATGTACAGTGTGGAATGTTACATGTGAAGCATAGGGACCAATTAAAAGCCACATTCCATGATAAAAAACTTACTCTGTCACCCAGTCGTATCCACTGTCAACACTAAGAGTGAGGCATCATGGGTCCTTTCTCTATCCATGCTGTAATGCTGTGTCTTGATCTTGAGTGGGTCTTATTCAGGCAGTGGCAGCCATTGTGAATTGATGTGGGCAAACAGACCTGTCCTGAATCTGGAAGCAGAAGCTGGTGCAGAGGCCATGGGTCGCAGGGGGTGGGGCATGCTGCTTCCTGGCTTTCTCATCACTGCTTGTTCAGCCTGCATTCTTATATAACGTAGCATTACCAGCTCTAGAACCACCCACAAGGGACGGACCTTCCCCCATCAATAACTGACTAAGAAAGTGACTACACCAGGTCGTATGGAGACAGTTTCTCAATTAAGGCTTCTTCCTTTCAGATAACTGTATTTTGTGTGTCAAGTTGACACAAGACTAGCCAGCACAGAAAGAGAGAGAAAGAGAGTAGAGAATAGAGGATGACCTCAGGTGTCATGTTCAGGAACACGATCCACCTGCTTTGAGATCTGCCTACTATCCCGAGATAAAGTTAGAGCCTTTCATAGGGAATTGGGCATAGCTCTTTGATTAGATTTGACCTCAGGTGTCATGTTCAGAAATACCATTCACCTGCCTTGAGATCTGCCTACTATCTAAGATAAAGGTAGAGCCTTTCAAAGGGACTTGGGCGTAGCTCTTTGGCTAGGTTGGTTGGCCAGTGAACCCGGGAATCTACTGTCTCCACCTGCCCAGCACTACAATTACAAATACATTCCTGCATGCCTGGCATTTCTTTATATAGGTGCTCGTGTTTGAATCCAGGTCTTCATGTTTGTGTTTGTAACTCAAGCACTTTACCGATTGAGCTATTTCCCAACTCCTCCTTGATACACATACACACACACTCACACACACACACACACACACACACACACACACACACACAAACATGGCTCTTTGCATGAAGTTACTTTTATTCTGTGTGTGTATACTAATTTGGTTTAAGTATATAATTTCTATGCATGTGTATAAACTGTAGGTGTGAGAATGACTAAGTATAGTAAGGCTCATACTACTGCCTCAGATAGACGTCAGAGTATAAGTTTGGGTAATAATTTTTCACTATCTACTATGTAGGAATCAGATTCAATTTTCACACAATGTATTAGGCTGTTTTACCCACTGAGCCATCTTGCTGACCCCTATAAAATCTATGTGATACATATGTACATAAGGTATATTTCTAATGTTTGCATTTTTCTTGATAGAATGCATGGTGACTTTGTTCTGCTGCTTCTCTTAGATATACCCTTAATGTTATGGAAGATCTTGGAGAGGGTCAGAAAGCAACTGATGACATCATTGTAAACTGGGTCAATGGAACATTGAGTGAAGCTGGAAAGTCAACTTCTATTCAGAGTTTTAAGGTCAGAATACTGATTATTATACATTATGTTTGCTAGATAATATCGGCTATTTTACGGACAACCTTGAGTTTCTTTGTAAGAGTTATCATTGTTGAGCTCGGGGCAGCATTTTCCTTTCCAAGGTCAGGCTAACAAAAAGAAGCACGTGATCATTTGTAAATATTGGAATTCTTAGGCTTGTTCCCTTTTTCATAATAGGACAAGACGATCAGCTCCAGTTTGGCAGTTGTGGATTTAATTGATGCCATCCAGCCAGGCTGCATTAACTATGACCTTGTGAAGACTGGAAATCTAACAGAAGAAGACAAGCACAATAACGCCAAGTAAGGGCGACCATGTGTGGTCTCTCAGGGTCACTCAAGAACACTGGTGTTCCAGCCAGGCAGTTCTACTCTAAGTCAAGCTCTCCCACTTGTTAGTGAGGACGTTAGGGGAAAGATGTCTTCTCTTTTAAGGGTTTAACTTTACTTTTTGTCTTAGTTAGGGTTTCCATTGCTAAGAAGAAACACCATGACCAAAGCAACTCTTTTTTTAATTTTATTTTTCTTGTATATTTTATGTATTTACATTTCAAATATTCCCCTTTTCCCCCTCTCCCTGCTTCTATGAGGATGCTCCCATTCCTACCCACCTACTCCAACCTCAATGAAAGATTTATTTATTCTTATTTATATGAGTACACTGCAGTTGTCTTCAAATACACCAGAAGAGGGCATTGAAATGGTTGTGAGGCACCATGTGGTTGCTGGGAATTGACCTCAGGACCTCTGGAAGAACAGTCAGTACTCTTAACCACTGAGCCATCTCTCCATCCAGACCAAAGCAACTCTTATAAAGGATAACATTTAATTGGCACTGCCTTACATGTTCAGAGGTTCAGTCCATTATCATCAAGGCAGGAGCATGGCAGCATCCAGGCAGGCATGACACTGGAGGAGTAAGAGTATACATCTTGATCCAAACGCATCCAGGAGAAAACTGGCATCCTCTGGCAGCTAGGAGGAAAGTCTCTCCTGCAATGGGTGAAGCCTGAGTGTAGGAGGAGATCGCCAAAGCCCACCCCTACAGTGACACACTTCTAACAATGTACACCTCCTAATAGTTACCACTCCTTATGGGCCAAGTGTATTCAAACCACGATTTTAATGGCTTTACTGAGATCCAACTCACAGATAAACAATTCACTCATTTATGTATATACAATCTAATGTTTTTGACCTTGCTCACACTGATATATGACCATCAACACAATCGATTTTAGAACACTGTTATCAGATAAAACAGAACCTTCCTGAGTACCCAGCAAACCTATGTTCTAGTTTATAACTGCCTACCCTTAACTCTATTTTGTCTCTCTGCTCTTTAATATCAATTATATAGCCACTTCACCAACATCTCCCCCGTAAACCTTGACATTACAGCTCGCATCTCTGTCCTTTTGTGAGAATAGCTTTGGAGAGAGCCCATATGGGACAATGAAACACAATGGGACCTCTAGTAAGAATGCAATGTTCTCAGTTGTAACAACAAGGGTGAATATGAAGATGATGTTAAATTTCAGACACAGAAATAGCAGTATGGTTTGATATTAGATCTGTGAGGGGAAGCATCCTTTGTTTGTTTTGGTTTAGTTGCATTTGTTTGTTTGTTTGTTTTGATACAAGGTTTCTCTGTGTACGTATGGCTGTCCTGGAACTCCCTCAGTAGATCAGGCAGACCTCTGACTCAAACTCAAGAGATCTGCCTGTGTCTTCCTCACAAGTGCTAGAATTAAAGGTGTTCACAAGAAATATCATTATAAACCTATATTGTTATTGTATGTGTAGGGGTGTTTTGTCTGCAGGTATGTTGGTGTAAAACTTGTATGTGTGCCTAGTGTGTGCGTGAATAGGCCAGAAAAGTGTGTCATATCCTCTGAAACTGTAGTTCTAGACTGTTGTAAGCTACCATGTAGGTACGTGGAATTGAACCTGAGTCCTCTGGAAGAGCAACCAGCAACCCATATAAGGCAAATATCTTTAAACCACAAATTTATCATACAAAAATAAATCTAATTTTTACCTTAAAAGGTTCAAATGTTTACAAATATTTTAAGAATCTGTTATCTCATTACACTGCACAGAGGATTTCATAATTGATTATGCAGTCAGTCCGGCTAATTACACACACACAGACACACACACACACACACACACACACACACACACACACACACACACCCCACAAATATTTCTTTTTGTTGTGGGGGTAGGCTGTTTATCTGTTTGATTTTTCAAAATAGAGTTTCTCTGTTTATCGCTGGCTGTTTTGGATCTCTCTGTAGACCAGTCTGGCCTCAGACTCAGAAATGTTCTTGCCTCTGCCTCGAGAGTGCTGGAATTAAAGGCATGTGCCACCATGCCTGGCCAACAATTTCATTTTTATATGAACTCAGTGCATCAAGGTTTCCTTTTCTTTTCATATTTGGAAGAAATGAGTAAATACAATCCAAAATAATAAATTGTAAAAATGTAGTCTAACTTGGACCTGGAGAGATGGGGACTCAACTGTTAGAAGCACTTGTTGCACTTACAGACAAGCTGGGTTTGGTCCCAGCACCGAATGGTGGTACCTCCACTTTCAGGAAAACTAAAATCCACTTCTGACCTCTTCAGTCATCAGGAACACATGTAGTTCACACATGCATGTAGGCAAAACACTTAAATCCATAAAATAAATCTCATGCTTTGATAGTATAAGTTAAAAATCAATTCAAAACAAAAATTAAGCAGAAAACAAGTCTGAAATTATTAATTTGCACTTTGTGTTTTCTGAGGTAAAGTGTCACTGTGTACTTCCGACTGCTTTCAAACTTACAGGGACTCTTTGGCTTCACCTTCTGCCCCAAGAGCACTATGATTATAGGACTATGAGTATGTGTCACCAGGCCCCGATCTCTGAGTTATACATTCATCTCAGAAATGTTGCATCCCAGCCATCAAATTCTATAAGAGGAAGTACCTTTCTTAAAAAGGTGTCCTTGGAGGGGTTGGGGATTTAGTTCAGTGGGAGAGCGCTTGCCTAGCAAGCGCAAGGCCATGGGTTCGATCCCCAGCTCCGGAAAAAAAAAAAGGGTGTCCTTGGGCTGGAGAGATGGCTCAGTGTTTGGTTAAGAGCATTGGCTGCTCTTCTTGAGGACCTGGGCTTAAGTTCTAGTACCCACAGGGCAGCTCACAACTGCCATAACTTCAATTTTAGGGGATCCAACACCCTCACACAGACATACATGAATGCACAACACCAAAGCACATAAAATAAAATTAATCTTTTATTAAAAGAGTGCAAAGAACTTCTTGATGGAAAAAAAACTCATCTTGATTTTTGTTTCCTCAAAAACTAGGTATGCAGTGTCGATGGCTAGAAGAATAGGAGCCAGAGTGTATGCTCTCCCTGAAGACCTTGTGGAAGTAAAACCGAAGATGGTCATGACCGTGTTTGCCTGTTTGATGGGCAGAGGGATGAAGAGAGTGTGAAATAGCTAATTAGAACATTACCAACCTTACTCGCAGGTGCATGATTAGCAAGTCAGCTAGTCTCAGGTGAAGTGCACATGGCTTCAGAAGTCTTGGTCATTTAAAGGACTTTTAGTTTTGATTAGCAAGACTAGTTAATCATGACGGCCTTCAGAGAAAGCATTTTAATAAACAAGCAGTTCCTCTTTCCTGTAGACCTGGATCTGTTCAGCACACCTGAACAAGCTCACAGCCAACCTTTTTGCTCTCTCCTCCTAGAATGCTGCCCTTGACATTCCGGCTTGCTTTGTATTATCTATGTATCTTTTCCCTCCTGGGATATCCATCTCTTGAGACTTGCATAGATGTGTAGATAGGAATATTATTAGCTCGTCATTTTGCTTTCCAAGTGCTAGCGATTCTTTCTGAAGAACTGTGCTCTGAGGCTATATGGAGATGAGTGTTCTTTGCTTACCTTGTAGTGCTGAAAATCTGCTGAAGTAACTGGCTGTGCAGAATGTACTAGAAGCTTTTCTCATTCTTTTATTCTTAAAATCAGTATCTTTTTACAGTATTCTTTCTACATGATTATTTTTTTGTACATTTAAGAATATTTTGATTACATCCAACACGTCTGCTGATTTGCTACTTTTTTAAAAGGGGTCTTCATGTAAGTAAAACATACAAAGGCATAAATTATAGGTGGAGGAAAGTGGACCCGAAGGTTGCATTTCCCCCTCATACCCAGGCTCAAATGGAATGAAATATTTTGTCTTCAATAAGTCAGTCTGATACATACTTCTTTGTTTGGAAATCTTTATCACAAAACTCTTTTTGGTCTACAATGCTGTTGAATATGACACTTTGAGGGGAGAGTGGGCTCAGAATTTAGATGGGAATTTGATAAGCAAAGAATGCTAAAGTGTACAATAGATGTTTAAGTTTCACACCTGTAACAAGGAGATGTGGTCACAAAAATGAGAAAGTATGTCGGACTTGATGTCCTCTTGCTCTGTCAAGCTATTTGCTATAGTTTTCAAGATCATTATGTTACTCTAACTCTGAAAAGTGATGTAATCTGGTAGCAACATAGTAGTCCAAATAAAGGCATTTGCATAATAATCGTTCTCAAATCTTTTTGGTTTTGTTTTAATGATTTGTTTTTCTTAGTGTGTATATGTAGGGGAGGTGTGGGGTGGGGTTGTGTCATTGAAGGGGATGCCTATGGCCAACAGAAAGCATTGGTTCCCCTGGGTCTGGAGTTACAGAAGGTTGGAATCTGCTTGATGAGGATGCTGGGCATCAAACTTGAAAAGAGCAGCAAACACTCTTAATGGTTGAGCCATTTCTCCAGCACATTGTTTTGTTTTTGAGACAAGTCTCCCTCTGTAACTCAGGATGGTCTTGAACTTAAATCTTTCCACTTCAGCTTCCCCATGCCTTCCCCAAGTCTCTCCTCTCAGTGCTTCTCCTCAATAGTGATTTGCCAATGGTGACCTGCATTTCCTCCAGTTTCTGTTATGTTCTATAAAATCATTTGTATTAGATTTGAGCTTTGAGGGCTGAATTGGAGGTATGAGACAAACTCAAGTACAAATAAATGTTAGGTGTAATTATTTCCTCTAATTCACCAGATCTCCTTAAGTGAGGGTAGCTCAGTAAGAGAGAACATAGCCTTACAATTGTCATTAGGACTAGATAATTCTCTCTGAGTACTTTAGGGGGTACAGAAGCACCATGTAGCCTCTGTCTACTGGATGCCCAGGCCATGTCTCTAATGGTATTCATGCAAAGTATCTCCAGCCACGGCCTCTTGTCCCATAGAATACAAAATGAACCCTAGTGGACAAGTGCAGTGGGTTACAGTACCCTTTAAAAGTTTTGTATGGCCAGAATACAGCAAATACAGAGGCGAATGCCAGCAGCAAACCACTGAACTGAGAACGGGACCCCCGTTGAAGGAATCAGACAAAGAACTCGAAGAGCTTGAAGGAGCTCGAGACTCCTTATGAACAACAATGCCAAGCAACCAGAGCTTCCAGGGACTAAGCCACTACCTAAAGACTATACATGGACTGACCCTGGGCTCCAACCTCATAGGTAGCAATGAATATTCTAGTAAGAGCACCAGTGGAAGGGGAAGCCCTTGGTCCTGCTAAGACTGAACCCCCAGTGAACGTGATTGTTGGGGGGAGGGCGGCAATGGGGGGAGGATGGGGAGGGGAACACCCATAAAGAAGGGGAGGGGGAGGGATTAGGGGGATGTTTGCCCAGAAACCGGGAAAGGGAATAACACTCGAAATGTAAATAAGAAACACTCAAGTTAATAAAAAAGAGGAAAAAAAAGTTTTGTATGATCAATAACATGAAGTCTAGTCATTTTAGAGTATTGTTACATGACAATATCTTAAAATAGTTTAAATAGTCATGGTTACACACACCTGTTGTTAGAACACTTGGGAGGCTAAACCAGAAGATGATTATTTCTAAGACTGCCTCAGCAAAATATTGAAATCATCACTGAGACAGAAAGAAGAAAGAAAGAAAGAAAGAAAGAAGGAAAGAAAGGAAGGAAAATGAAAGTTTATAATACTGTCTGAAAGTTTGAAAGGGGACTTTCTAAAATACAACACAATCACTAAAGGCATTAGAAACAATGGAACAAATACATCTCTTTAAGGGCTCTATAGTCCAGGCTGGTCTCGAACCTAGAGGTCCACCTGCCTCTGTGTACGGAATGCTGGAATTAAAGATGTGTGCCACTACCACCCATCTTTCAAGGTTGTTAACAAGGAGTCTGATGAGATTTATCTATCAAGGTAGCCAATCAGGAGCCGCCTCATCATATGGCCTGAGGCAAAAACAGTCAGGATGAGTCAGCAGCAGTTTTTAGGCTCTAGGGTAAGTTCCTAGAGCCCTAGCCAATCCCAGAGACACCCATACCCTGGAGATAGAGCCAACCAATCAGGATAGTTTACCTATTCTTCCCTGGAATTGCCTTAATCATCTTTAAATTGAGCCTGTGAAGCGAACATTTCTGTCTCCATTCTGGTGAATGGTGGATGCCTGTATGCTGGATTTCTGCAGGTTAAATGCTCTTTGCTTTTACATACTATCTGGGTCATGGGTATCATTCCTCTGCAAATTAGACCCTTACAATTCCAAGTGCTGAGGATGTAGAGATTGTTGGGTCCCTGGGCATGGTGGGGCAGTCATTTTAGCTTAGTCTGTGAGTTCCCTGCCAATGAGAAAGAAGGTGAGGTGTCAGCACCCATGTGTACATGCACACACATGCATCCTTATACATATACAGACAAAAGATATAAAACTAAAGATGACAAAAGGGCAAAGCTTAGTAACACAAGATACCCAAGTGCAGAAGCAACACAGCTGATATTGTTTGCATAGTGTGCAAGCAAACCTGGATTCTATCCCTACAACCTCATAAACTGGGCATGGGGGTATAGACCTGCAATTCTAGCACTGGGGAGATGGAGACAGGGTGGTCAGAAGTTGAGCCATAGTCATCTATATAGCTTTGAGGCCAGAGGACTGCATAAGACCCCCTGCTTTTAAAATAAATGTATATAGTGGTTAGTTCCTATAGGCTCAGGAAGGAGGAAGGCTGCAAATTTGAAATGATCCTGAGCTACATATCACATTGAAGGCCAGACTGGGCTATGTGGTGAGATTCCATCTCAAAAACTAACAGCATGTGGCCTAAGTTTGTAATTTCATCAAGTAGAGACAGAGACAAGAGGGCCAGAAGTTTAAGGTAGGACCAAGGAGATGGCTCAATGGGAGATCCTGCCTCAAAAACTAAGGTGGGGAGTAACTGAAGAAATCACCTTGTGTGGAACTTTGGCCTCTGAACACTCACACAAATGAGTGCACATCCTACAGAAACACTTGCATATACAATACACACACATGAATCAAAGAAGGTTAAAATGCTCAAGCCAGATATGGTTGTGCACGCCTTTAATCCCAGCACTCTGCACGTAGAAGTAGGCAGATCTTGGAGTTCAAGGCCAGCTTGATATACAAAGTGAGTTTGAGACACCCAGGGATACACAGATGAACCCTGTCTCAAAAATCATACAAACAAACAAATAGAAAACAAAAAAGAAAACTGGAAGATTGCTGTCTGCTATATAGCAAATTAGGGACCTGGGATACATAAGACCCTAAACCCTATCTCAGAAAAGAAATAGCGGAAACTTTAGCAAAGGTGGGATGATGAGTGGAACCAGAAATATATTATATATGTATATGCCAAATTGCAAAAAAATCATTTGAAAAACAAGTAAATGGAAACAAAATTCATTAAATAATAATAACAGCCAGGTATGATGGCATCTAACTATTCTTAGGCTGAGGAGATAAAAACAGAAGACCAAGAGTTTAAGGTCAATGTTCACTATGCCAGCTTGCCTGAAATGAGAATCTGACTCAAGGGGAAAAAAAACATAAACAGAATTCTGTTAGATAATTTTAGGCCATGTGACACAACTTAAAGTCATTTGGAAAGAGCACATCATTTAAGAAAATAACCCAATCAGATGGGCCTGTGGGTAATCCTGTAGTATATTTTCATGACTGGTGATTGACTGGATTGGATCACCCACTTTGGGGGGTGGATCACCCTTGGGCAGGTGGTCCTGGGTGCAGTAAGAAATAAGCCAGGAGGACTAAGATAGTAAGCAGCACTCCTCCATGGCCTGGGCATCAGCTTTTGCATCTGGGTTCAAGCCTTGATTTCCTAACCTGACTTCCTTCAGTGATAAAGTCTAATCATAGAATTATAAGCTGAAATAAACCCCTTTCTCTCCAAGATGTTTTGGTCATGATGTTTATCACAGCAAAGGAAATATAGCTAGGACAAAATTTTCCATATATTCCTTACCCCAGACATACAACCTTCCTCTTATCAATATTGCACACTGAGAGTGGGGTATTTCTGATATTTTGATCGGGAATCTGCTTATGAACCCTTGAAGGTCATGTTCCCCAATTGGTTCTTGATCCATCAATAAAGATGCTAGCTGCTAATGACCGGGGAAGAATAGGTAGGACTTCCAGTTTTCCCGTAGGCAGGCAAGCAGATGCAAAGTAGCATGGAGATTTCTCCATGTTTGAAGAAGAAAAGGTGACCAGCTAAATGATATCTCAGGTGGAGTGGCTGTAGGTCACCTCTTCAAGTGGGAGGTTAGAAACATAACTAAGCTGTGGACAGATTTAAGGTGCTTTTCTAGGGCTAAAAGTAACCGAGCAACGAAAGTTGAGGGCAGATTTAGGGTACTGAGCTGGGAGCAAAAAGAAGGGAACGCTAGCTGGGAAGACTTAGAAGAGCCCAGCCATTCCATTGAGATAAAGCAATATAAAATAAGTGTGTGTGTGTGTGTGTGTGTGTGTGTGTGTGTGTGTGTGTGTGTGTGTGTGTCTTTCATCTGAGGACCCAATATTCTCTGGGCAGGGGACTGGTAGTGCAGTCTGTCCGGAGCTTAAAGCAGGGTAGCAAAAGCTACAGGATACAGGGAAGACTACAATAAATTCTATTTCAGGACCAGGCCTGACATCAAAAGAAAAGTCATCCATTCCAGGAACTAGCCGGTCATATCCTGTCCCTCTAAGCCAGTAGTCCCAGGAAATTAGACCATAAAATTCCCCATCAGCCTGGAGATAACCATAGGGACAGGAAAATATCTTATCTCAGGATGACCATTTGTGATGACCAATCTTATATTGTTTGGTTATCTCATCCTGTGGTTAAATGTTCAAAACATAGGAATGCAGACCACTGACCACCTAGCACAAGCCAATCAGAACCCGATGCATGGGGCGTCCCCAGCACCCACCAAATATAGGAAAACTAGCAAATATAAGAAAATTAGCATAGTAGCCTATGAAAATTGTATTAATGTCATTGCTTTGACCCCTACCAATTACATTAGATATTACCCAATCCTTTTTGGGAAATCCCCATATTCCTGCATAATAAGGGGTCTGCAAGCTCCTCTGGGTTAGACATATTAATGAGTGGTTGAACACCCCCCAATGCTGGTTGTTTCTGCAGAATGAGGGCTCATTGGCTTTGCACACTATTTGAGTCTGGGGTTTTTCTTCAGTGATTTTCAGACCCTTACAACACTAGAAGAGTATGCTTCTTATGGTCAATAAACACATGCTAAAATGTGTAATATGAAGCCATTTAAATAACTTATACTAATAAAGACAGGGAAGGCAGAAAATGAGATAAAAACCTGATAGCTCAGAAAGGTAACTGTATTTTCATAAGTATATACAAAATATCTATTTCCAAGCCTCATCCTACAACTAAACTGCTAGATCTTTAGGAATCTCTATCTGTGTTATCTTACTGATCTATTCTACCTTTCTCTTGAGCTCCTCCACACCCAAGAAGGCTCCTTTGCTCTTTTTCCTAGAATATCTACTTCCTGCCAGCTACTTCTCTGTTATTCCTGCAAGCCCAAAGAAAAAACCCAGAGCTCCTTCCATAAAGGCTCTTCCAAGCCAAAAGGAACAGAGTAACAAAAATCAAATTGCTTATAAAAAGAAGCATCTAGTGTCGGCGCCAGCACCGACACGGTACCGAGAATCGGGCGAAAGCCTGCGGGATGAAAGAAGCACACACACACAGGTTATTCGTGTCAAGCCAGAAGAGGAAAAAGCTTCTGTTTTCTTTATTGACCAAACTATATATCCAAAGAACACCACTTAGCAGGTATCTGTCAAGCACAGTGGGGAACCCTGGCTGAGACTTCGGTAACAAAGGACCGACTATGTGGCCTGAATAAATTAGGGAAATAACCAGGAAGGCCAGCCTAATTCTGACTCAGGTGAGAAGTACCTGGCCAGACTGTTCCCAGTTGGGGACAAAAGGCTTCCACATGCAAGGGCAGGGCTCAGCAGGGGTCAAACCTTGCTGGAGACCCAGAAGGGTCTTGTTCAGGCTGACAACATTCTGTGAATGTTAACTTCTTGTGCCACACAGTGACAAAGCAACCAGGCCCAAATCCAATACAGCTCCCACAATCTAGCTCCACTCCTATAACCTTAATTCCTTTACTAGCACACAAATGGCAGCTCATAATGGCCTAAACCTCCAGACCTGGTGGTATGATGCCACATGGTTAGTGTGCTCCAGGTTAAGTCAGTAGAGGCTGATCTCTTTCGTTCTATGGTAGGGTAAGTCAAGGCTGCCAATCTGACTTTCCCTTGGGACATAAAGCAAGGACCACAAGACCTCTCCCAAGCACTTTCCCTTAAAATAGGCAGGATCTTTCCATTCTTTATCATTCTTATCTAAGGAGTTTTCAAGAGGCACACACAGCGTGCATCTCTACAGGACACACATAACTGCACCTGACAATCACAACATCTATTTAAGCTTATATATTTTGCTAACAATTAGGTTTCCTGTGTACAATAATCAAATAGCTTGTAACAAAACCATTGTCACAAGATGGCATCATTTACATTAGAGATGGCTTGTTTGCTTTTTCCTTTTTGCTATTCCTGAGATGGAAACCAGACTACAAGGCATGCTGGTCAAATCTTCACCACTGAGTTCCGCCCTCAGGCCTCACTCATAAAAGTACAGTCTATGGGTTTAGACAAACCCATAATGACACAGTGACACATAACCAATATTACTGTGTAGGACAGAATAGTTTCAGTATTATGAAATCCTCTGTGCATTTGCCTCCCACTGTCGTCAGGCAGCTGCTTCAGTTTTTTGCTTTTTTCAAATTTGAAACTTGTAGTTAAAAAGAATTTGGCAGCCTTCAGTGGGAATTCTTCCACCTGGTTGGATGCATTTGTAGAGAAAAACTAAACGTTTTAGTTTAGTTTTGTTTTGACTGTTTGTTTTCTAGTTTTGTTGAGATAGGGTCACACTAATAACACAGTGGAATTTTTTCAAACATTCTGAAAACTGAGGGGCCGAGTCAATCCAAAAGATTTGAGGGAAAAGGCCACAGACTCAAATTATCATGGCCAAATTAATTAGAGCAAGCAATTAATTAATGAAAGCTTTTTGTTTCGTGTACAAAGGCTGCTTCCCCTTTAATGAAGGGTTCAAGCTTAAGGTAGAGACAAGCTGCTTTATCCGCTGGATAGAGGGCTCAGCAGTTAAAAGCCTTTGCCTCTTTTACAGAGAACCAAAGTTCCTTTACTAGCACACAAATGGCAGCTCTAAGGGCCTAAACCTCCAGGCCTGGTGGATATGATGCCTTCTTCTGGCCTCTGTGGTAACTGCATGCTTGTGGTGTCCTTACATACATGCAGTCAAAATATTCAAACTCATAAAATAAATCAATTTAAAACATGAAAAAACTTTTAAAAATTACACACACACACACACACACACACACACACACACACTCTTTTTATGTGCTTGTGTGTTTTTCTTGCATTTATATCTGCAGGTGGTGTATGTGCCTGGCATCTGCATCATCCAGAAGACAAAGGTCAGATCTCCTAGGACTGGAGTTACAGAGAGCTGTGAGTCACATTGTGGGTGTTGGATACAAAACCTCAGTCCTCTGTATGAGCAGCCAGAGCTCTTAACCACTAAGCCATCTCTCCAGACCCTGGCCCCATAATTATTTATAATCAATTTATTACCCAAGGTTTCTTATATCCCAGGCTGATGGCTAACTCACTGGGCATCATTTGAATTTCTCTTCTTCCCTGCCTCTGTCTGGGAACCAAATTCAAGGCTGTGTACTCATGCTTTGTAGCAATTCCACAATCTTCCCATCCCTAAGCATTCTCAAAGTGCACCCCCCCACACACACCCTTAATGCATATTGGTGTTGTAGCCTCATATACACCTATAGCCTGGCACGGTCAAGGCTAAAAAGTGTGTCAGGTGCCCAGGAAAACCAGATGGTGTGGGGCCACTTTGTGGTTGCTAGGAATTGAACCCTGATCCTCTGGAAGAGCGGTCAATGTTCTTTATTGCTAACCCATTTCTCTAGCCCTCCTATGCATTCTTTTATGGCAAGGAGTGCCGCGCCCACCTCGACCGGCAAGGAAGACGCAACACCGTTGGATCTTTCTCAATCAGCCTTTATTGTAGGAACACCTAGTTGATGATACGGGGACCCCGGGGAACAAAGGCACTTGCCTTAAGTACAAAACAGACAGCATGGCTAAGGACTTGTCCTCGGGGGATTGGTGGAGTAAAGACATCTTATTAACATGCTTATCAACTATGACCTAGTAAAGATGTCAGAAGAAAGCTAAAGGTGGTAGTAATACAAGCGACCACTAGATGTCAGTGTTATAGATAAATGCTCCCAACATCTCCCTCTTTTTTGTTTTATTAAAAGATGAGTCCATTAGGTGGAGGTAGTGGTCTGAGAGAGATCAGACATGCCTCACAGAGTGCCCAGCTCGGCCATGACGAGCCACTCCTGCAGTTAGGACTGCACCCCAATGGCTAGAGATGACTGAAATGTACAACACACCGTTCTGGGCTATTGGTGTGCTAATAATAGGGGAGAGACAGAGCAGAGGGGCATGAGACCAGCCCGAATGTACAAACAGGGCAGGGCCACCTCTGTTTATGACTGGTCTAGATCTGGGTGTCACGTCAATACACGTCATTGTTCCTGTCTTAGGTCGTTCCTCTCAAAACTCGGCCTTACCCGTCACTGGAAATTAACCCTATCGCCACCGGGCTCCTGGCTTAGGTTGGTCCGAGCTTGAGGAAAGTTGCCCGTCTCTGGACACAATGACCTCACATGACAGTGACAAAATACGATCTAGGGCGAACTCTCAATCTTTTAGAGAGGCCAGCCACACACTGGGAGAAGCACCACTCTCAATGGCCGCCATAGCCTGGTAAACAATCGCTTTGTGTCTAGCATGTTCTCGTTTTAAACGGCAAAAAAGCCATAGGCATACTCCACATCCCAAGAGGACAATGGCCCCCCAGGCAAACATGCCAGCCCATTCTTTGAAAAACGAGAAAGCATTGGTGATCCACGAGGTGAAATCCCCAATCGAGATGGGTTCCATTCTGGTGTTGTTAAGGACAGCAATCTGCATCAGCAATTGTCTTGATAATTGTTCCGCTTCCATGGACCAGTTTCCTTTCAAATAATTAGAGATTTCTTTGCTCTGTTGAGAATACTGAGAAAAGTTAGCTTTCAATGGAGTAACACATAAGCCTCTAAAGGAGGAAACGCAGGACAGCTGCGTCATATGATATAATGCCTCAATTTGTTCTTGAAGCAGATCTATTCGTTGGTTAGCTAATAGAAAGCCAGATGCCAAGTGGGTATTGAATTCTTCTTGTATCTCCAATGTTACTGTGGTTCTTTCTACAATCTTATTGATAGACTCAGCCGTCTGTATTTGATTAGTCATAGCAATCGCGGCTGTTGTAGCTGTAGCGGCTGATAATACAATGGCTGAAATTATAGCTGCCGTAATACCAAAATCCCTTTTAGTTCTTAATAAATGAAGTATGGGAAAATCATCTGGATTTGCTACTACAGGGATAGGCACAAAGGAGGGAATCTTTACAATCACTGCGGTATCATTGGTGCCATCCCAGCATTCAGCTAAATAACAAACTACGTCAGAGCTATTGCAATTTAAAGCATAATCACTTGCATTAGCGCTTATCAGAAAAAAGAAAGGTGGTCTAACACATACTGGAGCGCCAACAGCAGCATCATTAGCTATTAGGCTATTAATCTTAACACCTACTAAACTTGTATTGTTATTGGTTCTAATGGCTGAAATGTTATATAATGTAAATTTTTCACCTAATAATCGAGCAAAAGGAGTTAGAGATGTGTATGCTCCCTGCTCATTAGATAATACCCATTGATACCAGGGCCAAAAATTACGTTTGCCAGTCTTATTTCTCTTCCTATCATATTGGGCATTGCTAAGAGGAGGGGAAAATTCAAATCCCGGTAGGAATTGTTTAGGTCTATGGAACGGACTCTGACATGGGGTAAATTTAGGTGGAAAGGCTTTATATGGGGGGCAAGTAGGTAGGACTCTACGACAGGTAGAGTTAACCAGTTTGCGAATGCCTTGCCCCGGGAGTGATGGAAAGCTACCATTATGCATCATAATCAAAGTTGTAATGTACGAATTAGCAGAGTTATCAATTGATGTATCTCCATTGCCTGAAGAGGCCCCTTGTGTAATTTTACTCAGAGCAGCCTGGATGGCTCCAGTGCCCATAGCACGGTTGCTCACAGGATCTAACCAGTTTGCCAAAGTGGTCCTTTGCAGCCATATACAAGGCTGGGAGGAATTTCTAAGAGTGAAACATAAAGTATGTAACAGTGAAAGATTAGTGGCAGTATATCGTTGAGGCAATTCTCCACTAGGCACTATACAAGGAACATCACGCAAACAGGATGTGGAGAAAAAGGTTGGCAAAACAGTAGAATTGCTATGAACTGGCATAAGTACTGGCCAGGATCTGGCGATAGCCCACAGTGTGAGTGAATCAACCTGGATCATCATTTCCAGTAGTAGTAGTAGTATTCGTAGTCTCATCTTCACGAATAGCAGGAGGCAGTTTGCGAGTCAAACGTTTAGGCACCCAGATTGGATTGTCTTGATTCTGTGGAAAAACACAAACAGCTCCCCTAGATCTCGAAATTACGGGATCTGGGCCACACCATTCACCAGTTAAGACATCCTTCCACTTTACATCTGCATAAGTCATGGGTTTCGTGGCTGCATGGCGATCTGCAGCAGAGCGGCCATGCGCATCCAAAATTAAAAAATTTAGAGTAAAGAGAGCTAAAGACAACTGTTCTTTTGGTGTCCTGCCATAGGCAATTCCCCCTTTTTGTTTTTGTAAGAGCTCTTTTAAAGTACGATGTGCTCTTTCCACAATTACTTGACCTTGGGGATTGTATGGCAATCCTGTAGTATGTTTGACCTGCATTGTTTGGCAAAATGTCTGAAAAGACTTTGCGGTGTAGGCAGGTCCGTTGTCTGTCTTGAGGCTGTCAGGCTTTCCCCAGGCTGCCCACGCCTCTAAGCAATGACTAATGACATTACGAGCCTTCTCACCAGTCATTAGAGTGGCATGTATAATGCCAGAGCAGGTATCAACAGAAACATGTGCATATTTTAAGTTTCCAAACTGAGATATATGTGTAACATCCATCTGCCAGAGCTTTAATGGAATCAGGCCACGAGGGTTAATTCCCACCTGAGGAGGGTGGTGAAATTGAACACAATTCTGGCAACGTAATACTACATCACGAGCTGTAGCTCTAGAGATTTTAAATTTTTGTTGAAGAGTGAAAGCAGGAACATGAAACTTTTGATGAAATTCTCTAGCAAGATCAACTGGAGCTGTATGAAAAATAAATTCTCTGCGAGTACTAGCATCCACCAAAGCATTATTACTGGCCATGGGACCAGGCAAATTAGTATGAGCTCGAATATGTTGTATGAAAAACTTATTTTTTCTGGCCCAAATTAATCTTTGTAATTCTAAAAGAATTTGACATACTGTACTGGTCGACCTAATTGGCCCTGCTATTTCAAGAGAGCGCACAGCGTTAACTACATAAGCAGAATCAGAAATTAAATTAAAAGGATCATGAAATCTTTTGAAAACCTCCAATACAATTTTGCATTCTGTAATTTGGGGGGTGCCTGGATTGAATTGAATTAAGACTGGTTCTTGAGAATTAACCATATAGGCACCTACACCTGTTTTGGAGCCATCTGTATAAATATCTAATGCTCCAGACAAAGGCTCTGAGGCAGTGACCTTTGGAAAAATTACTGGATGCTCAGTAAAAAATTGTAACAAAGGATCCTTAGGATAATGATTATCAAACTCTCCGTCAAAACTACAGCGTAATATAGCCCAATCATCTATCAAGGCACACAATGTTTCTACCTGAGTTGCAGTATATGGTACAATAATCCTCTTTGGTAAGATGTCAAAATGTTGAATGCAAGATTTAACACCTAACATAGCAAGCTGCGCAACAGCAGAAGGATAGTATTCAAGAGTCTTATTAGGAGAAATATGAGGATAAATCCACAGAAGTGGTCCCTGTTGCCATAGCACCCCTGTAGGCTGACGAAAAGTTCTCAGTATACACAAAAAAAGATCCTCATTTTCCTTGTATCTTCTCAGCATTGCCTTTTCTAGTCCTCTCTCCACTTTCTTTAGAGACATTCGTGCTTCCTCAGTTAAAGCACGGGGTGAAGTAACCTGAGAATCCCCTTTAAGGATCTCATAGAGTGGTTGTAAATCTGCATTAGGCCTGTTTATATAGGGTCGAATCCAATTAATACTTCCCAGCAACTTTTGAAAATCATTTAATGTTTTTAAATGATCCTTTCGTAATTCAATTTTCTGAGGGGAAACATTATGAGGAGTAATCTTTGCTCCTAAATATTCTCCCTTTTTGTCCATTTGAACCTTCTCTAGTGCTATAAACAATTGATTACTTTCAAGCGTCTTTATCACTTCAGCATAGGCCGTTTCTAGGGTACTACAGTCTTTAGCAGAAAGCAATATATCATCCATAAAATGTATTATTCTCAATTTTGGGAATTGATCACGTATAGGCTGTAAGGCTTTTCCCACATACAGCTGACACATAGTAGGGCTATTAGCCATACCTTGAGGTAAGACTACCCACTGATAGCGCTTATCGGGCTCTTCATTGTTCATAGAGGGTAAGGTAAATGCAAATCGCACGCTATCTTGCGGGGCAAGAGGGATGGAAAAAAAGCAATCCTTTATGTCAATAATAATAATAGGCCAATTATCAGGAATACTGGAGAGCAAAGGTAAACCCCTCTGTATGGGGCCCATTATTTGCATCTGAGAATTGATAGCTCTTAAATCATGCAACAATCGCCACTTTTCTGATTTTTTCTTAATGACAAATATAGGTGTATTCCAGGGCGACGTGGATGGCTGTATATGTCCCAATTTTAGCTGTTCAGACACTAATTCAGTAGCAGCAGTTAATTTCTCAGAGGATAAAGGCCATTGAGGAATCCACACATGTTCCTCTGAAATCCATGTAATGGGTATGCTTCCCTCAATGGCCCCTAGGAAAAACCCAGACCTGTTCTGTCTCTTTTTGATTCCAGTAGCACTGGGTCAACTCGTCCTTGTAAATTTTTTCCCAAACCTTTTTTGGGCATGTAGCCCATTTTAATCATCATGTCCTTGGCCTGTGGAGAGTACTCATTAGTCAGCCTCAAGTCCAGATTTATTAAGACATCTCTGCCCCACAGTGTCACTGGAATGTCTATGATATAGGGAGTAAACCTTCCTGACCTTCCTTCTGAATCCTCCCATGTCAATTCCTTTGAGCTAATTAGAGGAGCCATTTCGTACCCAAGGCCGCGTAGGGCCCGAGAAGATTTTTGTGCAGGCCACCTGGATGGCCAGTCATGCACAGAGATAATGCTACTATCTGTTCCAGTGTCTAATAAGCCAAGAAAAGAGCGTCCTTCCACAGTCAAGGTTAACATTGGACGATTGCCAAGCTCTAATGAGATGAAAGCAAATCGGGAGCCTGTAGATCCCAAGCCCCTATCTCCTCTAATTCTATTATCAGCAGGAAAATGTTTATGCAGGCTGGGCAGAAGCAGCAGCTGGGCAATTCTGTCTCCAGGGGAAATAGCAGAAATTCCCTGGGGAGAGGCTACCAGGACTTTTACTGTGCCCAAATAATCAGGATCAATTATTCCAGGTACAATGTGTAAGCCTTTCAGGGCAGAAGAGGAGCGCCCCAACAACAGCCCAACTGTATCTTTAGGGAGAGGTCCCTTAAAATCTGTGTCTATAGGCTGTACTCCCATTTGGGGGGTTAATACGAGTCTGGTGGTGGAGTGGAGGTCCAGTCCTGCGGAGCCCTTAGTGGCTCTCTTAGGTCCTTCGGGTGGTGAAGAGAAGGCCAGGACCTCCGTCTGCTCTGTCCCTGCCTGTCGTTCTGTAGAGCCCCATATATTTGAGGGCCCTGGGGACGTGGGCCCCGTCGTCCGTTTTTTGGCCATGCACTATCATGTCCTGTCACCAGAGGTCGGCCATTTAAGTCCTTTACAGATCGACATTCACTTGCCCAATGGTTCCCCTTTTTACAGCGAGGGCACAAGTTAGGTCTTTGATGTTTTTTAATACTCTGTTCCTTATTATTTTTAGGGCATTGCCTTCTGTAATGCCCTTTGTGGCCACATTTGTAGCAGGTATCTGTAGAACCCTTTCCTTTTAATTGTATCATTGTCGCTGCTAGTCCAACATTAGTTAATGGCCCGCCTATCTCCCTGCAGACCTTCATCCAAACTTCTAAACCTTTATGTTTGTACGGCGTTATAGCAGACCTACACTCCTTAGTACACTGTTCATACACTAGTTGTTTGATAAGAGGCATAGCTGTATCAGGGTCTCCGAAAATCTTAGTGGCGGACTCCACCATGCGGGCTACAAAGTCTGAAAATGGCTCAGTGGGTCCTTGTAGAACCTTGGTAAGGTTCCCAGAGACTGCGCCTCTATTAGGCAATGCTTTCCAGGCTTTAATTGCTATGTCATTAATTTGAGTATAGACCTGATCTGGATAACCAGTCTGGTCCAAAGCAAATCTGCCTATTCCCAATAGCATGTCAGCGTCCCAATGTCTCTGAGGGTCGGCTCCTGAAGCCAAGTTGATTGTAGCCTGAGCGTTAGCATTTTCATAAAGAAAAGATTTCCAGTCCAGGTATTGACCCGGAGAGAGACAAGCTCTGGCTAAAGTCCCCCAGTCTCCAGGGGTGAGACAGTATCTGTCAAGAGTCTCAATTTGAGCCATAACAAAGGCTGCGCTGACTCCATAGGTTTTGACTGACTCTGCTAATTGTTTTATTGTCTTAAAGTCAACAGGTTCATGATGTCGCTGCCCGTTTGTATCCAGAAAAACTGGAAAACTCAGTCCTAACTCTTTCCACACTTCTGGGCAAAAAGAAGTACCTCTTGCAGACTTCACCATTGTTTTCCTTTGAAAGTTATACGATGGTGCAGGAGGTGCTGTTGGCATAATTGCCTTCTTATCTAAGTCCTTGGCTTGTTTCTGCACAGCATAAGTGTTTGGCCAGTCAGAATGATAAATCTCTTTCTCATAATGAGCTACCTCCTCCTCAAGGTCAGCTAGGTCACTATCACTAAATTCTGAATCACTAGACATCTCCAAGGTCAATGCCTTTAATGAGGGATAAATTTTCTTTATTCCTTGATCTTGATTACTATTCTCGCCTTTGTCTATCCTCTCCTTGATCTTTTCTGTCTTTTCTTTTACCTCTTTTCCTCCTTTTCTTTTCTTTCCTTCCTTCAAAACTTTTTCTCCTTCTGACATACTCTCCTGTTGTTCTGTAAGGATTCTCTGACCTGTCCTAACAGCTTCTTCACATCTTTTATCTTCCAAGCAGGCACGGATTATACGCCAAAGCGGCTTTGTCCCTGGTTTAAGCTTGCCCACTGTAGTCTCCTTATCCAGATCTTTTCCCAGCTTCTCCCATGCTCTCAAAGTGAGTGACCCTGACACTATAAACCACGGGGCACAACGGTTACACTCATCAAGAAAACTCAGCAGGATTTTCTTTTCAATTTTAAGCTTACGCTGACCAAGAAGCTCCTGAAGAGCTGACAGGAGCGGGGTGGAGTGTGAGCTTCCCATGCTTTTACGACCTTATTTACGATCGATTTACGAGCAAGGCGAGCTGGCGAGCTGGCGTGTTTATTTACACACGATCTTGTGGCTCATCAGTGGACTCTTCCCAACAAATGCATTCATGCCCTGGACGGTGGCAATTCAGACAGAAGCAACACCACAACACAAAAAGAGTATAAGGCAAAAGTGCTAGTCCAACCCACAAAGGATCAAATGGA